>NC_072739.1:99207211-99544341 GCF_026930045.1 Uloborus diversus | reverse complement strand
GTTCCCTTAAAACTTTTTTATGGTTACGTCACTGCACGCAGGGGCAGAATTCAAGCAAATTTGGTGGGAACTAGACAAAGTACCTTTTGTTTGATTCTAAACAGTTGTATTCCCAAAAATTGTACAGGGGTCTGTCCAGGATTTTTCACAGGGTCCGTTTTTTGTGAAAAATCAAATAATTTTGTGAAAAATCAAATACTTTTGTAAAAAATCAAATAATTTTGCAAAAAAAATTTTTTTTTTTTTTGAAAAAACGAAAGTTTAGACTCTTGAGATGGTGGAAACTGCATCATTGACACTTAAAGTTGAGTGTTTTCCCTCTTTTCTGTTGAGAATATCATTCTTTAGTGCTTTTCTAGTATTTGGGGGGGGGGGGGGGAGAGGCATCGCTCACTGGGAGATGGGCACCCCTCAAGTATCAATATTTATCTACCATTCTACATCATGTTAAATTATACTAGAAATGTTATTTATATAGTATTTAAAACAACTGTAAGAAAAAAAAATTCAGTCGGGGGGCATTTAAATTTTTAACCCAAGACACTGTTTAAGAGCACAGAATTTCGTTTAAAACTTACAAATTCCATGATTTTTACAAAAAAAAAAAAAAAAAAATTTATTTGTTTACTTAACTAAGCGTACTAAACATCGAAAATGCGAAAAATCAGATTCCCATAGCAGATGCAAAGAGATTGCAATCCTCAAAGTGAAGGAAGGCATCAAAAGTATAAAAACGGCTTGTAGCAGTGGCGTAGCTAGACCCGACTTTCGGGGGGGGGTTACTTCTTTTATATATATATATATATATATATATATATATATATATATATATATATATATATATATATTATATATATATATATAATATATATACATAATATATATATATATATATATATATATATATATATAATCGCTTGGAATTTTTTCCTTTTCTTCTTTTTTTCTTCTTTCTCATCTCTCTTCTTTTTCTCTTTTTTTTTGAGACTAACGTTTCGGGGGGGGTTTTGTCCCCAAAACCCCCCCCTTAGCTACGCCCCTGGCTTGTAGAATAAATATTTTGGATAAAATTATTTTAGAATTGCATTTTAGAGCCCTATGATAAACATATCATTAATATCTGGACACAGTTGAAGCAAAAATAATAATAATAATAAATAAATAAAATAAAAAATAAACGATCGATTCAGCATTTTCATTATTGACTCATAAAAGAAAATGGAATTCCGCTTTAAAAACCTGAAATAAGCTTTCTTACAAAAATAAAGAATCCTTTTCCTTTATTTGCATCCTAATAAAGCGAAGTTAGCTTGAAAAAAGAATGAAATATGATTCTCATATCGGATGTAAAAAGATTTCGTTTTTCAAAATGTAGGCATCTATAGAAAAAAAAACGGTAAATAAAAGAGTTTATTTTAAGTTAATTATCCTTTTTAGCATCGAAAAATCAAACCCCATATAACTTTCTCCCAAAATAACAGTTTAACATCGCACCACCAGATGCTAAGTGGCGATAAACAGTTAAACATCGCACCGCTTTGAATTTGGTAACCCTATCTGAAGCGATCACATCCCCCCCCCCCCCTACTACCCTTTGCAGTTCTAAGTTCATTTCGCTGTATATTATTGATTATTAAATCATGAGTGGGGAGAAAAATGCTTACTAGGCCTATTCAGAGAATGTTGACGCTTTTTCAAAGAAGTTTACAACAACACCGCTGCATAAAACAAACAAGCAAAATTATAAACCAAACTGACTTTCAGCTGTTAATTTCTTTCAAAGAAACCAGCAACAGGCATTATATTTATTTGGCCGTAGTAATTATTTATGGCTTGCCCCCAAGGAGCATCACAAGAGTGCCGATTTTTTTTTTCTTTTGCGAAATTAGCTGATTTTGTATAGGTTGATTCCTCTAATTTAACTTTAAAAAAGTTTCCAACCATTATCGTTTTTATACAGGAAATATGCTGTATTATTTTAATCTCAGATTTGCTCTTTCAATAAACAATTTGTGAAAGATCCGTTTTTGTTTATCAGAATTTTGTGAAGGGTCTGTTTTGGTTGATCGGGATTTTGTGAAAGGTCCGTTTTGGTTGATTGGATTTTTGTGAAAGGTCCGTTTTGGTTGATCGGATTTTTGTGAAGGGTCCGTTAACGGACCCAAACTTGCTCTGGCCAGACCCCTGTTGTATCTGCTTCAATGATACAAAGGAAACGAATGTTTTAGAGATTTAGAGAGAGAGGAATAATTTCTTGCCCTAGGAAAAAATAGAGAATCATTGCAATGATTCCCTATTTTGTGTGTCTATGACACACGAAATGATAATACGGAAATACACGTGCCTTGCAGCGCCCCTAATTTTATATGCTGAGGGGCGCCACAAAGCGCCCCTCGTGAAAATGTCATTTTCGTGTGAATGTCGTCGTGTTCCGTCAAAACGAGGGGCGCCTTGCGGTGCCCCCTCATTTCGCGGCGCCCGGGGCGATTGCCCGCTCGCCCCCGTCGGGACAGCCCTGTACCGACATTGACTAGGTACATCAAACATATTTATCTTTACTAATAATAAAGCAGAAAGTCTCTCTGTCCGGAGGATGTCTGGAGGATGTCTGTAGGATGTCTGGATGTCTGTGACGCGCATAGCGCCTAAACCGTTCGGCCGATTTTCATGAAATTTGGCACAAAGTTAGTGTGTAGCATGGGGGTGTGCACCTCGAAGCGATTTTTCGAAAATTCGATTTTGTTCTTTTTTTATTCCAATTTTAAGCCCATTTTTCACAGAAATTTAATAAAATGGGAAAGAATTTGTTCTGAAAATTATCTTTCTTTTCTTTACTTCTTTAACTTTCTTCTTTTCTTTTCTTCTTTACTAATAATAAAGCTGAAAGTCTCTCTGTCCGGAGGATGTCTGGATGTCTGTGACGCGCATAGCGCCTAAACCGTTCGGCCGATTTTCATGAAATTTGGCACAAAGTTAGTGTGTAGCATGGGGGTGTGCACCTCGAAGCGATTTTTCGAAAATTCGATTTTGTTCTTTTTCTATTCCAATTTTAAGCCCATTTTTCACAGAAATTTAATAAAATGGGAAAGAATTTGTTCTGAAAATTATCTTTCTTTTCTTTACTTCTTTAACTTTCTTCTTTTCTTTTCTTCTTTACTAATAATAAAGCTGAAAGTCTCTCTGTCCGGAGGATGTCTGGATGTCTGTAGGATGTCTGGATGTCTGTGACGCGCATAGCGCCTAAACCGTTCGGCCGATTTTCATGAAATTTGGCACAAAGTTAGTGTGTAGCATGGGGGTGTGCACCTCGAAGCGATTTTTCGAAAATTCGATTTTGTTCTTTTTCTATTCCAATTTTAAGCCCATTTTTCACAGAAATTTAATAAAATGGGAAAGAATTTGTTCTGAAAATTATCTTTTTTTTTCTTTATTTCTTTAACTTTCTTCTTTTCTTTTCTTCTTCTTTACTAATAATAAAGCAGAAAGTCTCTCTGTCCGGAGGATGTCTGGATGTCTGTAGGATGTCTGTGACGCGCATAGCGCCTAAACCGTTCGGCCGATTTTCATGAAATTTGCCACAAAGTTAGTATGTAGCATGGGGGTGTGCACCTCGAAACGATTTTTCGAAAATTCGATTTTGTTCTTTTTCTATTAAAATTTTAAGCCCATTTTTCACAGAAATTTAATAAAATGGGAAAGAATTTGTTCTGAAAATTATCTTTCTTTTCTTTACTTCTTTAACTTTCTTCTTTTCTTTTCTTCTTCTTTACTAATAATAAAGCAGAAAGTCTCTCTGTCCGGAGGATGTCTGGATGTCTGGAGGATGTCTGTAGGATGTCTGTGACGCGCATAGCGCCTAAACCCTTCGGCCGATTTTCATGAAATTTGGCACAAAGTTAGTATGTAGCATGGGGGTGTGCACCTCGAAGCGATTTTTCGAAAATTCGATTTTGTTCTTTTTCTATTCCAATTTTAAGCCCATTTTTCACAGAAATTTAAAAAAATGGGAAAGAATTTGTTCTGAAAATTATCTTTCTTTTCTTTACTTCTTTAACTTTCTTCTTTTCTTTTCTTCTTTACTAATAATAAAGCTGAAAGTCTCTCTGTCCGGAGGATGTCTGGATGTCTGTGACGCGCATAGCGCCTAAACCGTTCGGCCGATTTTCATGAAATTTGGCACAAAGTTAGTATGTAGCATGGGGGTGTGCACCTCGAAGCGATTTTTCGAAAATTCGATGTGGTTCTTTTTTTATTCAAATTTTAAGAAAAAAACTATCATAAATTACGAAACTATCATAACGTGGAACCGTAACATGGGCACAAGCCAATTGGCGAGATACGAAATTATCATAACGTGGAACCGTAACATGAGTACAAGCCAACTGACGAGAAAATTCACAATACATTTTTTTTAAATACAGGCGAACCAAAAGACCTTTTAATTTTTCTATTATGGGCGAAGCCGTGCGGGTACCACTAGTGCAGAATAAAATACGAGATAGCTTAGTTTCAGAGTATCCGCTACATATATGAGTTTTGAAATCCATGATTTTCCACGACTCCTGCATGTAACTTTCCATCACTCATAGGATTCAGTTCTCCCAGAATAAAATATTAATTTTACACAGGAATACCTATATCAGTCTTTTGCAGGGTTCGTTGATTTAAATCAGCTTGATTTAAATCATTTGATTTGAAAAAAAAAAAAAAGAAAATTAATTTGAATTCTGAAATTTTGAATCCAAATTATGTTTTTCGCAATCACGAACTGAGACAGGACCCTACTCATTGGAGTTATTGTTTCTAGAAACGGCTCCTGTCCCCCCCCCCCCCCAAGTCTGCCTCTCCTCCTGGGCGGTCACGTGTGCATTAGTTGTGTGTGTGCGTAGACCTGTGTGTATGCACGTAGGCGTGTGCGAGTGTATGTGTGTGTATGTGTGTGAAGTCGTGTGTGTGTATGTGTGTGAACGTGCGTGTGTGTAGGACATGGACGCCTCTGACCAGGAGATCGGATAGCTCAAAACCGGAGCAGCCGCGCCGCGCCGCCAGCAGAGGACGGTGGTGCTGCAGCGGCTTCTGGTCCAAGTTGAAAAAGGCACGGACACCAAAAACGGTCAAATGAGAACAATAAGCAATCGTGATTGCTCAAAAAAAAATCAGATTTGAATCAGATTTGTGATTTTTTAAACAAAATCATTAATTAAAATCAGTTGATATTATTTTTAGAAATTAATTTCGCATTTTAAAAATGTATTGCTCTAAATTTAACTACACTGCATTATAAAACTACATAGATCCCTCTTTCACTCTTGCAATATTGCTTTTACTCAAAAATTAGTTAAGAATAAAATACAAATTTGCAGTTTTTCTTGTACGCCGTGACTGATATAGTTAAGAAGAGTAATTCTTCAACACATTATTTTACACTAAAAATGTACATGATGATGGAAATCATCTTCTTTAAGCAAAGCAAACATAAAAAACAAAATCACATCTTGTCAAAGATGTGATTTTTTGATTGAGATAAAACAAAATCACATCTTGTCTAAGCATTATAACATATTTATAAATCTTAAAAACTTATTGAATAGTTAGAGAACTTATCTTAATTTTAATAGTAAGCTGAATGGATTTATATGTTGTACGACATACCGTATGTTTACGAATGTAAAGTAATTATATCTGCAAATTTTTGAAGATCTCTTTCCGTGATTTCCCTCCGACTTTCAGGTGCGCAAGTACCTTATTTTTCCCGTACACAATAAAGCTACTTTTTTACACCTATGCATTCAGGGTTCATACTCAATTTCAGAAATAAAAGGAAAGAGTTTTGAAGGAGTACTAATGGGCTGTCCTTATCTATATATATAAAAGTGGAGTTTGGTAAATTTGTTCCCTAAGATCTCAGAAACTACCCGGCAGATTTGGCTGAAACTTTCACCGTTTGTTCTTTTTGGTACTGGGCAGGTTTGTAGATTAGTTCGAAAAAAATCCGAATGATGGTTCCTTTTTTATTCTAATTGTCCAAATTTTCGCATAAATGCTCCAATATGACGGTGAAAAAATACGTGCACATATTAAAATTATGTGTCCATCGAAAGCGCTTATTTTTCTGCTGAAGATGGCATCTGTTAGAAAGTTCTAAGTTGTATGAAAAACGAGATATGAGCTTTTTTCGTTCCATGTTCGAAGGCTCTCCTCAACCCAATTCATTATTTAGTGTATCATCTCAACTCTCAGTTGATAGCTATAATTGTTGTACTCTTCAATATTTTGCGTTTCGTGTGACTGTTCGAGGCTTTTCTCAAGTCAAATCTTAAATCAACGTTTTTTCACAAGATTGGCTGATAATAAAAGGATTTGGCTGATTATTTTCCATTTAAATGGAACTTTAATGAAATTATTGTTATATTTTTATTATTTGTGCTGATCAGACTCATAATCCAATCTACCAGTAGAAATCTCGCCAAACTCTTTGCAAAGATTTCAGTAGCTTATGCGAATACATTTGTGCAATTTTTTCAACTGTCGCTGTTTTTGAAGCCAATGTTTTTCAGCTTTCACCATGTAAACAAAATATCGCCATTAAAAGAATCTTTAAAACTTTTTTCGAGATGTAAAATAATCCACCATAAACTAAATTAAACAAATCCATTAAAGAGCACAAAAACTTCCATAAATTTTTCTTTTTGCACATTTTCAAACAATCGCCAAATTTTACTACTCATTTTGGAAACATTTTGGATGAAAATGTTTAGCTCCATGTTATGGTGACTAGAAGTATCTCATGTTTTGGCGACAATATCCTTTTGACGAAAATTAGTAACAAACCGTTTTAATTTTTGTTAGCCGACTGAAGACATGGATTTTAGCTGTATTAATGAAGATTTTTACTATTAATTTTAATGTAATGGAGATTTTTAGATGAGCCGTTATCGTTATTTCAGAATGGTTGATGCTGATTTTGATTTTGAGGGACTGACGTAGATATTCTAAGATGACGTTTCGAGAATTCATTAAAAAGGGAATTTTTTTGAAGCTATTGTGCCTATTCTGCTGGGGTTAAAAAAAGGCGTCTTCCCAGTTTAGCCGACATTTCTTCCCCCTCCCCCCGTTTTCTGATTTAATCATACCTTTTGATATATTAAAATATTAAAGGCGGGAGGAAGTTTGAAGTGTCGGTAAAACTGGGGATAAACCAAAACCAAAAACAGAATGTTGATGTTATTTTGAAAATTTTTCTTATTCCGAAGGGAGGGGGGGGGGGATGACTACTTTCCTTATTCAGATAGATATTTTTAGAGGAACTGTTGACGATATTTTAAAACTGAAACCCTCATTCTAACTCAAATCTGAACGTTTTTTCCACTTCATAAGTATCCAGATTTTGAACGTTTTATGTGTTTAAAAAGTAGAGTAGCTTAGTCTTATTTAAAAATACTTTACTTTACACCCGTATTGTTTTTCATAATATGCATCAATATTGAAAATTATTTTAATGCCGTCCGGAATGGTATAAATTCAACGCTGAATGGGACACTCAAATTGATTTCAGCCTTGCCAAAAATGTAATTATTTTCTTACACGTTCTGTTGTTGATGTTTTCAAAATTTATGGAACTCGCTTTTTCGTAAGAGATATGTTGTTAGTAAATTTTCAGATGGTTATACGTATAGACGAATATTTCCTAAAAGTCATGCCATCCGATTACTAGAGAGCAACCATTCTTCTGGCATTTTTTCCACTTCAAAATGATATATTACTTTTTCGATTTGATAAATTTTTTCAGTTTTTTTTTTTCAAATTTACGCATTATTATCATCCTTAAGATTAAAAATTTCAATGTGTCCGCCATTGTTGTCAAGCTTAGTTTCGTCCTCAAAGTGACTTTAATATTTCTTTGAGAAGTAAACATTTGTATCTTCCAACGTTAAAAAATATCGTTTTACTATTTTAAAGAAAAATTAGCTTCTAAATAGTAAGTTATCATTTGAAATGCCCCGTAAAAAAGTAAGCATTGGTAGATACTCTAGAAAAGCATTGCAAATCTCTGCGAGCAGAGTTGCGGAAACATTTAAAGAGAGAGAGGCACGCCTGGAAAGTGAACGGATCAGAGCTTCCACTTCAAGAGCTATTGAAACATCTGAAGAGAAAGATGCAAGGCTGGAAGACCTGAGAATTAGAGTTTCTACTTCAAGAGCTGCTGAATCCCCAGAAGAGCGAGACGCACGACGGGAAATGAACGCTTACTGTACTCTCAAACAGAAACTAGAACAGATCTCAAGAAAGCGGCATTTAACTACAACAAGGACTTTGATTACAAAATGCATCGCGATGTTGTCATTGGTCCAATGTCTACAATTTGCGTACATTGTCGCGCTTTGAAATTTCAAAAAGAGACTCCTGGTATGTGTTGCTCCAATGGCAAAGTAAATTTGCCACCGCTTGCTGAACCACCAGAGCCACTTCTAACCTACGTGACTGGAATTACACGGAAGTCGAAACACTTCCTACAACATATTCGTAAATATAACTCGTGCTTTCAAATGACATCATTTGGAGCTACAAATATTGTACGATATAATAATTTCATTCCCACATTTAAAGTACAAGGCCAGGTCTATCATCAAATTGGTTCCCTTCTTCCAATGCCAGAGGAAAATCCCAAATTTTTACAAATTTATTTTATGGATAATGTAGAGACCGAAATTGAACGACGATGTACATTAAGTGTTGCTACAGATCGCAATATTATTGCTGATTTACGAGAGTTATTCCACGAACACAACAGCTTGATCGGAGATTTTAAATCTGCATTGGATGGTGTGAGATCTGACGATTTCAAAGTAATTATCAGGGCAGATAAAAGGCCGTCCAATGAGCATGAAAGGAGATTTAATGCTCCGATGGCACCTGAAGTAGTAGCTGTAATTGTCGGGATAGAGATTATCTGGCGAGAGATCGTCATCTGCAAACAAGATCAAACGAAGCAACGTGTTGCTGAAACACACCGATCGTACGATGCACTTCAATATCCAATTCTGTTTCCTCGAGGAGAAGATGGATATCATTTTGAATTGTATCAAACAAATCCCACCACTGGCGCTACCACAACGAAAAAAGTTAGTTGTATGGATTTTTATGCATCCCGTATAATGATTCGCGCCCAACAATCCAATCATATCCTGAACTGTCGGCAGCTTTTTCAACAATTCATCGTTGATATGTACGCTAAAGTCGAAAGTGAACGACTCGATTACATTCGCTACAATCAATCAAAGCTCCGAGCCGAAGAGTACATTCATTTACGCGATACAATCGCGAATGGAAAAAAAAGTTGCTGACATTGGACAAATGGTTATACTTCCGGCAACGTATACTGGAAGTCCAAGGCATATGCACGAATATGCTCAGGATGCTTTAACATATGTTCGCAAATATGGGCACCCAAATCTATTTATAACGTTCACATGTAACCCATCTTGGGTTGAAATAAAAGACTTACTTCTGCCTGGCCAGCAATCGTCTCATCGACATGATGTCATTGCGAGAGTTTTTAAGCAAAAATTGATCCGCTTCATGAATATCATCACTAAAAATCATATATATGGAGAAACTCGCTGTTGGATGTATTCGGTTGAATGGCAGAAGAGAGGTTTACCACACGCTCATGTCTTAATTTGGTTGGTGGAAAAAATTGTTCCAACTCAAATCGACGACTTCATTAGTGCTGAACTACCAAACCCAGAAGAAGATCCTGAGCTATTTGAAATTATCAAAAAGAATATGATACATGGCCCATGTGGGCCCCACAACCCTCATTCGCCATGCATGAAAGACGGTAGATGCACCAAAACTTATCCACGTCAGCTGTTAAAAGAAACACAAACCGGTGGCGATGGTTATACGCTGTACAGATGACGAAAACCTGATGACGGAGGGTATACAACAACTATCAAAATCAATAACGTTGATATAAAAATTAATAACAAATGGATTGTGCCTTATTATGTGCTTTCAAAATCATTCAACGCGCATATCAATGTAGAGTCCTGCAATTCAGTGAAGTCAATTAAATGCATATGTAAATATGTGAATAAAGGTAGTGATATGGCAGTTTTCGGGCTTGCAAATCCCAATGCACCCATCAATGAAGTCGACCAATTTCAGATGGGACGTTATATAAGCAGTAACGAAGCTGTGTGGCGAATATTTGGTTTTTGACATTCATGAAAGGTTTCCTGCTGTTGTGCATCTCAGTGTTCACTTGGAAAATGGCCAACGAGTCTACTTTACGGAAGAGAATGCACACCAGAGAGCTGCAAGTCCACCGAACACAACATTGACCGCTTTTTTCCAACTGTGTTCAACTGATGAATTCGCTAAAACATTGCTTTATCACGAAGTCCCGCAGTATTACACTTGGAACCAATCAACAAAAACGTTTAGCAGAAGAAAACGAGGTGCAAGACATTCTTCGATATCTGGAATACTTTCTACTGGCACGTTGGGCCGCATGTATACTGTTCACCCAAATCATGGTGAATGCTACTATTTACGAATGCTGCTTCACATGATCAAAGGATCAACATCGTTCCAAGCAATCAAAACCATAGATGGTCAGGAGTATCAGACATATAGAGAAGTTTGTTTAAAACTTGGAATGCTTGAAAATGATCATCACTGGGACAATACATTAACAGAAGCCTCTGAAACACGGCGTGCTGACCAAATTCGAACTCTATTTGCCATTATTTTGACAACCTGTGCTCCTTCAGGTCCGAAAGATCTTTGGGAGAAACACAAAGAGAGTATGAGTGAAGACATACTGCTTCAAGCATGCAGAGCCAGCAACCTGGATATACAGTATTCAGAAGACATTTTCAATGCAGCACTAATATCACTCGAAGATATGTGTATCTCAATTAGCAAAAAAAAACCTAAATCAACTAGGGCTATTTTCTCCTAGACGTACTAGCATCAATGTAGTCGATAGTGACGTATTACGGGAAAAACAGTATGAGGTCAACGTGTTGCAAATTAATGTTGAGACTCAGAAAAAGCTACTGACAAATGATCAGCGACTCGCGTACGTCACAGTTATGGAGCATGTGCGAAGTAGAAATGGGGGAATCCTTTTCCTTGATGCACCAGGAGGCACAGGAAAAACATTTTTACTCAATTTGGTACTCGCTGAAATCCGAATGAAAAATGATATTGCATTGGCTTTGGCGTCATCGGGAATTGCAGCAACACTTCTCGATGGAGGACGCACTGCGCATTCGGCTCTTAAGCTGCCGTTGAATTTAAACCTAGCTGCACACCCCCTTTGTAATATCGGAAAAACATGTGGAATGGCAACTGTGCTGAAAACATGCCGACTCATTATTTGGGATGAATGTACCATGGTCCATAAAAAAGGACTTGAGGCGCTTGACCGTACTTTGCGAGATTTCCGAAACGATCAGCGTCCGATGGGTGGAACTGTAGTACTTCTCGCGGGTGATTTCCGTCAAACTTTGCCCGTTATGCCAAGATCAACACCAGCAGACGAACTGGCAGCATGCCTGAAAAATTCAGCTCTCTGGAGACATGTGAAGAAAATTACACTGTCGACTAATATGCGTGTGCATTTACTTAGAGATGATTTTGCAGCAACGTTTGCCAAACAACTTTTGGACATGGGCGACGGCAAAACTTCCTGTTGATCCAGCAACACAGGAGATATCGTTCCCACCGAACTTCTGCCAACTGCAGTCATCAATAGAAGATCTTGAGAAAAACGTTTTCCCGAACATTATAAACAATTTCAGGAATCACGATTGGCTTTGCGAACGTGCTATCTTAGCCTCAAAGAATGATGACGTCAATCGAATCAATAACATGATTCAGTTGAAACTTCCTGGTGCAATTATGGAATACAAATCCATTGATACAGTCATAGAAGAAGATCAAGCTGTTAATTATCCAGTGGAGTTTCTCAATTCATTGGAACCACCTGAAGTTCCACCCCACAAACTTAGGCTAAAAATCGGTTCACCAATATTGCTTCTACGAAATCTCAACACGCCAAAGTTATGCAATGGAACCAGACTTTCCGTGAAAAAACTGATGCCGAACGTGATTGATGCAACAATAATTAATGGCAAATGTAAGGGTGAAGATGTGCTGATTCCGCGCATTCCTATGATTCCTACTGATTTGCCCTTCACTTTCAAACGACTACAATTTCCTGTGCGCCTCGCTTTCGCAATAACGATCAACAAAGCTCAGGGGCAGTCGCTGCGCGTTGCCGGACTACATTTAGCGAATCCATATTTTTCGCATGGACAGCTATATGTGGCTTGCTCCAGAGTAGGAACACCAAATTGTCTGTACATTTATACACCAAATCAGAAAATCAAAAATATTGTATATCCACTTGCCTTAAGCTAGATGAGAATAAAAGATTACTTTTACTCAAAGTTCGTTCGATTACATAGTTAACAGTCTGAAATATTAAAGAATAAATACCTTCGTGCTTGAAAATTAAATGAATGAATAACCAACGTTTTAATGCCAACACACCCACCATATGGAGATAAAATATGTATCTATAGGCAGGACAACGTCTGCCGGGTTCTGCTAGTACATATATATATGTTAAAGTATGAAATCCGTTATTTTATAGAATGCCTAGTTATTTCATGGAAAACTGATCGTGTCTGTTAAAGTGTAAAACTCTCTTGTATTTCATGGTTTAACTAGTTATTTCATAGAATAACGATCTGCAGACTGTTAAAGTGTAAAATAATTTATATCATATATCTTGCACAACAAATACCATTTACCTTCCACTCCTGTGTTACCTCCAAAATGTTCGTGTTAAACCCAGTGTCTCAACAAAAAGTGTTTTTGTTTCAGAAATAATGTTCTCCGTAATTCCAAGCGTCATTTTAGTAATCCTTGTTGTAATAAATGATTTCACGGTATGTTTCCATAAATACCATTTATACTCTGCATAAATTACATAAATTGCTTCTTTTTCACTTTAGTTGTCTATCATTAGTTTATTTATAGAATACCTAGTTATTTCATTTTAGATAAATGGTTTATTTTACACTTTAACTGTCTCTCATTAGTTAATTTATGGAATACCTAGTTATTTCATAGAATAACTAGTTAAAAACTCAAATTAATAACATATTACACACTTTAACGGACACCATCAGTTATTTCATGGAATAACTAGGTATTCTTTAAAATAACTACATTAAATATTTTAACGGTAACATATATATATATAAACGATTTCACTTTTTTTCAATATATTTGACCCCCCCCCCACACTTTTTTTCACTCGCACTTCATCTTACTCCTCCTTTTGTCAAATGTCATGACTTTTTATAAACATAGTGTTATGATAACGGTGTAATGTCACTTTTTTGCCACTCTCTCTTTCCTTGTCACAATTTCATGAACCTGTCTTCCCCTCAAAGCACGACATCAAAACCCTTTTTACATCATCATAACTATGATTTACTAAACAATTGTTTTTTTAACATAATCACTTAACATATTACACCTACTTAAGTATTTTTAAATAGTTGAATAATAATTAGACAAACTGACTTTTGCTGCTGAGAGTGTGGTGGAAGAAAAAACAAATATCATAACACTTGAAAAAATAGCCAAGCACCATTTAAGCATGTTTTAGTTAACTTATGAAATGAAATGTCTTAGTCATTTAGTAATGTTTTCACCTTCAACGTTTATGACTTAACAATGATCAATTTGTAAATCACATCTTTATGAAAAAAATAAATGTATGAAATTACTGCATTGAAATTGTCTTTCTTAATACCTTCGCCTTTGTGGCAAAGTTAAGTTATTGAGAGAAGTATTTTAAGTTACTCTTATAGATGAAGATTATGCAGCTTTGAACTAAAAAAGGAGGAGTTAAAACCCAAAATGAAGGAGTTTGAAGGGCCCTTCAAAAAAAAACCTAAATGAAAGAGTATTGGAGGAGTTTTGATGGAGCGTACGAATCCTGTAATTTAAATATTAAAAAATCATAAAAATAGTCTACTTTTTTCAAGGAAGAAGTACTTATGGAACTTTGAAACGGAAGGAAAAAGTCTACAGTGGCCATCCGTACCGATTTTTGATGACATATTACCAATTTTTATAAGTTATTTAATTAATAACATTAAAAGCCTATACCATAAAACAATTTTGCAAAGAAAAAAAACTCAGCTTCAGGGCCAAGCCTCCTAACCAGTAGCATAACTAGGGGTTGGCAGGAGTGGCTTTCGCCAGGGGGCGGCATTTCGACTGATTAAAAAATATTTTTATCAGTCAATCAGATTTTGTTTCTTTGATTATAGAATTTGAAAAATGCTATAAAAAATTATAAAAAAAAAACTCACAAGAAAAAGAGCTAGAAGGGGTATATACACTGGTGTGCAAAACTTAAGCAACAAGTGGTTTTTTGGCCACAGCTCCCCAACAAAGTATAAAATAGCCATGAAATTGCAGCATAATATGCACATAATTCAGTAGAAAGACTATTTGTATGCAAATTTTAGAAATAAAACGTAGGTGATGTAAGTGTATGTAAACCTTGTGGGTCGGCGCCCGAAGGTTAAAGCTGTGATAAAAGGATGAAGAGCACTGTAGTTAAAGACATTCGCTGCAAGTGCAAGTGATTTGTTTTGTGAAACATGTCTTCAAGAAATCATTTAGACGACTTTACTCGAGGAAGAATTATTAGGAAGCTTGAGGAGGGGCGTAGTGTGACCAGTGTCGCCGAAGAGTTTGGGATCAACAAAAGCGTTGCTTCTTGTGCTTGGAATGTCTTTAAAACTACTGGTACAGCTGTTTGGAAGGTTGGTGGTGGCCGTCCAAGGAAAACAACACCAAGAGATGACTGTTACATTGTCATACAGGCGAAAAGAAACCGTTTTCAGTCAGCGAGCGCCATATCTCAGCAACTGTGCACAGCCACAGGGCGACAAGTATCAAGATTTACAATGGCCAGACGCCTCCACAAAGGTGGCTTATTTGCTAGAGGTCCTGAACGCTAGAGGTGTAGACTGGTATTTTTCTTTGGTAGCCTGTGGCTACCAACACCAAAAACTTTGGTAGCCACTTCAAATTTTTGGTAGCCAAACATACACCCACACACATATATATACAGAAAAGCACCGTTTATACATTTATCTTTGATACATTTTTTGAATTGGTCCCTGCAGAATCCAATAAATTTTAATGCATACCTATTGTACGTTTTCCCCCTTATATACTTTTTTTATACCGTCCCTTCAAAAGCGTATAAACTCTGCTTCACTGCACATATATTTTATATATCTATGTATTAAAAATCCTAGCACAATAAAAATCAGTACCAGTGAAGATTGGTAAGTATTTTCCTTCTCTTATTGAAGAAATCTGAGAATGATTTGGATTGAAATAGGATGGAGGAACACATTAAGTTAAAAATCTAATATTTGTTTGACCTACTGGTTTCACTTTTCATGGAATCCCCCTAGCCAACATATTTGCAAATTTAAATTTGTAGGACCAAATTTTAAAATTCAAAACCACATAACAAAAACAAACTAGAAAAATATTTGTAGTTTGCGAACAAATGGTTATTTTAAAAGTCTGAATTAGAATTGAACTAATTAATAAAGTAGCTATCCACTACTCTATAAATCTGCCTATCAACATACGACATTTAGTATCGTTTATAGAAATAATACATTTCAAATTCAACAGCAAAAAAAAATATGTTTAGATTTAATATTTTAGGATAAAATTAAATTGATTAAATAAAGCTTGTAAAAATAGTATATGAACAGGATTTATTACTTTTTAGTTATTAAAATATAACTTTCAATTATCAAAACTTCTGAAGTATTTCAAAAATGCAAAAAGATTAGCAAAACTGGTGTGCAATGTCGGCACGTTTCCGAAAATAATTGCATTTATTATTTATTAAAATAAAACTTAAAATAAGCTGACAACTTCCGACTGCCAAAAAAATTAAAATATGTTGGTACAAGATGCAAAAGGAAATCTAAAGCACAAGATGCAATTATCCTCAAAGTGCGATTCCAAAGTTAGCATGGCTCCAAAAATAAATTCTTTTATGAAAATGGAACATGAAACAAGCTAATCTAAGGTAGCACACAGCAAAATAACTTTTGCTTATCAAAAATATGAAGACAATTGTACATGATGCAAAAAGATTGAAAATTCAATGACGAGGTGCAACTCCCTGCGAAGTGCGGTTACAAAGGAAGCATGGCTTCAAAAATAAATTCCTTTATAAAAATAGAACATAAAACAACTAATATAAGGTTCTATTCGTCTAAATAACTTTCGTCTGTCAAAAATATTAAGATATGTATAAGATGCAAAAGGATTTCAAACTCAAACACGTGGTTATAGTTATCCGCGAAGTACGATTACAAAGAAAGCACGATTCCAAAAATAAATCAAGTCTTTAAAATAAACATAAAAATAAGCTAATTTAAGGCAGCCTGTGCCAAAATAACTTCCGATTATCAAAAATATTAAAATCTGTACAAGATCCAAAGGGATTGAAAACTCAACCACGAGGTGCAATTCCCCGCAAAGTACGATTACAAAGGAAGCGTGGCTTCAAAAATTCTTTTATTAAAATGGAACATAGACCAAGCTAATCTAAGGTAGTATACGTCAAAATAACTTTCATTTGTCAAAAATATTAAGAAATGAACAAGATGCAAAAGTATTGAAAACTCAACCACGAGGTGCAGTTCCCCGCGAAGTACGATTACAAAGGAAGCATGGATCCAAAAATAAATCCATTCATTAAAATCAAACACGAAATAAGCTAATTAAATTTAGCCTGCGCAAAATAACTTCCGATTTTAAAAAATATTTTTAATATTTACAAAGTGTAAAAGGATTGAAATCTAAATCACGAAGTGCAATTTTTCGCACGAAGTACGATTTCAAATTTAATATGGCTCCCTAAATAAAAAGTCATGAAAATTAAACATTAAATAAGCTAATTTAACGCTGCATCTGTCAAAATATTTTCAGATTGAAAAAAATATATTGTATTAAAATATTCGCAAGATGTAAAAGGAACAAGGTAAGCAGATTTTCGCGAAGCAAGTCTTGAAAAGTTTCATGACACCGGTTGTAAGTCGGCCACTTTAAAGTAGTTTGGTACTTCTAAAAATTGATTTTTAAATCGATAGCGTATTATACAGCTGAAAAATAATGTATTTGGTGCCATGTTTAGTTTGTTACACACGTTACAGTAATCTTTCCAAAAAAAAAAATTCTATAATAATGAAAAAATGAACTGACTTGATGCTGGTTGTCTTCGTTTTGAAGAACTGAAATAAAGTCTTGGAAGATGTATCCAATTTTTATTCTCTTTGAGCTACCTCTACTCGTCATTTTCAACCTTTTAAAAAGTCATCAGAATTAGCTACGCCGCCGTATTTACGTTTCCCCTCCTCAGGCACTGCAGATGCTGCAATGTTGACCTTGATTGGGTTCGGGGATCATGTCTGCTGGACCGCAGGGGGGGGGGAGCAGTTTTCACCCCTCCCCGAACAATGCTCTAAAAGCCCCGAACGCAGTGTAGGTGTAGCAAACGGGAAGTGGTCAACGAATCAGCGAGGAGAGGGGGCAACATTTCAACTTTTCTTGAAGGTCAGTAAGTGACGTCGCGTCTAGACGAGTGACTACCACAGCATGAAAAACTGGATCCGAAAGCACAGTGCAATCGATAACTTCAACTTGGGGGGGGGGGGGGATTTTTTTCCCCTTTGGTCACCCGGTGGTGATCGGTGCTGAAATCTTTGGCAGCCATTGAAAATTTTTGGTCGCCAATTGGCGAGTGGCGACCGCTAATCTGCACCTCTACTGAACGCTGCAAACCTTTAAACGTTAGCCATCGGCGGCACCGTTTAGAGTTGTGCAGAGAACACGAAACCCGGACACCTCATCAATGGAGTCGTGTCCTCTTCACAGATGAGAGTCGTTTTAGTGCTACAAGCGATTCTCAATGTCTGCAGATCTGGAGAGAGGTTGGAGCTCGATTTCATCCCAATAACATCGCGAAAAGAGATCGTTACGGTGGTCCTGGAGTTCTCATTCTGGGGGTGGCAGGCATTATGCTGAACGGGCGGATTGAGCTTCAGATCTTCGACCGAGGGTTCTGTAACTGGAGGTCGCTACTACAATGAGGTAATCCTACCCCATGTGCATCTGCTCCGAGGGGCCATTGGACCAGACTTCATTTTTATGGATGACACCGTGCTGCTAATGTTCAAGAGCTACTGTAAAATGAAGATATCTGACGAATGGATTGGCCAGCTTACTCTCTCGATCTAAATCCCATAGAGCATGTGTGGGATGCATTATGGAGACGTCTTGCGACACGACAGTATCCTCCTGGTAACATCCATCAGCTGAAAGATACGTTAAAGGAGGAATGGAGACGTTTACCCCAAGAACTCCAGGATAATCTGGTGCTTAGCATGAAGAGACGATGCCAAGCAACAATTGCAGCAAGGGGAGGGCATATCCCATACTAGGGAACATCTGCCAGTTGTACATACGCTTCTTCAGGCAATCATGTGTAACGCCACTTCATGTCAAATAAAGCCTTTTTTTTTGTTATTCATTTCTGCGGCATTATTTTGTCACCATCGTTTAAGTACAAAATATTGAACATCATATTCAAATTTTATGTCAATCTGATGATTTCTCTTAGAGTTATGACAAAAAACGCACTTGTTGCTTAAGTTTTACACACCAGTGTGTAATCTCCCGAGAAGGAAAATTGGACATCATTGAAAACAATTCTAAAAAAGAAAATAAGGAAAAAATTATACAATGCTGCTTTGTATTTGTCGAATTAATTAATCAAAATGTTTTTTTTTTAAATGGGAGGTCACAATGACCTCCGATAACTTCCCATGTGGGCAACCCTAGAGGGGGGCGCAATTTTTTTAGTTCGCCAGGGGCGCTAGACCCCATAGTTACGCTACTGCTCCTAACCCCTACATTTCGTTTGACCCCCCACTTTTTCCGTGGACTAGCCACCTACGGGTACAATATTCAGATAGAAAAAACAAAATACACATATAAAATAAAGAAAATGAAGTTTTACCATGACTGCTCAACACTAAATCAGATCTTGTAAATGCTCCTTGTCTCTGATGAGCTTTACCACCAAGAAATTCTCTGCGAAACCTTGGATGGGCAATGGGTGTAACAATAAAAGTATAGCTAAATATAAAAATTTCAAGTAGTTAAAAGATGAGAAAACAAAAGTCATTTGACAGTTGAAGATTATTATTTTTTAAAAACTCAAAGTGTTCTAAAATCATGTCAGTTTGCTTTAAAAAAATCCTTGGAAATATAAAAGCTTAAAAAAATAATAATAATTTTGTTTGACAAAAGAAATGAAAGAAAGACTGGCTCAAGTTATGATTTGTTGTTAAAAAATTCTATAGAAATCAAACTTGAATGAAATGAAGCGAATGAAAATACATCGAAAGAAACTGATGTTCTCCATAATGTGAGGCGGAGATAAATGCTAGAAAAAAAATGTGAACTAAGGATAATTTTTTCTTTTTTTGGACAATGACAGAAACACGTGCTTTCATTCCAACTTTAATTGCATTAAAAAAGAATCACTTTATAATAATTGGTTAGTTCAAAACATGAGAAACAAGAAACTACTTTTGTGTGTGCTCGTTGGCTAAAAAATGTTTTTAAATGGATCTTGCTCTATAATTAGTTAAACACAACTCGATTCCATTGTTTTGTGCACTAAATTACGAACAAAAGAAGCAAAGAGAAGGGTTATTTAAAACAAACTGAAACCAGGAAAAAGAAACTCACCCTGATTGTGAAGCATTTCCCAAAGCATCATAAATGTCAGTAACATTATGATAAGAAAGGCCACAAGAAACGTGTTCTCTTGTCGGCATTTCGAAGTTTTTGGACATGCAAGAAGTAGGCATTAAACAACAGACGAAACTGCTTTGTTGCCAAACCTTCTGACAGAAATAACACATGCAAAATTTGAGAAAGACGCAAGGCTTGTATAAGTTTTACTTCGATCTACCAAAGAAGAAGAAAAGAAAAAAAGAAAATTAATTTGAATTCTGAAATTTTGAATTCAAATTATGTTTTTCGCAATCACGAACTGAGACAGGACCCTACTCATTGGAGTTATTGTTTCTAGAAACGGCTCCTGTCCCCCCCCCCCCAAGTCTGCCTCTCCTCCTGGGCGGTTACTTGTGCATGGTTGTGTGTGTGCGTAGACCTGTGTGTATGCACGTAAGCATGTGTGAGTGTATGTGTGTGAAGTCATGTGTGTGAACGTGCGTGTGTGTAGGACATGGACGCCTCCGACCAGGAGAAGCGGATAGCTCAAAACCGGAGCAGCCGCGCCGCGCCGCCGCCGCCAGCAGAGGACGGTGGGCGGTGGTGCTGCTGATTCTTCTGGATCAAGTTGAAAAAGGCACGGACACCAAAAACGGTCAAATGAGAAGTGAGAACAATAAGCAATCGTGATTGCTCAAAAAACCACGAGCATTATACCAACATTTTTCTTTATTGTGACGTTTTTCTTTTATTCTTTCTTTGCTTCATTTTCGTAAAAGAATTTTTGCAGGAAAAATGGACAACAAGGACCAATTAAGGACCTGTGTACTCTACAGTCCCTTACGTTTTCTAATAAGGACTCTAACCGACTCGATTCACATGAGCAAGCCAGGGATGCCCATCGAACCGAAATTCAATTGCGCGATCCCCCCTAACGATTTTCACCCTCTTTCTTTTTAAGAGTTGCATTTTTAATTTGCAGTTAAATGATAATTTTATCTTAAAGCTCATATTTGTTTCTACTATCAAAAATTGACATCCCCAAAGTCCAAAGGCAAATGGTTCCCTCAAGGGATGGAGGGAGCAGCGGGAAAAACAAAACGAATATTTTTGTTTTAAACCGCCCTAAAGTAGTGTCAATAGAATAAAAATATGTATTTAACATGGTTTAAAAATATATATATATATATTACCATACACATCGAGCAGCATCATCCCTTTGAAAAAGAAATTTAAAAAAAATGTTGAGCCTTTTTTTATAACTTGCGGCCCCCCCCCCCGACTTTCCCAACTTTGTCCGCAGTTGAAAATTAAAATTTTATTTGGTTCGCCTGTATTTTTACAGATAATGGATGATGAATTTCTCGCCAATATGCTACGTTAATTTGCTCATCCATGTTATGGTAATTTGCTCGTCCATGTTATGGTAATTTACTCGTCCATGTTATGGCAATTCGCTCGGTGCAAAAATTCACCAACGGTGGTAAAAATAAAATTATAGAAAAAACCAAATAGAATTTTCGAAAAATTTCATCGAGGTACACAGTCCCACGCTACAAGCTAATTTTTTTTGCCAAATTTCATGAAAATCGTTTTCGTGAAAATCAACCGAATGGTCTAGGCACTATGCGCGTCACAGAGATCCAGACATTCAGGCATATAAATTTTCAGCTTTATTATATAAAAATAAAGATGCCAGTGGAAGTCTATGTAAAAATCTTAATCTATTAGTTCAGTCTGTACGCAATTTGTCTGTAAGCAAAAACAATTATATCTTTCGTTCTAATTTAAATAGAAACAAGATTCACACACACACACAAGCGTCCTTTTAAGCAGAAAAAAAAAAAAAAAAAAAAACGGAGAAATTTATTAAATAATTTTTTAAAAAAATCGCAAAATTTGACGATTTTTGTATCTTGGACCCCTTTAATCATATTGCGTTATTATAAACTCTAATTCTAGTGCATAGTCATCATCAAAAAGCATCTTCTTTATCTTCTTCTTTACTAATAATAAAGCTGAAAGTCTCTCTATCCGGAGGATGTCTGGATGTCTGTAGGATGTCTGTGACGCGCATAGCGCCTAGACCGTTCGGCGCCGATTTTCAGGAAATTTGGCAAAGTTAGTATGTAGCATAGGGGTGTGCACCTCGAAGCGATTTTTCGAAAATTCGATTTTGTTCTTTTTCTATTCCAATTTTAAGCCCATTTTTCACAGAAATTTAATAAAATGCAAAAGAATTTGTTCTGAAAATTACCTTTCTTTTCTTTACTTCTTTATCTTTCTTCTTTTCTTTTCTTCTTTATCTTTATCTTTATCTTTACTAATAATAAAGCCTGAAAGTCTCTCTGTCCGAAGGATGTCTGGATGTCTGGATGTCTGTAGGATGTCTGTGACGCGCATAGCGCCTAGACCGTTCGGCCGATTTTCACGAAATTTGGCACAAAGTTAGTATGTAGCATGGGGGTGTGCACCTCGAAGCGATTTTTCGAAAATTCGATTTTGTTCTTTTTCTATTCCAATTTTAAGCCCATTTTTCACAGAAATTTAATAAAATGGGGAAAGAATCTTTATATTTATTTTATTTTTCTTTACTAATAATAAAGCTGAAAGTCTCTCTGTCCGGAGGATGTTTGGATGTCTGTAGGATGTCTGTGACGCGCATTGCGCCTAAACCGTTCGGGACGATTTTCATGAAATTTGGCACAAAGTTAGTATGTAGCATGGGGGGTGTGCACCTCGAAGCGATTTTTCGAAAATTCGATTTTGTTCTTTTTCTATTCCAATTTTAAGAAAAAAAAATATCATAAGATGGACGAGTAAATTACGAAATTATCATAACGTGGAACCGTAACATGGGCAGAAGCCGATTGGCGAGATACGAAATTATCATAACGTGGGAACCGTAAGATGGGTACAAGCCAACTGGCGAGAAAATTCACCATACATTATTTGTAAATATACAGGCGAACCAAAAGATTTTTTGATTTTTCTATTACGGGCAAAGCCGTGCGGGTATCACTAGTTACTAATAATAAAGCTAAAAGTCTGTCCGGAGGATGTCTGTGACGCGCATAGCGCCTAGACCGTTTGCCCGATTTTCATGAAATTTGGCACAAAGTTAGTTTGTAGCATGAGAATGTGCACCTCGAAGCGATTTTTTAAAAATTCGATGTGGTTCTTTTGCTATTCCAATTTTAAGAACAAAACTATCATAAGATGGTCGAGTAAATTACGAAATTATCATAACGTGGAACCGTAACATGGGCACAAGCCAATTGGCGAGATACGAAATTATCATAACGTGGAACCGTAACCTGGGTACAAGCCAATTGGCGAGAAAATTCACCATACATTATTTGTAAAAATACAGGCGAACCAAAATACCTTTTAATTTTTCTATTACGTTCAAAGCCGTGCGGGGTACCACTAGTTACTAATAATAAATCTGAAAGTCTGTCTTCCGTTCGGCCGATTTTCATGAAATTTGGCACAAAGTTAGTTCGTAGCATGAGGGTGTGTACCTCGAAGTGATTTTTCGAAAATTTGATTTTGTTCTTTTTCTATTCCAATTTTAAGAAAATTTTACCGAGCAAATTATCACAACGTGAAAGACTAAATTACGAAATTATCATAAAGTGGAACCATAACATTGGCGAGCAAATAAACACAGCAAATTGACTTAGAATGCTAAAATATTTGCAACACTGAGTTCGGTTTCTAAAATTAGTCACACTGTAGAATCTCAAAATATGAAAAATAGACTTCCATTTACTTATTTATGCATTTATTTGTCAGTCAATTCCGTCATATGCATTTTAATCTTAAAACCTGAGAGAGAGAGAGGGGGGGGCTGGGGAGGGAAAGGGAGAGAGAGAGGGAGAGGGAGAGAGAGAGAGAGAGCTAGAGGAGAGAGAGAGAGAGAGAGATTTCGAATAATCTGTGAATAAGGATACAAAAATTATTCTAAATGTGCTATTTTCAGAAATTTGCAATTTAGTCCACAACTCAAAAATTTCATAGAAACATCTTTTATTTTACATAAAAATATTAAAAGCAACTATAACTGAAACTTTTAATTATGCTAACAAAATTAAACTTCATAATTTTAATACAAAATTTAAAGATTCATGAGATAAAATTAAAAACAAGACTAACTAAACTAAATGCAAGAACAAGAACTCAGAATTTTTAAAATAACAGGAAAACAAATTAAACAGACAAGCAATATTGTATATCAGTTTCTAACTGCACTGCCTACAGTTAAAATTAAAGTTACACTAAAGCATAAACAAAATGCTCCAGGGCAATTGGTAACGACAAAAAGTGTTAACTTTATTTACGCACATTTTATTTTTAAAATCACTATTTTTTTTTATAGTTATTTAGTGTCAGAGAAATACAAAACAATACTCGAGTAAATGCTTTTAAAAATAGTTTTTCGTGTTTCCTTTAACAAGAAATTAAAATGCCTTTTAAACAGAATGAATCACTATCATTTTTAGCGTGATTCTTTTTCCTTATACAGCTTTTCAAATAATATTACTTTTTTTTCAGTGAAATAAATCATTTTTCAACGATAAGCTTACGCAGCGTACGGAATTTTAAGCGAAAAACTAAGACCTTTTAAATATATATCTTGTTTTATTCCTTCTAACTATGATGAATGTTCTTGAAATGTGTTATTTATCCTCCTGTTTTTTCAGTCTCCTGAATGCAAACTTTAAAACTCTTAGCGTTTTCTAAAATAGTTTTCAATTTGTATCAAACAATTTTTTTTACATTTTGCACATGAAGTGAAAATATACATTTTAAAAGTTATTTTTGGAAGAATGATTTCATGAATACAAATTATTAATCTTCAAATGGTTTACCTTTCGGCACGACAGTTTAATGTATCAAAGCAGAAGAGGTGAAAATCCGTTTATAAAATGTGGTTAACATATTTCAAACCTCAAGATTCCGAACTCTAATCTCGACGATTTTTTAATCATTTACACAAACCTAAAAATCACTTTTCTTTTCAACTGGAACGCAGTTTCCAAATTCGCGAACTTTAAAATTAAATGTCCTTGCATCTCCAATAGCTAAAATAAGAACAAAAAGCCCCCTTTAACGGCAATTTTATGCTCTTTAATTATTTATTACTGCATGATTTTACTCTCAAGTAAATAGTTCTTTTGGGATGAAACGAAAATTGATAAAATACACCTAAAATCTAAGATGGCTGCGCGAGTCCCCCCCCCCCTTCCGGTCATAATTTAATTCTTGTCTGCTGCGAAATAAACACTTTTGGGTTTGAAAACGAATAAATACCTTTGTGCTGAAAATTAAAATAATCAGTTATCCAACGTTTTGAAGCACAAAAAATGCAAATTACAGCAGACACGTGCTTCGGGGTTACAAGGAACACCTTTTTCAATGCAAAGAACACATTTGTTTATTGTGCAATAAATATTTGTACTGCACCTGAGCTTCTTAATGTGGAACACTAATTATGTAAGAGCTGCGGCTGTTGATAGAGACTATCCGCCCACCTTAGTTGATTCCATTAATAAAAAACTTTGCAAAAAATCTCAAAATCTAAGAATTTAGTTGTTCTGCCTTTCTTCCCGGCAATAGTTTTCAGGTTGCCAAGATTCTGAAGCGATTCCAATTCTAAGTGGTGTTTTCTCCCATTAATAAACTTTCGTTCTCTTCTCTTAAAGATTCTATTCACCCTCTTAATTGTTGTGGGATTTATAAAATTGTTTGCAATTGCGGACTCGGATACATCGGGCAGACCCGCCATTCTTTGAAATTTCGCTTAAAAGAACATCAAAGCTATGTGAAAAAACAACAGCTGAATAAATCCAGTAATGCTCAACACTGTTGGGATTTGAATCACCCTTTTGAATTTAACTCGTTTGAAATTATCCAAAAAATGCCCCAATTCGTTGGGTCTTGATTTTTGGGAATCTTTCCACATCCTGAAGAAACGGTCTAATTTAGTTAACGATGTTACTGCAATTCCGTATTTTTCTTCTGTGTGGACTCCTTTGTTAAAATTGGTTTTTTCTGTTATTTTTATGTAAACGTCTTACATTTCTTACTTTTATTTTTTCATTTTATGCTTTATTATTTCGTTTTGTGATCAACTAATTCCAATTTGTTGATCCTTCACTCTGCTTTTTTCTGCATTTCTAAATTTGTTACATTACTTCCATACATAGTTCTTTTCCGTCGGTAAATTTATTGCTAATTTATTCAGAGTGGTTTCATTTTTGGACTATTTGCATTGATTATGGGTTTTCTTGGAAATTTATTACTTAATGGTTTGTTTCCTGATGGAATTATGTAATAAATTTCGGCTCCAGGCGTCATTTTGTCTTTTTTGTTTTGTTAAATTTCTATTTTTTGGTATTTATATTGTCTCCTGTTCCACCGTGTTACTTTTCTTGGATGACTTTTCATCCAGAAGCTCATACTTCTTTGCATTGAAAAAGGTGTTCCTTGTAACACCAAAACACGTGTCTGCTATAATTTGCATTTTTCGTGCTTCAAAACGTTGGATAACTGATTATTTTAACTTGTGGGTTTATTTGTTAGAGCTACTATATTATTCATAGGGTGCATGGGCGCCCATATGCTAAATTTTAGGGGGGGGGGAACTGAGATATTTTCCCATTGGTTTAGCAGGGTACTTTCCGCATAGAAACGGATTTCAGTACAGATTTCAGTTATTAAAATTTGACATTTTTAACAACTTATTCATTAATGGCTGGAGAAGAAATGTTTTTATATATTTGCAAAGAAAACAGTACTAAAAGCAAGGAAGTTCTAATTTCTAAGGAAATGGAGGGGGGGGGGTGAGCCCCACTTACCCCCTTAAATGGGTGCCCATGATAGGGTGGTTCGCCAGTAGTTGATCATTTAGTGGAAGTTTCTACAAGTTCTACTTAATTTCACAGGAAAAAAAAAGTGAACATTTTTCTACGTGTCAATAAAACTATCGGGATTAACGATTGCTAGTCACTGATCGAGTAACACTCCTGATGTCACCAACAATGAAATTCGCGTCATGCATGATAATTTGATAACATTTTTTGGTAATGTTTGACATGCAGAAAAATACTTTACTTTGACAAGGCTAAACTGGATCCGTTAACTTAACTGTTTTACTGGTAAAACTGTCATTTTAGGAGAATGAAAAAACGAAAAAACGGTCAACAATGAGCGCTATGTACTGGAATCTAGGATCAATCCACTGAGTTAGGGTTACAATTTCATCAATCGAAATATCCCCTAACAGGCAATTGCTGCGTTAAATGTAGAAGCAATTTTTCACCCGTCAATACCTTGACGGGCGATTTTCTAGTTATTTATATTTGTTAATTTTCACCACAACCGACATCTTTCTTTCTTATTCAAACACATTATTACTCATTTTCGAACATCCTTAAAGCAAACATAGAGAAACCGTTTGTTTACCCGTACTAAATCGTAAATCATGCTCTTCACGTAACAAAAAAGATATTGTGATGTGTGCTACTTTAGTGTTTAGCGTTTAGAATGTTAAAAATCTTTAATGCGAGGAAAAAAAATGAAAAGTAATATTTTTAGAAATATAACTGCTTTTTTTTTCTAACGGTGCTAAAATTCATTTAAAATGTAAACAATAAAAATGCTCTGGACTAAGTTTTTGAGGCGTATTTTTCGATTTTAAATGAATGATATTCACTACATGCGTGGATACAAGGCAGGATTGAGGCATTTTGAAGTACAGTAGAACTTTGTTTATCCGGTCTCCGTTTTTCCGGGTCTCCGGTTTTCCGGATTAAATTTGTAGAGTTAGAAAAATTATACTTACTCAAATAATAATTTAAGTTTATGATTTTAAGAACGGAACCATGAATATTTCAAACATTCGGTTTTCGTTATGATTAAACGCACAGCCCCTGCATAGAACGTACAATAAAGCACAGTACTAATTTAACAAACAATATGGCGTGGTTGGCAGTGGCGGATCCAGCCGATTGTTTTGGGAGGGGCCATCCGAAATTTTTAAACGAACTCCTCAGGGCCGAATTTAGCTCCATGCCGCCCCTACTCAAATTTGAAATCTGCCGCCCCCTCCCCCCTTAAAAGAAGCAAAATATCCTTGACTCAAAAAAAAAAAAAAAAAAAAAAAAAAACGTAAAAAAATTGTTCCTCAGATTCAAACTGTCAAACTTAAGAAGAAATGATGTCGTTTCACATTCTGAGGCGCCACAATGAAATGATGACAGTGATCGCCCAAAAATATTTTTATTCAGCAAATTTTGCTGACGATTCGGCAAATACTATGATTGAAAAACATTTGATTTTCATAAGATGTGTGAAAGTAATCATTATTAAATTACAAGAAAAAAATGTCTCTATGGGAAATGAAAGAATGCTAATATTTTACTTTCAAGAATAACAATTTAATTCAAAAAATGTGTATTATAATAGCAAATTTGCTGCCCCTGAAAAGTTTGCCGCCCTAGGCAGCTGCCTACTCTGCCTATTGGGAAATTGGGTCCTGATAACTTCCCAGAAATTTTATTAAAATTAAGTCTTAAAAACTCAATTTTCGGGGTATCGAGACATTAGGTGACGGGGTGGATTTAGGAATCTCCCTCGAAAATGTTTCAAAATTTAAATTTCCGAGTAATTTTTGAAAATTAGGAAACTAAAAACGCAATTTGTCTTTTTTTGATGATGTACGGAGAAAGGTCAGGTTTTGGGCACTAACCCCAAAATACTTTTTGAAAATAAAGCTTAGAAACAAAAATATTCTGTCATTATACATTGAAAAGTTAGAAGAGGAGGGGTGCTCTTCTAGCTCTTCAGCTGTCCAGCCTAAAAATGCACCTTTAGGTAATGTTTGCTTACATTAAAGGAAGTGTGAAGGTGCTTAGAATCCTTTCTTCCTGAAAATATTTTGCTTTTGAGGCTCTAAAAATTAGATTTTTAACTATATTTAAACATATTTTAGAAAGGGATGGAAGATTCGTGAGCTCCTCCAAAAAAACCTCCTTTTAAAGCTATCATCACGATATAAACTAGGGAGGGAGGGGGTCCTTTCAAAACTCGTTTGTAATTGAAGTCCCAAAGAAATTCATTTAATTGCTTTTAAGCAAGTTTAGTGATAAGGGCTGGATAAGCTAGTTTCCGTTGACATTTTTTCCAAATAAGACTTAAAATGCAATTTTTTGCTACATATAAATTAATTTGTGAAAGAGCATGGGAAAAGGGGGTTCTCTTCCTAGTTTCGAAATTAAAGCCATAAAAACGAAAATTTAGGCTCTTTGGTCTTGCGAACAATAGGTATACGCTGAGAACCGCAGCATTTATAGATCGTCCAATGTCTGTAGTTGGAATCAAGAAATGATGTAAAAGATGGAGAAAAATTTTGGAAACAAAAGTTTTGTTTTGAGGATAGGGATATAATTTAGCTTTTAATTAAGGCCTATACTTCTTTTTCAGTAAAATACGTGTGTTAAATTTTGTTATCTTCTCATAATATTTTTTTCTTTTTTTCCCTTAAAAAAAATCTCTACAATCACAAGGGCTTTGGGAGGGGCCATGGCCCCCATGATCCCCCTCTAGATCCGCCCCTGGTGCTTGGAGCGCCAGTGCGACACCACTGCAGCTGAACTATAAATGATAAATTATTTGCTAGAAACGGTACTAAGTAGTTGTGTTACAAAGCAATAATTTTTGCTGTAATAAAAGATAAGTCTGCTTATTTAAGAACGTGTATTGCTCATCACACATATTATCTGGATTGTCATCGATCCGGATTGCTTTTCTTCCCAGTAAGTCCGGATAAACGACGTTGGTTTGTACAATCCGAAATTCCCCGGAATATGATTTCGCAAAATACTAGGGATAAAAATCTGCATTTTTATCGATTCGATATGCAACTTTTGGGTGCACGAACAAAGGAAATGCAGAAAGTAAGAATTCCCTATAAAATCCGTTTACAGCCAGCGGTTTGCCAATACACCGTTGAACTAACTGGTTTCCTTGGAGCGAAATCACCCATCTTCGGCGTTGCTCCTCGCCGTGGCGCTGAAATCAAAGTTAAAAGTGATTCCGGCGTGGCCATTCACGACGTTGATTTAGTTCGGGCGCGGATGCGTGGAAGAATCAAGTTTTCCCCTAGGTGAGAAGCAACGCTGAAGATCGGCGGTTTCGCTCCTAGGAAATCAGGGTTCAACTTTGATTTCAGCCTCACGGCGAGGAGTGACGCCGAAGATCGACGATTTCGCTTCTGGGAAACCAGGGCTTAAGGAGTAAGTCGAAAGTTCTGCGTGCAATGATCGCAATGATCCGCTTTTATTACCCGCATAGGGATTTTTCTTATAGCGGTTTGAAAATACCTCCAATGAGTCGGCTTGTTGATTAGGTAAACGGGCTTAGTATGTGATCCGCAATACAAGTTTAAAATGACTATTGGCCTGCAGAGTTTCCAATCTATTGAGTCGCACTGAACTCAGTGGTTGGAAAAACTACAATTTTTTTTGTAGCGAACTACAACTAAAACTACTTTGTTATAAATGTAGTAAACTACAAAACCACAACTACTTTTTTAAAAATGTAGCAACTACAAACTACTTTTGAAATGTAGTCGCTACTTCGCTGCTTTTCAAAAAATAAGTAAATTAAAAGCATACATACTAGGGTGTCTCACAAAAAATGAAAGTCGATTTTTCAAGTCGTATACCCTCGTATATTTTCTCTCTAATGCCCCAAGCAATTGTGAAAAAAGTTTTTCATATAATTTGAACAAATGCAGCCCTTCTTGCGTCGGAAAGCAGTGTAAAACACTTGTACATGCAAGACCAAATCGAACCCCCCCCCCCCCCCCCTTTGTTTTAGAAGCTCTAAATTTCTGTTGATAAAACGTTGCCCCTATACCCCACACCTCACATGTACCACAAAAGCATTTATTCAAATTTAAAAAACATTTAGATACCCCACCCATGGCCTAAAATTTTTAATTTTCTTCAAAAAATTGATTCTTTTTCTATTTATATATATATATATTTAAAAAAAATACATACTAAAAATTTAAATAAAATATTAAGTTTAAAAAATTGTTAGCGAACACATTTTCAAATCAAAGTTTGCAAATGAATTACGAAAAAAAAATATTTAGAATGAAAAATTTAACTTAAAAAATCCGTGTCTTTGAGTACTATGTGGAAGACTTAAATATCGCAGGAGAGCAGAATTTTCTAGATAACGCTCATTACCTACTTTACTGTTTACATTTTTCAGCTTGATAATTTCGTAAAATTTACCTACATTTTTAAAAATATGCATGGAAAAAAAAGATTTTTCAAAGAAAATTACAAATTTTAGGCCAAGTGTGAGATGCCTAAATGTTTTAAAAATTTGAATAAATGTTTTTGTGTTGCATGTGGGGCATAGGGGCAACGTTTTATCAACAGAAATTTTGGGTTTCTCTCCAAAACGTTTTTTTCTTTTTATTTGGCCTAGCATCACAAGTGTTGGTTCACGCTTTTAGACGGAAATCAGCAGTGGTTGCTTTAGTTCAAATTATATGACACTTTTTTTTTTACAACTGTTTTCATATCAAAGAAAAACTATAAGAGGGTGCGCGACTTGAAAAACAAATTTCGATTTTTTTAGGACACCCTAATACGCACGCATATCGTAGCAGGATTGAACTAAATAAAATAATAGTTTAAAATCTTAAAAAAAAAAAAAAAGAAAAAAGAAAAAAAAACACGCTTTTGTAGCAATATGAACTAAAAAGTAAAAAATAATCTTTGGATGTTAACCATAGTAAAATAATTGACCACCCAGTTAACTCTAATATAAAAAAACTGTGGGGGATGTCTATTTCCATTTTTGCAAGGACAACAAATGGAAGAAATTTAATCCAACTGAAATGAAACCCCCCACTTCCTTTCATATAACATTTGAGTAGCTTCTTTATTTGGTCTGGTGAATGCTTTGTAAAAGCACTTATTTTCACGAGATTTCTACGATTTTCTCATGCCCGTCGTAATCGAAAACTTAAGCCTCGCGAAATATTTTTGTTTCTCAATTTTTGGTCTGTTCATATAAAATTCAATAAATTTTCAACTTAGGAAATCACCCATATCTTCTCCCCCCCCCCCCAAAAAAAAGGCGCTTTTACAGTATTGGAACAATTACCTGTTTGAAATCTAAAACGTTCATCCAAGGGATATTCTCGGCAGCCGGGAAAACAAAGGAGTTACAAAATTGGCGGTTCTCGCTTATGCATAAAATTTTCTTTTCATGTCAAGCTCTATTCAATACAAATATTGGCGAAACATGGAAATTATGATTGGAAAAAAAAACTAATGCGTCAAACAGATAGAACGTACGACGTCAAAATGAAATGTCTAAGGTCAAGTCGTATTTTTATGAATCTTATTTGTCATTGTATCCGCTGATGTACTTGTGTAAAATTTGCACCAGTCAAATTCATTTGAACCTTGATTCTTTTTTTTTCTTCTTTTTAACAGTTTTTTTAAAATTAGTTTCCAGAAATCGCTATAAACTACTTTTTTTTTTGTATCGAACTACTCACTACACTACTTTTTCAAAAAGTAGTGCGCTCTTCTACAAACTACTAAACAATGTAGCTAAGTAGCATTGCTTCTTGTAACGCACTACTTCCAACGACTGACTGAACTAGTACTTCAACTTTGTAGCCATGCGAACTCAAACTAAACAAAATGTTCCTTTATTACATTTTGAAGAAAAAAAGTTATGATTTCTTGAAATTATTATTACTTAATACGCGTGTAACCTAACAACTTTTCCCCATGTTTTAATCTCAAAAAATGCTGGTCAATTTATCTAATGGAATCTGAATGATATGAAAACATATACCAAAAAGAACAGTGTCAAAATATTTTTCAAAAATGCCACATTTTGTAATACCTTATATCTTTAGTACAGGGCATCTGCTAATGTTTAGTGCATTTTTGTTTGCCTCCCTGACGCAGATAAGAAATACACACCCATAACTCAGCAAGAAATGAACGAATAAAGACCCTAACTTCTTCCGCGGGACATGGCTGATAATCTAGTCACCCGCACTTGCTAAAAAAGTCCAGTCCAACAAATAAAATCTTCCTCTCTTGGGAACTGTCTGATAGGAGGAATCTTTACGATATTCTTTTCATGCAAAAAAAAAAAAAAAAAAAAAAAGACTATTTTCACTATACCGAACGCAGGCGTGATTAGAATATACGACGTGGAATTTTCAAAACTGTGGTAAAATGATATAGAAATATTTGGACTTCTTTTAGAATTTTATAAGATTTGTTTTCGTGTCATTTAATCAGACATTGTATAGTAACAGATAAATGTATTCAAATAATTTAATTGCATTGCCTCATATATTTCGTAGATGATGATTCACCGAAAACCTATGGTCTAGTTGTGTGGGAGATAAGTTACGGGAGGATAGCTAAAATTATAAGCACTACTTCAGTGTAAATTTTAATGTTTCAATAGCTAAATAAATGCTATAGAAGCATTTATTTTCTGGAATCGTAATTTTTGCGAAAATATAGATATCGGTAATTTTGCAGGTATAAAATTTCACGAAAAGTCGAAAAGCAGAACCGAAGATTTAAAAAAAAATAAAAAAAATCGAGGTTTAAATTTTTGCGATTGTAAGGGGCTTGCGAAAATAAATACAAATACAAAAGTGACGACCAGCAACAGGCTCTGGGCCCAGCTAGACTGGTCCTAGTCAATTTACAATCCCCAGTGAAGATCAATGGCCCTCTTAAAACTATCTACTCCCTTGCTCATTACCACTTCTTCCGGTAAGCTGTTCCAAGGTTCCACTACCCTGCTATAATAATAATTTTTCCTAATATCCATGTTAGCCTGAGATTTAAATAGTTTAAAACAATGACCCCTTGTCCTGTTTTCAGTGCTAAACTTCAGGGCCCGTAACATCTTTCATTTTAATAAATTTAAACAACTGAATCATGTCCCCTCGGTCTCTTCTTTGCTCAAGACTACATTTTTAGCCTTCTAAGCCTGGAATCATAATCAAGTGGGAAAGTCCATTTATTAGCCTTGTAGCCCGCCTTTGAACCCTTTCCAATACATTAATGTCTTTCCTTAAGGAGACCAAATAAGTGCATTTACAGTATTAAACTTATACAGGTTTTTTTTACAGATTGAAAAATACGAATCAATGTTTCAATAAAAGCAATAGCCGGAAAATCAAGAATTGGTATAAAAATTCAAGAATTAATCTCGTAAAGAAAATAAATAATTAATAAATAAACGGAATATTACAAAAGATGGGGGCCTAATATTACGTCTGCTTAAAGTAATTTGCTCCCAAAGGAATAAATATTTTCAAATAAGTATGAGATTGGCCTGAAGGGTCTGTGATAGTGTATGATGTGGCTAGACATTCTTGCAATAACATTTTAATATCATCCGCACACTAGACAGGTTAATAAAACATAACCGAAAAATAACAATTTTCAGTCTCTAAAAAGATGTTCTAATAGCGACCAACGTGAGTTGATAATATCGCCAGAATAAAAATTAGTAGGGAAAAAATCTAAGAAATAATTTAAGAATAAATATTAGGGCAATTCCACGGTATCGGACGTAAAAACTGCACAAAATATCAAATATTTTTTGTAAATGTTAATTATCACCCACTTTTAATTGGGATAGGTGGAAAAAAAATTCTTAAAAATATTTTACATAAACTCATAGTTAACCGCATCCCCATATCTTCAAATTCATCCAATGCATCACTGTCAGATTACCTAATTTTTCTTTAAATAGAATAACTACTATCTTAAGTGATTTTGAGGAAGAAGTGTCTGAGGTAGTAATTTCAATCAATGAAATTGCTTTGACTCAGTGCATGCAGTGAATACTAAGGATTTTCTCTACTCTTGGTGCACTGATGCTGAATTATGTATGATCTCTTCTGATGATATGTATATTTAATGTACACTTCTGATTAATAAAGGAGCCACAGATGCATAATTCTTGTGGCATATTGATCATAGTAGAGGGGCTATGGTAGAAAATATAGCCGGAAACTGCATTTTGTGATAAAATCATGAAACTTGGCATACATGTAGACAATGTACTAACAAACATTTTTGGAAGGGGAGGCAATTAAAAATCCCCCCCAAAACCCCCCTGGCAGCCATTTTTGGTCAAAAATCCAAAACTACTTTTATTTTTTATTTTTTGAAAAATACCCACTGTATCTTCTTTTGGGAGTTCTATTATGCTTACTAAAGCGTAAAAAGTCATCAAAATAACTCTAAACCTCCTAATTTTAAAATTAATTTTAAAAACATGATTTTTTAAATAAAACTTTAACTAATCAAAGTCTTTAACATTTCTTGAGGGGCCGTTTAAGAAATGTTTTTTTATGCATTTTAAAGCACTGTGTTAAGGAAAATCAATTCATTTACAGTAGAACCCAATAATCCGAACCCCAGAAATCCGAAATGTCAGAAAATCTGAACCTATGTTTTAAAGTTTACTATTAAAAATTAATTACAAAACTAAGAATAAAACTAGAAATTAAAAACCATAAACAAAGCTAGTAATTTTTCAAAACTTGAAACAAACATTTGAATTGTTGTCTAAGAATAATACAGCACTTTGATTAGTTAAACCGAAATCAATTTTCATTATCGGTGGAAAGAAAAAAAAAAACTTCAAGCACTTGGAAATGAAGTACGCAATTTTTTGGAAGTTTCACTCACATTCTGCAGTTTTATCAGTCATATGTGCACTTGAAATAAGGGGGAGGGGGCACGGACGTTATTTTTACAGAACTCCAATCTTTATTATTATTATTAAACGCTTTAAAACGTGTTTCAAGTTTTTTCTCATTGGACAATTTGAGGCATTTGTTCTATGTTTTAAACGATGTAAGAGGAAGAAATATTTAATTACTACAATAAGAAGTTTAGTGCTATGTTAATAAAGCTAGCAATATTTTTACTATTAATAACTACAACTAAATTGCAACACAAATCTGATTAAGTGATGCATACAACGATTATATAAAAGGTAATTTAAAACGTTTGAATTTCCAAGTAATTTACACAAGTACATAACATTTTCCATTGCAATATTTACACATAGGTGTTTAGATAAGTCCATTTTTGAAGCACCTACAAATTATTTGAGAGCAGTTTTTTTTTTTTTTTTTTACACTTGCATAAGGTAAATTCGTTTTCAGCAAGAACTTGAAACTTCGGGCAAACTCAAACAAATAAGAACGTGCTTTTCATCAGTTACTGTAAAACACCAATCATAAATTGGAGTTAAGGCTAAATTTTTGGACATACTGCCCCATTGATGTCCACCTTCATAAGCACTAAATAACTTGCCTTAGGGCTTCAGCTGTGGGTGGTAAGTTATTCATTGATCATTGTTCGCTGGTGGAAAAACAGTTTCCAGCTTCATTTACGGACGGCAAGTTGCATGCAGACGAGTACTAGCAAAGATTAATGAATCGCTAAGATAGTTGAAATTTTTAATTATCTGTGCATTTATTAGGTTAGGATATATATATGAAAATGCACTAATAACATCAGGATAGTATTTTCATCATTTCCATATCGTCACTTTTTTCCGACCTGCAAGAAAAGAGGTAACCATGAGAGTTTCGCTAAGAATGAGTGGAATTCTCTTAGAACAACTGATTTTTGTTGACCGAATTTGTACGCTAAGTCTTGGACTAGTATAAGTCGAAAGTGTTTTTCAGCTCCAAAATCTTCTTTATCCCCTTTTTGTACAGCTGATGAAAGCATCGTTGTCAACAGTTCCAACGAATATGCTCATGTGTCCTCTTATTGTAGCATGCAAAACATGACCGAAGATCCAGAAATTAGCTTCCTCGTGATTTTATGGTACTAGAGATGTCTTATTCGATGAAAATCACCGTCACATCATTAAGAGCAAACATAAGATCATATAGCTAGTGCAATCATGGAAAACAATTCTGTCTTATCTGCGTTTCGTAGAAACCAGTTCTTAGAAAGCAAACCATTTTCTCTAAAATGATATCTTTCTCTTATTCCTCTTATATGTCTTACTTGTTGTATCCTGAAAAGAATGCAGACACTCCACCGAAAATTTTTCTGTCCTAGGTCGTTTTATGTGAACGATGAAAGAACCATCATAGACAATGGCGTCACTATGTATCTCCATTGCACTTATTTTAAAAAATTAGCATTCATCATTTGCATCTCCATCATCCCATCTAAACTCGTTTTCTTCTTCTCTCGAGTTGTTTCCATCAGTAGGAATACTATAATTTAACTCATTGAGCAGGAATGTTATTGACCAGACTTATTTCTTGTTCAAAGAACTCCATTTGTTGAAATCGATGGAGGGTGAAGTTGATTTTCATAGAGGAGAAATTCAACTAGGTTAAAATTTACGGTATTGCAAATAATGAAAAGCTTTGAAAACGAATCTGTATCGGATTTTAATCTTTTCAGTTAAAGAGCAGACTTACTGATTTTTCTGGAAGAATGAAATGCCAAAAAGTTATTGTTTTTCTACCCCTGAACATGAAGTGACTTTTGAGTCACAACTCTTTTCTCTATAAATTTGTTGCACTGTTTTTTTCTTCGTCTACTGCTACATTCGTCTCCAATGAGAACAATTCTTTCGATGACTCTAAAAATGGATTCTCATGTTTAGCTATTTCTCTTCAAGACCTTTCTTGAAAACATGCTTTGGAAACTTAACATTTCTTCATTGCGCATATACAGCGTTTCTTTAAATCAGCAGAGGTAACTTTTTCAAACTGTGTAATTAAATCAATAATTTGAAGACCAGCCAACATCCATCTTCTTAACGCAGTTGGATATGTGAAAGACCAATAGCCTCACCATCTCCTTTCACTATTGCATTGTTTTGCTAAGCATGGTCCGATTCAATTACAGAAAACACGTTCATTGTCTTTTTTTACAACAAACGTTCCTTTTTCAAAGGCTTTATGTACGTCTGGAAGGTTTGTGGATTAAAGAAAAAAGATCTTGAATAAAAACTAGTGACCATCCAGCATTGTTACCAAAGTATATGTATAGCGTATAGCAATAAAATGAAAAAAAAAAAAAAAACACACACACACCACACACATATACACACACAACCACACACACAAAATCAACTCCATCAAAGTTTCAGTAAAGATACTAAAGTTGGTTAAAATCTATGATCTAATAAACTTTAATTTTAAAAGCACCAGCTTTAGTACGGTGCTCCAAAACTTGAATTTGTTTATATATATGTTTTTTTTAATAAAATGAGAAAAAGCTTATTGATGATCAATTGGATGACGGGGAACTAACAGCAACAATAGTAATAATAATAATGAACAGAAATTTAAAATTCAACTTTAAATTTCTTTCTATTAGAAATATGTTGTCTGGAAATTAATTTCTTCCTTTCTTTCTTCAAGTCCTTATTCTATTATACCCTTCGCAATTAGTTTCAATTATGCGCGTTCAGTCATTTAAAACGAGGGGCATCATGACCGGATAATTGGACAGTTCGGGCAATTAGAGTTCGGATAACCGGAGCCCTACTTTGATATAACACTAGTGTAATGTATCTTTAAATTCAGAAACCTGTAATTCTGTTATGGGGGGAAAAATTCACTTCAGGGAACTCACAATTTAAAAATATCGATTTTTAAATAAAAAAACACTTTTTGTGAAGTTATTTCTGAAATTAGACATTTTTTGGAGTTTTAAATAGTAAAAAATGTAATTAACATCCATGGAATGATACAACCAATGATTTAAAAAATTATAATAATGAAAATTTAAAAAGAATCTCCGTTTTTGGTTTTGGACCAAAAATGGCCGCCAGGGGGGTTTTGGGGGGGATTTTGGAATGCCTCCCTTTCCTAAAATTTTTGTTTATACAATGTCTACAAGCATGCCGAATTTCATAATTTTATCACAATTTGCAGTTTCTTCCCCCGTAGCCCCCCGACTATCAACCCTATTCCAGCTTTTCTAGTAGAATGGAGCTCTGGTTGCAATGATGGTCTGATTTGGTTGAGCTCCCCCTCCCTGTGACTTTACTTCCAGCTTTTACATTACGCCACACATTTTTTTTTAAATCTTACCAACTATGCTGTCTACAGCTCCTTTTCCAGGGAACATGGAAATTCCAGGTTAATTTATGTTGAATTTCTGCTCAAATAAAATGTAAATTTTGTTAATAAGGTATCTTTGCTTAAATTGTAAGCTGGGTCTACCCGAGAAAAGTTATATATTTTTAGTGCTTGGGTATTTAGTTTTAAGATATTTCAAAAAGTAACTTACAAATTTATGCACAGCGAGTTTAGTATGATTCTAAGTGTCAAAAATTATTGGAAAAGTTTGAGAGATTTCTTTGGAAATCCTCGCATAGAATGTGAAGGTTGTGGCATGTGCCCAGTTTACCAGATTAGAATTCGTTCTGCAGTAAAATTGTCGCATTTTGTGATGTTTAAAATAAAGAAAAAACTATTCCTTATAAGTCTAGTGCTTTTTGAAAAAATAAATAAATAAATAAGTAACAAATTGGACCAGTTGTGATTAATCAATTTTCAGTTTCATGGTTTAGAGAAAATGTTTTTAAGTAAGCATAATCATTAATAAAGACATTTTTAATGACTAAAGCATAAAGAAATATTATTATTGTTGTCCTTTATCCCTTCTATTTTAAATCAGAGAAATTCTGTAATCGGAACGAGGTAATAATTTAAAAAATCTTGGTATCGGACGTAATTAATTTCTTACATCAGACACCATAAAATAACAAAAAACTATATTTTTGAATTTTGTTTGGATTGCACATTTTCAATAGTAACTGATGTTCTGATTTGCAGGTGAAATATTTTGTAAAATATTCCATCCTATTTTATATAGCACAAACTTTTAGACGATTTAGGGTCGGACTTAATTTTATCAAAGTGCCTGTTATAAATAAGCTTTTAAAGGCAAAAATATTTTATTTAGGTCTAATTTTTTGTGCTACATTTGTTCTAAAGTGTTGTAGCACGCAGCTGAATTGGTTACAATTTGAAAAATATTGCAACTATAGTTTGAAATGCCAATTCCAACAAGTTATCAAAAAATTCATTATGGCAGCATGACAAAAATACCTTTGTTCAAAGACTTGTAACTCTTACAAACATAAACTTTTGTGATAATTTTCATCTTTATACATAAAGGTCTAATCTCTGTCCGGATGTCCGGGGTAAACTTCAAAACTACTTGAGGGATTCTAACCATTTTTTCACCATAGATAGCTACATAGTCGGGGAACAACTTAGGCTATAATTTATTGCTAAAAAACTTAGTTTAAGAACGTCGTGATCGAAAACAGTAAATGTCATGTAATTTCCACATCAAATGATTAAAGATTAAACCATAGACTAATAATAAGAGTAGACCGAGCTTTCTCATTCTTGCTGATAAAGAAAATTGGTTCATAGATGTATCATGTGACTAGTGGAAGGGCTTGGCGAAGACTTTGGCAGCATGGTTGCTAGATGGCAGCATTATCTATAGTTTGGCACTCGACATGTATTTTAAGACAATGTGTTTTCATTAAAAAAAACTTCCAGGTGCAGAGATTGAACTGTTTTTCTTTTAGTTATGCATTATTTTGACATTAGTAATAGTTTTTGATCAGTTTTCGGTAACTTTTATTTCATTTGGAGCTGTCAGCGTTGGCGTGAACGAAATGGCGTAAACGTTTTGCGTTAACGCAAAAATGTACTAATCGGTATCTTAAATTGAAACTGTAGGTAAAAATCTTACCGTTTGCTGATTCCTCTTGGTCGCTTGCATCTTTTATTGCTTAGAGAGTTATTGAAATTGACTAAAGAAAATGCACAGTACTATCTAAAGGAAAAACTCACTATATTAACAAAATATTTACAACTTAGAATAACAAATTTACAAATCGGACTCCATAAAATATCATTCTTCCGTGTTCCATCAATTCTATTTATTTTATTTCGCGCTGGCGTTGATCGTCTGCTACGATTAACGCCCGCTGTTGCTAGGATATCCACCAGTCACATGGTTTGGTTTATGAGCAGCAAAAGGGTTGCCATAGCTCGGTCTACTCTTATTATTAGTCTATGGATTAAACCCATTGTTTCGAAAATTCGTTGCCTGATAACAGGAACATTAAAAGTAATCATAATGTAAATTTTGAATCAAGGCCTCTCTGGAGCAAGCATGATATTTATTGCTTTCTTAGGAGTTGCATCCTTATCTTTATACATAAAGGGCTACTTCTGTCCGGATGTCCGGGGTAAACTTAAAAGCTATTGGACGGATTTTAACCATTTTTTCACCATAGATAGCTATCGGGAAGGAACTTAGGCTATAATTTATTCCTAAAAAACTTAGTTTAAGAAAGTTATGATGGAAAACACAGTGAATTTCATGTAATTTTCCCCATTAAATGATTAAATATAAAACCCATTGTTTTGAAAATTCGTTGCCTAACAACAGCAACATAAAAAGTAATCATAGTGTAAATTTTGAAACAAGGCCTCTCTGGAGCAAGCATGACACTGCGTTCTTAGGAATTGCATCCTCATCTTTATACATAAAGGGCTAATCTCTGTCCAGATGTCCGGGGTAAACTTCAAAACTACTGGAGGGATTTTAACCATTTTTTCACAACAGATAGCTACATAATCGGGGAACAACTTAGGCTATAATTTATCACTAAAAAACTTAGTTTAAGAACGTCGTGATCGAAAATAGTAAATGTCATGTAATTTCCACATCAAATGATTAAAGATTAAATACATTGTTTCGAAAATTCGTTGCCTAACAACAGCAATATTAAAAGTAAACATAATGCAAATTTTGAATCAAGGCCTCTCTGGAGCAAGCATGACATTGCTTTCTTAGGAATTGCATCCTCATCTTTATACATAAAGGGCTAATCTCTGTCCGGATGTCCGGGGTAAACTTCAAAACTACTGGACGGATTTTAACCATTTTTACTTTCTTCTATATCTAATATATAGAAGAAAGTATTGGATTCGTGCAAATTTTCGAATTTCGAATTTTGACGGATTCGAACGTTTTGAGGTGTGCTGAGTCCATTTCGACCATTTTTGGAAAATGTCTGTCTGTCTGTGTGTATGTGTGTGTGTATGTGTGTGTGTATGTGTGTGTGTATGTGTGTATGTGTGTGTGTATGTGTGTATGTGTGTGTTTATGTATGTCACGTCTGTGTGTGACCAGTTTTTTGTGGCCGCTCTACAACAAAAACTACCGCATGAAATCGAACGAAATTTAGTACATATATGTGCCCCTATGTGAACTTGTGCCCATTAGTTTTTGGCGCGAATTCCTCCAAGGGGGGTAGAGCAATGGGACGTTTTTCGAGTTACGCGTGCTTGCTATTCCTCAGGAAGTAACTGGCGGAATCAAACAAAATTTGGTCCATATGTTGGTATTAACAGGAACAGGTGCTGATTCAATTTTGGTGTCAATAACTCAAACGGGGGTTGAGCTATAGAACGTTTTTTATCGTCAATTGTGACTGCTGTATCTCAAGAAATGATGAACGGAATGAAAGAAAAATTTATCGGCAAGTAGCCCTAAGTGGGTATAAGAACTGATTTTATTTTTGTGTCAACAGCTAAAAAGGGGGGGGTAGCGCAATCACCCGTTCTTTTTTTCCATTTTGAGTGCCCTATCTCAAGAAGTAATGCTACGTTCTGGTTGAAATTTGGAATATATGTGAATCCATATGTAAACAGGCTTTGGTTCAATTTTGACGCCGATCGCTCCAAGAGGTGTTGATTTTTTTTTTTTTTTGCGAATAAAAATATTTTTATTAATGCAACAATAAGAAAGATAAATCGTAATAGATTGTCGTCTGCGTATTTCTCGTGATTTTAATTGTATGGAAATGATAGGAAATATTATCTCAATGATTTAAAATTTTTAACTGTTGCCATCTTATGCTTGTTAACAAATAAAATATTTGTAATTAATTCAAGCAAGGCTTTTAAAATAACTTTCAATTTTCGCTCTTTGCTTTGCTTTTGCAATAATTCAGACATTGGGATAGTCGTCAAGTTTTTGCATGTGTAATTTTGTTTTTGTTGGGAATATTGCTTCCTCGTCAAGCATGGGGAGGGATCAGAAAAAAAAAAAGAAAAATATAGAAGAAAGTTTCGTGATGGCCACAACATACTAGTTTCACCATAGATAGATACATTATGAAGGAGCAACTTAGGCTGTAATTTATTCCTTAAAAACTGAGTTGTAAAAAGTTATGGTGGAAAACAGTAAATTTCATATCAATTCCTCATTAAATAATTAAATTCGCAACTCCAATAAATTATAGGGGGCGCAGCAGCCACTGTCTAATGGCGGATGAAAAAAGGTGAAACAAACAAATACCATAACTTACGACTTGCTTTGACGTTTAGTGAATGATAGTACTTTTTCATCGTATTTGTGCGAAGCTTTCTTTTTTATTCTTCTGAAATTACATGACACCACAGACTGCTTGAAGCCGGAAATTTACCCCAAAGAAAACTCGTGGAATGGAATGTTTTACCTTTTTCTTTAGTATTGGTAATCACCGCAAGATAGCGTATTCAAGCTTTGAAGTTGCGAATATAAAATCCATTGTTACAAAAATTCGCTGTCTAACAACACCAATAATAAAAGTAATCATAATGAAATTTTTGAATCAAGGCTTCTCCGGAGTAGACATGAGTTTAAAGTCGTTTAAACATTTGGAAACTCTACTTTTTGCATCCTTAAAGAAACATAGTAGAGAGCTTTTTTTTTCTTTTGAGTGTGTACTATTTAATTAAATAAAGCGCACGGTTTTTTCAGTGATCTTTGTTTTTGTTAGTTCATATTTTGGAAATTCTTCAAATTTTTATATGCTTAAATTCGTGCTTTCGTTTCTAAATGAATATTCGTTCGTTCTTTATACTTATTGCTATTTTACTTTCATGGGTAGGGAAGAAGCTCGATTTTTAATCACGTCAAAGTGATATGTTTTGAGTTCTTTCAGTTAAAACAGAAAACGAAAGGAAGTAGCGATTGTTTCTTACATTTATTTCTGACCCAGGCAACGCCGGGTATTTTTGCAAGTATTATTTTTGCTAGTACATATAATTCAACTCACAAGCTTCAAAATGATACCTAATTTGTGAGAAATGTTTTTTTCAAAAAATTGGTCATCAGTTCCCCATTTCCGTAGAATGGAGTTGTTTCCTTCAGTCAAAAGAAGAACTTTTAGTCATTAAAATTGATAGAATAAGCAAAAAAAAAAAAAAAAAAAAAAAAAAATCAAACAAGGCGTGGTTTTGATGTCGTCACAAATGTCACAAGCAATTATTGCGCTTGATACTCTTTGGCGCATCTTTCCACCGCGATCCCACGTTATGATAATCAAGAAGCGAATTAAAATTGCACTCTACGCTTGCTATCAACCATATCGTTGCCAATACCGGGAGTAAAGATGCGAATTAAATATTTTACTCTGTTAATGGCATCACAGAATGGCATTTCATCATTTGTGATGTCATCAGCGAGAAATGTAAACAATGAAAGCGCACCGATTTAAGCAATTTTTTAAAAATATTAAACTTATGTAAACAAATTGCTCAGATCCTACGTTTTTAAGCATACTGTATCAGAAAAAAATACTTTAAAAATTTTGGAAACGACCCCATTGCCCATCATTCTATTTTTGCATTCATTTGCATACATTTTGTAAAGCTTGTAGTCGGCTAATAAGCTATAATCTTAGAAATTACAAAAAATTCGCCGCTTTCTTTTTTACACTTCTCATGAAACCGATGAAAACACTCTTTACATCTTAACTAAATTTCATAGCTTTTGCCACCTTCACAAATGTCACATTGTGCGTCATCATGGTCATTGCTTACTGTCGCTCTCATCCGTTCAGGCGTGGATGGCTCATCGTCATCAGTCAAACAGGATGAAGTAAAAACTCGGCTCCTGAGAAAGTGAGGCCCTCAAGTGGGGAGGAGCCCAACTTCAGCCTCGATAGATGGCAGCACCACCTCTACAATTTGAGTATAGTTCTGAAGGGGAGACGGACAGTTTCCCGGAACTCTGAACCCATAGTAACTGTTAACGACCAACCACAGGACTTTTGGACTGTCAGAGTCTTTAGTGGATATTTGGCGGCATTTGGTTCAGAATCCGGAGCCCTTTGATTCGGAGTCCAGTACCCTATTCACTAAGCTACTCACGGTCGAGAAACAAAGAACTTCTTTAATAGCCATTTTTCATCCCAAATTTTCGTATAAATTTATTGAAATCATTAGAAAGTTCAAGGAACACTCCTTTGAAATCTAACTCCTGCAGATTAAATTCCTCAGTAAAATAACTTTTGATAAACTTAAATTCACGGTTCTTTAATAAATTCCCTTACATTGGTGTTATTCAGAGTTTTAAACCAACTACTCAAATCAAGCACAATTTTTTTTCAATAAAAATATTGCATTTTATTGTCTCTTATAAAATTCCAGGAAGCTAAAATGAACACTTATTTTCCCAAATAAAAATCAGCATAACCCGCTTTTCACAAAAGAAATATTTTCTTTATTTCCAAGGGGATGTAATCTCGTGAGAAAAACACGTATGACAGCATGCATTTTAAAGCGATTTTTCCAGATTTTGACTTAAAAAGGCTCGTTAAGTTGCCATCTTCGTCGTCACAATCGATAAAAAAGAACACATTCAAAACAGATCTCGAATGCAGTAATCTTTTGAAACGTGCAAAATATTGAAAATTATTCTCTAAGTTGAGATCAAAGGAAAACTTAAGTTTTAACTTTTATTTCAATGTACATAAATTTCTCTCCTGCATGTAATTTTTAAAGATTTATTGAAACGGAAATCTAACAATATGTCTTGGGAAATTAAAGGAAAGATACGTTTTAAGCTCTTTTTCGCTTCTATTTCTTTAAAAGGACATCTAAATCTTTCAATTTCAGATAAATTCCCTTTTTCTTTATTCGCAGTGTACATTGAGTAAAAATTGTCGAAAAAGATAGTATTTTTTTTAAAACTTAAGATTCATAACTTTTAAATCAGAATTGTTCAGGAAAGAAATTTTCACATATTGTTCTCTTTTACATCATGACCATAAAAGCGTTTAAAAATAACAATCCATTAATTTCTCGAACATATAAATGTCTCATTTCAGAAAAAAATATTCGACTATTTGGATTATTATTCGAAGTACTTTCTTAATTGGACGAGTTAGAATGGTAGTGGCATGAGTCAATATTTTTATAAGTTGAGTTAAGCCTGAATTTGTGTTAATCGTTAGATATTCTACTAAGTGTATACCAACAAGTACGTTTTTCATTCCTCTCATTTTTTGGAAGGTTAAATTTTGATGTAAATGACACTTGTGTGTGTTTTACATAAATCCAGGGCATAGTTTTATTTTTGTGTAAATTTTCTTTTTAAGTTATTTCAGATTACATTTGGAAGATTCAGCGGGTCATAAGCCCAACAGGTCATAGATTGACTATTGTTGTTGTAGAACTTATTAAACTTTTGAAGTGATTGTGCATAGTGTGTATTAGAGGTGCAACTTTGATGAAAATGACCGATATTTCAAAGCATCGATGTTCAAAATTGAAATATCAATGGTATAGATACATCCGTCCGAAAACATCGATGTTTTGAAACATTGATCGAACTATTTGATGTATATTCCTGCATGATAAGCTCTAAAAAAGTTTTTATTCTAAGAACTAAAGTCACATCGATCAATTTATTGATTAAGAAGTTTCTTGAACTGTCAAAAATAAGCTAAAAAAGTAATGAAAATTAATTATATTCATTCCAAACTAAGTAATGCAAAGAGATAAATAACTTATTCATTTAAAATTACGAAAAATGGAACACCAGTACAAACTAATTGGAATAATTTTTGCAACATCTTTTAAATCAAATGAATAATACAAAAACTGAAAGTAAGTTATTTAATAATTAATGACAATCAGAGAAATCAGCAAAATTTACTAAGTTGATATCAGGCACACGTAAAAAAGGAAAAAAAAAAAAAAAGTGAAGCAGAGCAAGTAAATTATAATGCATAATAAATGATCTTTAGTTCTAAATACTTACTTCCGACGGAATTACGTAGAAGAAGTGAACAAATTATATGTTAAACTCAAATTATACACAAATATTATAAATATTTACAGCGACTTGAAATGTTTGCTACAGAAAACTAACAACAGAAAACTCTTTCTGAAGTAATAGAATTCGCAATAGCTAATAAATAACAAAGCTTTCATCGTAACTGTAAACATATTCACATTTTTAAAGGATATTTTTCGGTTCAAATATAAACTACCGACATTGAAAAAACATCAAATGCATAGCATCGATGTTAGAAAAAACATCGACCCTCAATGGTAGATGTCCCCCCGTCCGACTCTGGCTTTATTTATTCTTTATTTTATTTTTTTAAATCCTCCCTCCTCCCCAACATGAGAAGGGGGAGGGAAACATGTAAACAGATATTGAAATATGAAATCCTTTTCATAAAAATTTCGCGTTCTATTTTATTGTTCCCCTATGATGTTATAACGTTAGAAATTCAATTTGAAAATCAAATTTTCCAATAGTAAAGATTTTAAAAGTGAGATTACTTAAAAATCCCATTTTTTTCGAATTGAAAAAGATTAATTTGTTCCCCTTTAATGTTTAACTAATAGATGTTGATCAAATTGTGTGCTTTCAATTTTTGAAAGCTGTACAGTGCCCGCCGTTTATATGAATCACGTTTGTCCTAAAAAGTTTTGATTCTATAAAGCGGCTGATTCAATAAGGCGGCAAATTTAAATAAAGCTGGATCTTGTTCTGCTTTTGATGATTTGATTCATTTAATTGACTAACTCAATAAACCACTGATTCAATTTACCGGCGTCCACTGTAACTTTTAAAACGAGCTGATGTGTGCATCACATGACTTCCTTTTACTCCAATTTAATGTCATTTTCTCATTATTGGCAGTTTTAATGTGATTCAATAGCTTACTCTCTATATATCACCAACAGTGGCCAAATTAAAAGCAGATTTAAAAAAAAAAAATCACCAAATTTATCGCCAAGTTGGCGACAAAACTTGGCGGCCAAAAAAACTGGCGATATATCGCCAAGTGTCCGCCAAATTATAACACCACTTGAGTTTACATTGCAATTAACAATGATTTCCTCTCAAAAAGGGGCAAAAGACCCCGTTTGGAGCATCCGAATGCAACCAAAAAGGAAGGTGCACAACTAGACCCCACTAGAGTCTAAGTACCAAGTTTCAACTTTCTAGCACATTCCGTTCTTGAGTTATGCGACATACATACACACATACACACATATGCACATACGCACATACATACGTACGTACAGACGTCACGAGAAAACTCGTTGTAATTAACTCTGGGATCGTCAAAATGGATATTTCGGGTGTCTGTACGTTCTTAGGCATTTATCCACGTGTGGTCAGGTTGAAAAATAAACTTAACATTCATTCGGAGGTGAGAAAAATGGAAATTAAGGCCGATTTTTGAGTGAAATTTTTTCGCGAATACAATACTTCCTTTTTTGTAAAAGGAAGTAAAAAGCTTTTTGCGATGCTAAAAAAGCTTTCTTGAGAGGGGGTGGTCCGCCCCGTGTGACACCCATCAGGTGTAAATACTATAATTCTGAAAAATTTCCCCAATAAATCTTAAGTTATATTTCATCGATAAAATTTAAACGTAAGTAGGGCACTATTGCGGAGAGAGGCCTGGTACATGTACGTCTGGAACAAATTATTGTACACAAAATATCGTAACTATTGGAAAAACCATGTTCCACGCATGACACGAGGGAGACTTCCAAGAGCTGCCTTTTATTACAGACTAAGGGGCAAACGAAGACGGCCCAGAAACGGTGGGGCGACCAAGAAGCCGGATCAGGTTATATGCCTAATCCTTGACGATGATGATGATGACGACAGGATACAGCTTTGTAGTACGAATAGCTTTTGCAATACCTAAAGCTCTTCTTCTCTCCATTTTAAATTATTATTATTTTTTTGGCTGCATTAGAATTAATCTTAATATTAAGATTTTTAGATTAACTGCAAGTATTGAGTGTTGTAACCAAGGAATCATATATATTTTAATTCTCACTTTTTAGTGAGAATCAAACGTATAGATGTAGTCTTTAAATTAAAACACACCCACACCCACACACTAACACACACACACACACAAAAATATTGTATCGGATCTTTTGGATTCGCCAACACTTATTTGAATTTACCGAACACCCTTAGAAGTTTCTTCCTGAGCTATGGCTCTCGACTTGCTCAAGGGGCATTCCTGTTACTATTTTATAACTGAGATCGAATTAAAAAATATATTACTACTTTTAATTGAAAGTAATTACTCTAAATGTTAGGTAACAAAACCGTTTGCTGACAGTTACTATTAGTTAAAGAAAGTAAAAAAAAAAAAAAAAAGCAAAACAGCGGGTCGGCGGAAATAGCTATTACTGAAAGTAAAAGTTCGATAAATGAAGAAGCCAGCTAGTTGCCAATGGCCATTATTTTCTTATGCGTAGGTTTCTATACATAAATCGAACCAATTGCTAGACACTTTTATAAAAGATGCAAGGAGAGTAAGTGAAAATTAGAGGAAAAAAAAAAAAAATTCCGGAGTCGGTATGTTTTCTAACGACTTCGACTCCGACTCTTTTATCTCACAATCGGTGCGACTCTGACTCCGACTCCACTGCCCTGGTTCTGACCACGACAATTTTGTATGAAATATCTCAGCGTGTATCTTTTTTAAAATGAAGTTAAGCAGAATGTTTAAGCAAAATCCCAAGAGCCCTAGATCTTGGAAGAAATCCCAAGCTATGGCAGCCCTTGAGGATTCTCTCATTCTAACCACAGCAAATTTATACAAATTGTCTCACCTTGTACTTTTCCTTAAAATGAAATTTAGCAAATCTCAAGAACCCACGATCTTGGAGAAAAACTGAAGTTCTGGAAACCTTGGAGCAGGGGCGGCAAATAGGGGGCAAGAGGGGCGGTTGCACCCCCAAAATTTTCACTAATTATAGTAAAAAAATGAGTAAATTCAATTTAGAAAACTTAGAAAATCATTTGTCTGCATTTTCAGAACAGAAAAAACTGACGGAGAACTATTGTTTGCCTTAACTAAAGAAGTTATCTCTTCATATGGGTTAAACATTTCAAAATTGTGTATTCTATGTTATGGATGGCTTTCTTGGTTATTTTAAAGAGCCAAGCTGTACTGGCAGTAAGAAAAACACTGGATATTGATTAAATATAGTTAAAAAAAATTCTGTTCTTCCTGACTCCAAAAATGGCTGATTAAAACTTTACTGAAAAATAAAAACTAGTACTGAGATATTTTGTGAGATGACATTTTACAAAATAGATTTAAAGCTTTTCGGTAGCAAATATTTCAAATGTTCTTAACAAACCGAATTATTCTTAACATTAAAACCATTTTATTATCACTTCCTGTTAACCAATATGTATTTTTACCGTACTGAGGAAATTCATGTTCAAGAAACTCGATCCCCCAAACGAAATGCTGAAATGCCGCCCCTGGCTTGGAGGATGACTTACGACACTCTCATTCTAGCCACGACACATTCATACGAACTATCTCGCCTTGTCCCTTCTTTTTCATGAGATTTAGCAAAATGTTTGAGCAAATCCAAAGAGCCCAAGATCTTGGAGAAAAACCCAAGCTCTGATAGCACTGGAGGATGACTTACGGCACTCTCATTCTAACCACGACAAATGTATACGAATTATCTCATTTTGTACTTGTTTTTCTTGAAGTTTAGAAAATGTATAAACAAAATCCCAAGAATCCAAGATCTTGAAGAATAACCCAAGCTCTGGCAACTTGGTGGATGACTTACGGCACTCTCATTCTAACCACGACAAATTTAAACGAACTATCTCATCTGTTGCCTCTTTTTTTAATGACGTTTAGCAAAATCTTCAAGCAAAATCTGGGAGGAAAACCCAAGTTCTGGCAGCTATGGAAGATGAATTACGGCACTCCCATTCTAACCACGACAAATTTAATCGAACAATCAAACTGTAACATTTAGGCATCAAATGTTTACTTGAAAGTAGCAACTCATTTAACACTTAGAACGGTTTATTAGAGCAAGCGGTAAGACATATGCGTAGCAATTCTTATATAATGATGGCACAGTGTTGCCACAAAGTAAATACTAATAACTATGGGGATTAAGGTTACAGTTTATATGACACAAACCTTGTTCCCTTTTTTTTTTAAATGAAGTTTAGCAAAATGTTTAAGCAAAATCCCAATAACCCAAGATCTTGGAGAAAAACCAAAGCTGTGGCAACCCTGAAGGATGACTTAGGCCACTTTCATTCTAACCACGACATATGAACGGACTATCTCACCTAGTTCATTTTTTAAAAAATCGAAGCACAAGGCTTAAATTTTAGAGGATTTTAGAAACGTTTATAATATTCAGGAGATATTTCTAAACTTTAAAAGTAATTAAGTACGAGTGCTTGAACTATTGGTTTTTTGATTCTTCAAATGAAACACGAAACGGAAAGAAATCATTAAGAAAACTTTCAATGGAAGAGTCAATCGCGGCGAGTTTCAAGTTTCCAAATTAATTTTTAATATTCACCGTATAGTTCTTGAAATTGGCTTCTGGGCTATGAAAATGTATTTGAAAAAAAAGTCATTTCTTTTCACGTTCAGGTTTATGATTCATTGTAGATTTTTTTTTTAACAAGAAGAACATTTTTCAATTATTTCTTGATAAACGTATTCATTAGTTAAAAAGATCTTTTTCCTTAAATAAAAAAAAAATTAAAAAAAAATACCGCATTATTTCTTACATTTTGTGCTTATTACTGAAAAGATCAGAAATGAATATTAAAAAAAGAATACATGCGTACGAAGATTATTCCAAAAAATCAAGTCCGTTATAGGGAGAAAAAGAAATCAAAATTTTTTTTCAAAACAATGGGGTTGTTTCCTTCAGTCAAAAATAGTACTTTAAGTCGCTGAAATTGATGAAAAAAAAAAAAAAAAATATGGACCCAGAAAATTCTTTCATTTTCCATTTTCCCAACGGTTATTTTTAAATTATTTTTTTAAAATGTCCGATTTTGCAAACAAGGCGTGGTTTTGATGACGTCACAAATGATGCTCTCTGGCGCATTTTGTACCGCTTTTCCAAGTTATGATAATCAAGACGCGAATTAAAATTGCGCTCTACGCTTGCTATCAACCTCATGGTTGTCAATACACGTGAATAAAGGTGCGAATTAAATATTTTGCTCTGTGAATGGCAACACAGAATGGCATTTCATCATTTGTGATGTCATCGGCAAGAAATGTAAACAATAAAAGAGCACCGATTTAAGTAATGTTTTAAAAATATTAAACTTAAACAAATTATTTAAAAAATGGTTAGATCCTATATTTTTAAGCATGTTCTTTCAGAAAAAAATACTTTTAAAATTTTATAAACGACCCCACATTGTCACATTTACATTCGTTACATCTTTCTCTTTTTTCTACGTAATTTCGTATAGTTATGTAAACGTTTATTACATCGTTCTGCAAGCTTCTGAATGCCTTAGTCATTGAAATTTTCAGTCTGTGAGGAACACCAGTCTTAAACAGCTTTTTCCACTTCATGATCTGTGGCGAATTACTTGCCGCTAAGAAACTTCTTCAGAACAAATAGAAATCCTTCGGCGCTAAGTTCGACAGTATGGCGGGTGGTCAATCTGTTCCTATTCAAAAGACTGGATCAGACAAAGTTGAATAAATACCTTTGGCCTTGGAAAGTAAAACACGACGTTTAATTGCAAATTACTGCATACACGTGTTTCCTGGTTACAAAGAACCCCTTTTCGATGCAAAATAAGTGAGCTTATGGACGAAAAGGTATCCGACCAGAACAAAAAAGGCAGATAAGCAAGCTGCTTAAAAAGTAAAAATAGCGGTGTAATCGAACTTTAATGAGAATATTAAAAACCAATAAAGAACCTACGCAAGAAAGAATTCGATTGGAGGAAGATTAAGCTTTTAAAGCTAAAATAAAAATTATATTAAAAAAAGAGCAGAAGGCCCAGTACCGCTCGGGCAAGGCTATTAAACAAGTTTTCTATTTTTTATTTTATAATAAAAATAAAAGTTGCCAATGTTGTACACCACTGTTAAAAAAAATCCTGATATTTTCCGGTAAAAACTTCTAGCGTACATGTTGCCAGTATCCTTTACCGTAAAATCCTATTTTACTGTAAAAGTTTACGATAGAATGAACGAGAGTTAAAAAGCACAAAATGCTTGCAGCAGGTTCGATCTCCGGATTGGTAAGCGGCTTTGCTGCCCACCATACGAGATGGAATGATGGAACACATCGAGTAAAGGGGAAACAAGGTGTTATGTGCTTCGCACTGTAAGTCACGTGGTGTATCTATTGGCGCTGCAATTGATTTTTTTTCGGTACAATTCACTATATTTTTTTTCTTTTCCGTAAACACGCCATTTTACATACTATAAAAGTTCCCTGAATTTTTTACAGTGCAGTTAAATGCATCATTCTGTAATTCTGAAGTTGTTGTTTGGAAGTCGTTTTTGAAGTTGCTGTAAGTGTGCGTTCTACATTTTAATATTCTGCGCAATATTATGGATTAGAGAAACCTTGTGATGTTATTGTACAAGTATTATACCGATGCGACTTCTCCAGTTGTTTGCTATTTTGATTCAATGTGTGGGGTCGGTCTAGAAATTCTTTCCCAGACCACACTCATCGTGAGAAAAACATGTTACGCTGGTGTTTTATATCTGTCACCAGTATGGGAGCTGGATAAGTATAAGACCACACGTAAATACGGTTTTTGCTCCCCTTTTCTGAGAAATGTTCGAAATTAGATCTTCAGAATAGCTGAATTCTATCCGAAGCTGGACATTTGTTGTGCACATAAACTTTCTCCGCTTGGTGTGATATGATGTCTGTGATACTATAGGGAACATTTTTCAACCACCTTGTCAACATCGTCTGACTGTTGTAAACAGGGGTGCATTCCCGCCAAACGAATCCCCATATATAAGAGGAAGTAAATAGGTCAAAGGGGGAGACACTCGTAGAGCAAAGAGCTGGTGAGTCGCGGAGTGGCTAACGCAGTTCAAAATATCTTTGTAACATTAAATAATCTGTAATTTGTAATATAGCTGTAAATATTGATGTCATTAAACGTCTCTAAAAGACCATGCATTCTCTTGTCGTCTTTACACAAGAAGTGGAAACGGTACAGCTTAAATTGGTGTCAGAAGTGGGGTACGAAAGATAACCCTGAACTGACTCTTTGCTCATAAAGAAAACGAGGGGAGAAGAAAAGTCGATGCTTTCTTCCGCTCCTGGAAGAATTCCCGAACAGCTGTTTGAAGCCTACTTTGTTTCCGTTCTTCCGAAAAGGGGGCTTTTCGTTTTCGTCTGCTTGCAACGCGGAGAAAAAGAGAAATGAAGGACGAAACTGGAACTTTCGCGTCTCTTAAAGATTTGCTGTTCGCTTTGTGAGTGGTCAACCTGACCACAAGATTGTGAGAACACCCTGATCTTAGGATTGCAGCGTTGGAAACGGTCAACCTGACCGAAGGTTTTTGAGTTCTCCAGGATCTCGCTGTTTGTGCTGGAAGGGTCAATCTGACCAGAAGCTGAAGAGATCACCTTGATCTGTGCAACGTTGGAAACGGTCAAACTGGCCGCAAGTTGCTGTAGCGGAATCCAGTCACGGAGGCCCGCGCTGAAGAGCGGGTCAACCGGACCTGTTTAAGAGCAGAAACGCAGTCAACGTTCTGCTTTTGTGATCATATTGATCAACCGATAAATGGTCAAACTGACCATACTGTGAAAAGGTCAAGCTGACCTTCAAAAAAGTGTATGTGTGTGTGTGTTGGTGGGCAAATCTTGCCTAAGAAAATTTATTGTGCACGTGCCAATTGTGGATTACAAAAAGAAGAAAGGCGCTCAGGAAAATCTGGGGTATGTACCTTTGCTTTTTCTTGAGTTGTCATTGACTTGTTGCTATATTAAGTTCTAAGTTTTGGAATTAGCTTAATTCTTATTAGTTAAATGTATGACAGTGCAAATCTTGTACGGGAAAATTGTGTACATTTTAAGTCATTTAAAAGTTAACTGTGGGAACTCAAGTACGAGTACATTAACTTTCTTTTGCTTTCTAATTAGCTAATTAAGTAATTTCTTGTTGTAATTTTTGTATTCCTTGAAATGGCGTTCCTCGGAAAGGGAAAGAAGCAGGATTTGATAATCCTGGCTGAAAATTTAGGGGTAACCGTTAACTCAGAAATGAAAATTGTAGAACTTAAAAAGGCAATTACAATTTCCGACGATTACGAAGAGGAATTTGTTAGGACCCTCTTCGAAAACATAATTTCTACTAGGAAATTAGAGGAGGAAAGGGCTGAACAGGAGAAACAAAGAGAACTCGAATTAAAAGAAAATGAAATACAAAGAAAACACGAACTAGAAATAATAAAATTAAAATGTGAAAACCCTTCTATTTTTGAAAATAATAATGGAGTACCTCCATCATCTATCGTTGCGCGCTTAAATATTAAGAAACTAATTCCTGAATTTGATGCGAAACAATCGGACATCAGCCTATATCTGGTGATCTTTGAGAGACAAGCAAAGAGAGCTGAAATTCCCGAGGAAAATTGGGTCGCTCATTTGCTTAGCTTGTTGCCACTGGATATAGTGCAGCTGATCGCGAGGGAACCCGAAGAAGTAGCACCGGATTACCATCATGTAAAACAAGTGTTGCTAAAAAGATATAAATTAAGTTCAGAAGTCTTTCGACAAAAGTTCACTCAGCATCAGAAGAAACCCGAAAATTCCTGGAAAGATTTTACTTTTGAAATCACAAATTATTTAAATGAATGGTTGGCGGGACTGGAAATGGAAAGTTTTGACCAATTGAAGAGCTCATGGTAGTGAATCAGTTAAAAAAACGTGCCGGTCCAGAAATGAAAAGTCATTTTCTAGACGACTGGACTAGTTACAAATCATCCGCCAAACTTTCAGAACAATTTGATAATTACGACGAAGCCCGAAAACATAATTCAAAATCTGAGGAAAATTCTAATAGACATTTAAAATTTTCTGCAGAGGGTACTGGTTTTAAAGAGACAGGAAGTAAGACGAGAGAAGGAAATCAGACATCTAAGTCGGCAAATTCTTCTAACGTGCAAATTCGGAAGGATTTCGAAAAACGCGCGGCTCCGCGGTGTTACTACTGCCATGAGGTAGGTCACATTAAGCCTGCCTGTCCAAAACTGGGAAACGGAGCCGGAGTGAAGTCTGTCAATTGTATCTATTCTGAAATAGAAACTATAAATTTTACAGAGACGGCAGAACTCACAGAGGGTTTGATTTCTTACACCGAGGGTATCGTGGATGGGAATCCGATATATTTATATCGAGATACAGGATCGACCATTGATTTAGTCAACGCTAAATATGTAAAACAATCGAGTTGGTGCGATCAAAAGGTAAGGATAAGGCAACCATTAAGTCTGGATTTAGTAACATTACCCCTAGCTCAAATAGAAATTTCAGGGCCTTTCGGTACAGTGAAAACAAAAGCCGCAGTTTGCGGAGATGTGTTTGATCGAAATCGGTACCTGTTGGGAAATCGGACGGCCGCGTTGATCAAAGAAAGGACCGGCTACGAATTTTCCCTGGTAGATTCGATGAGCGGGAGCCCCCCGGGTTCTGATATAAATTTCTCACTGACCAAATGTAGGAATGGGGCAGTAGTTGATATAAATTCAGATCTGAAGGATGTCCTTGATGACAAGAAAAAAACTTGTCTTTATGTTGAGGGGCAGGTTTTGGTTTCCGGAACAGAGGAAAACTCCTCGCAAGTGGTCCTTTTTGATAATAAGGGAAATGAGTTGAGCACAGCTCGCAACAGGGGTTCAAATCGTGATCTGAAAATTAGAGAGAGGAACCGCTCCGAAGCCGAAAATACGAATCAAACAGATTCATTCGATAACGTAATGCCGTGCAATCCTCGGGAAAACATTCCATTAAAATGTACACATTTTATAGAATTAGGAAAGGAAATTGTGCCGGCTCTCGTTACAGAATTAGTAAATGATTTAATTAAGAGTTTTGGAAATTCGGTAGTACTTTGTTCGGATAATACAGAGGCATCTTCTAGCATGGGGAAGTTTCTTTATAGGATCCCGAAAGCAAAACTAACTGCTATCAGAACGTCCAAGTGTAGAGTTTCTTCGGGGTGAGAAAGAGGGAACGCAGTAGCTCTGCAAGTAAAAGATCACCGCTTCTTCGTTTTTCGGAATCCCCTTACGCGGGTTCAACTTAGGATACTTATCAAGTTACTGTGTTTTGCGCATTATACGAAGTGTCGCGAGCGGGAAAGATTCCTTTTGGAACGAAAGAAACGAGTGACCTAGTTTGTTTTGCTAACTTGGGGGAAAGACTAGCATATGTCAGGATGTCGGTAAAATGTGCTGAATATTTTTGTTAAATGTGGTTAATCATAACTATAACAAATTGTATAATTTTAAATTTCATTGCATGGTTTGTTTAATTGTGTGTACTCGTACTGCGTTCTAATGAATAGCAAGTTAACAATGTTCACGAATAAGTGAAGTAATTTGATGCTTTTTACCTTTAATGCATTTATGAACGCGTTATATTATGATTAATTTTGTTGTTGTTTTCTTTTGTAATTCATCTATGATTTTTCTATTTTTATTATATGACTGTTACAAGTTTCGCACTGTGTTTACATTATAGAAGTAAAATTGTAAAGTAGTTTATTTGTTTTAAAATGGAAATTGAGTATTGAGTCAATTGCAACTCCAGAATTAGCATAGTACTGCCTATAGAAGTGCTATTTTTGTAATCAACTGTACTTGGGTGTCATCACCTGAAAAATGAAACTTTTCTCTTAATCGAAAAGTTCTTCTAAGGGGGAAGGAGCTATACCGATGCGACTTCTCCAGTTGTTTGCTATTTTGATTCAATGTGTGGGGTCGGTCTAGAAATTCTTTCCCAGACCACACTCATCGTGAGGAAAACATGTGACGCTGGTGTTTTATATCTGTCACCAGTATGGGAGCTGGATAAGTATAAGACCACACGTTAAAAACGGTTTTTGCTCCCCTTTTCTGAGAAATGTTCGAAATTAGATCTTCAGAATAGCTGAATTCTATCCGAAGCTGGACATTTGTTGTGCACATAAACTTTCTCCGTTTGGTGTGATATGATGTCTGTGACACTATAGGGAACATTTTTCAACCACCTTGTCAACATCGTCTGACTGTTGTAAACAGGGGTGCATTCCCGCCAAACGAATCCCCATATATAAGAGGAAGTAAATAGGTCAAAGGGGGAGACACTCGTAGAGCAAAGAGCTGGTGAGTTGCGGAGTGGCTAACGCAGTTCAAAATATCTTTGTAACATTAAATAATCTGTAATTTGTAATATAGCTGTAAATATTGATGTCATTAAACGTCTCTAAAAGACCATGCATTCTCTTGTCGTCTTTACACAAGAAGTGGAATCGGTACAGTATGGTAAGGATTGTGAAGTATAATAAAGAAGAGTTTTTAAAGATTTATGAAGTTGCACTGCTTTAACTGAAATAATTAAATTTACATCCACACTTCACACATGTTTCAGAGTTATTCTAAGTAGCTAGAACACTTTGAGCGAGAGTAATAATTCATTAGAATGGTTTTTATAATTATTATTTCGCAGTTCTGGATAAGTATACAAAATGTGTTTGGCTGTTGAAAATCGAGAAATTTTAGAGTAAAGTACTTTATGCTCTTCAAACATAATGGAATAAAACAGCACAAAAATGCTGTGCATGAGAAATGCTATAGCATACAAAAGAAAATGTTTCAATCTGAATTTAGCTTATGCCATTGACGTTAGCTTATGCTTAATGCGCTTAATCTATGCTTGAAACGTTAAATGGAAAGAGGAAAATGAAAAATAATATGAAACGTTAGTTTCATATTATTTTTCAAGCATTATACAAAGATTAAAAAATTTCGAAATATTGAATCAAACTTGTGTTCATAGTAAGTTCTGATCTTGGAAGATAAACTAAAAATTATTTTTTACAATGTTCTATATTGTAAAAAGTATTTCCTTTGTTTTCTTTCAGAAAATTCATTGTTGTTAAAAGTCTTATGATATTAAAAGAGACTTCAACATGAGAGAAAATGTTTCAAAATAAAAATGCTGACTTCCTCATTAATTCCAAGCCGGGGGGGGGGGGGGGTAGAAGCAACTTATTTGTGATTAAGTGCCAAAATCTAGTATGTTTGCAAAAGCTGAGCCATTTATTATAACGCTTCTTTCTTTTGTTATCCCGATTCAAAAGCATTTTATTTCAGTGGTCTTCATATTTCTTTTGTAGTTTTAAGCGAGTATTTTGCTGCGTCTTTTTTGTGATTCTTTTACGCAACTTCATCCTTTTATGTTGCAACAATTTGAAAACTTGAGACATTTCAAAACTCTTGTCACGTTTTGCGTTCGTAGACGCATATTTTAACAAAAATTGTTGCAAAAGAGTTTGAGAGTAATTTAAGAAATTTTCTTTCAGTCACAATAAGGTCGTTTCCAAAATTTTAAAAGTATTTTTTTTTCCGAAAGAGCATGCTTAAAAACATAGGATCTGACCATTTTTTAAATAATTTGTTTAAGTTTAATATTTTAAACAAAATACTTAAATCGGCGCGCTTTCAATGTTTATGCTTCTGTCCGATGACATCACAAATGATGAAATGCCATTCGTTGTTGCCATTCACAGCGCAAAATATTTAATTCGCATCTTTACTCACGCATATTGGCAACGATATGGTTGATAGCACGCGTAGAGCGCAATTTTAATTCGCTTCTTGATTATCATAACGTGGAATCGCGGTAGAAAGATGCGCCAAAATGCATCTTTTGTGACGTCATAAAGGCCACGCCTTGTTTAAAAAATTGGACATTTTAAAAAATAAATTAAAAAATGACTGTTGGGAAAATGAAAGTATTTTCTGGATCCATGTTATTTTTTTTTATTATTCTATCAATTTCAGTGACAAAAAGTACTACTTTTGACTGAAGGAAACAACCCCATTTTCCCTATTTATTTCTTTACCGAAATAGGAAGACTGTTTCGTATTATACAAACAATTCCTGAGTACAAGCCACATTATGCTTAATTTTCGAAAGTCACTGAAAATGTTTCCTAGTTAACCATACGTGATTGTCATTTGTGGAGGTGACATTCGAAAAGAGTTTATTCACTAGCCCAACAATTTTGTAATAAGTTGATTTTGATAGACAATAATTAAGGAAAACCTAATCTGGCAGAGTTGTAATACTGTAATCTATGTAGACTTCAACAATGCTGCCAGGTTCGGTTTTCTCCAACTATAGTTAGGATGAAATTCTGTTAGATTAGGCATACAATTGAGTAAAATCTTTTAGTATGGTGAAATTACTACTATTTCTAATTATTAACCACTATAATAAACTAAAATGAAAAACAAAACAATCCTCCTTTGTAGCCAACAAGCCGTAGACCGGGGGTTCTCCACTTTTCAGGTTCTGTGCCCCGCTAGAACCCTGATCTGAAGTCACGCTCAACATATAAAAATAGTTTCCACACATACTAAGAAACAATTGTATGCATTTTTTTTTTACCTCCGCTAATCAGGTATACGTATTTGAGGGCATTTCGTTCCGTGGTTTTGATGAATTAATGTATCTTTAAATATGTAGGCTTAGATTTTGATCTTTGTTTGAACAGTATGCATTGAGTATGTACTCCCTTCCCTCCTCACCTTCTGAAATAACGGGATCGCCGCTTATTACGTGTACTATTATACACTTAAGCCTGATTAGATGATGAAAAAATTAAATAAAAAGTAAAAATTTCTTTTTGTAATGTTGACCTGCATATATGATTGGAATGAAATTTTAAAACTCATTTTCACCCACTTTCAGACGTTATGTACTTGAAATTTTTCTCACATACAAAAAACTGATGGAATTTCAATAATTTAGTTTGAGGCACAAATCAACTCTAAGAGGTGGCGTTATCAAATGCTTTTCTCTTTTAGTAAGACTAAATGCTACTTAGTAAAACTTAAAAGGTATACTGTTCATAGATCTTAAAATAGAATAGATATGCCTTCTCCCCACTTTTCTCCTCAGAGCGCGCGTCAACATCCCCCGTTGGACATCACGTGATCAAGGGACACCCCTCACAAGAAACTGTTTCCCTTATCGAAGAGAATCACTTTGCGCCGCGATCATTTGCGCAATTAAGGGAAATTAAAGCATTTAATCCATGGATTAAATGCTTTAAGCATGGGTTAAACCCCCCTTTAAGCATGGGTTAAATTAAAGCATTTTACCCATTATTAAAGAAAAAGGGTCTGTCCCTCACGTAACACCTCATATTTTTCACTAAAAGTAATAATTGAAAAAGGTAACAATTTTTTTTTCATTAATAAATCGCAAATGTATTTGTTGTACTTTTGCAAAAAATGTTCTTTGTTACCTTTTTAAATTATTACTTTTTAATGAAATGCGGGACAAAATGACAGCTTTTTCATGGAATGGTCCATTAGATATTTTCCCATCATAACTTTTGAAGCAGGCGCACAAGCTATTAACTTTTTTTTTCAGGTGCTTTAAATACTGAGTAGAAATAGACGTCTTCAAAAATTTTAAACAAAAATTGACCTTATAAATTTTGTTTTATTTCAATCAAATTTTTCAAATACAGATAAATAGTTTTAATGCGTGCTTTTTCCCACAACTTTTGAAGCCAGTGCAACAATTTAACAAAAAACCCTATCTAAAACCATAAACCAATTAGAAATACAAATGTAGATAGTATCGAATATCAACTCAATTAAATAATATTCTAATATTCGCATGCGTTTCGCACCAACACTATATTAGCCAAACCAATAACTTTGGTTTGTTCCTAATTTTTAAGCAACTTGTGTTTTTTTTTTAAAGCACTCAGAAAATAAATTCATTTGCAATTATAAGCTACATGAATGGTCATTTGACTTCCGCTCCCTCCCCAATTTTTCTTTTCTTCTTTTTTTTCGTCCCACAGAATATGATAATTTTGACAATTTAAACTCGAGGGTGAAGAAAACTAGTGATTATTGTCCCTTAACAATATTAATTTTGTTACTTTTCTACTTATTGGTCTTTGTGAATTATTTTCATTGTTTGAATTGACTGCGCGATACATTCTAACGCTTAAATCTTTAGTAACGATTAATTTTATAAACTTTTTAACGAGAAAATCTGCTGCTTCTGTTTCCAACATATGCTTATTTAAACTTAGAACAAGAAGTTTCGACTAGAACTAAACGAGAATACTTTCCCGTATACCCATACTACTTTCTAGTACCTGATCAATATTCTCAAAAATAGCTAAAATTACAAATTGTTTCAAACATTTTTTAAATATCTTAAACTGATTTCCAGGAATAAAATATTCCTCACTCATCTAATTAAAAAAAAAAAAAAAAGAACAAATAAAATAGCAGCATCTTGTAAACAAAGCAGCTAATACACTTTTTTCCATTAAGAAAATTCTTTAACAGCTTTCAAAACGAAAAAATTATAATTAAAATTAATACTCTCATTAAAATAAATACAGTATATAAACAAAAAAAATCGTTTATTTTTCCCCTGTTGCCAAAAAACAATTTTTTAAATGAATTAATGCACTTACCAAAATAAATAAAAACATTAAAATGTCAACTTAAAGAAATAATTTTCATTGTCAAAAAAAAAAAAAAAAAAAAAAAAAAAAAAAAAAAAAAAAAAAAAAAAAAAAAAATCGTCCGCGCATATCTTTATGTAGAAACATAAATGACTTCGAGTTTTTTCGCCGAAAACTGAATACCTAAATTAAAACTTTAGCGTGAAAATAAAAACAAGTCATATCAACAATAAGTATTTCACAGTTCATGGCCCCACTGAATGCGCTGGCGCTTACCAAGTGTTAAGTATTCAGTGGGGCCATGCACAGTTAAAATCATAGTTGCGAAGTCGGAGTCAATCTCATTTTGGGATAAAGGAGTCGGAGTCGAATATCCAAGAATCGGAGTCAGTCATTTGTGCTCCGTGTATAAATTTTTGGCAAAGCTACGAAGTCAGAGTCGAAGTCGGGAAGTAGGAGTCCGATCAGTTGTCGGGCACTGGAGTCGGAGTCGGGTGCCCCTAAATTCTCGGAGTCGGAGTCTGGAGTTTGGCGTCAAGAGCTATTTCCAACAAAATTTGTTTGAAGTAAATCCGCCTTCAAGTACGGAATCTACATTGACTTTCATTTTCCCGTAGGTGCTAATGTTAAGGGATTTGAACTGTTCAAAATTGAACGGAAAATTGTTCAAATCAAAAATATATTTTATGTATAAGTTTTTCATCAAAAGCTTTTCCCTACAAAGTTTGTTTCAAGCAAATTCGCCTCACAGTTCGAAATTGCCTTGAATTTCTCCGTAGGCGCTAATGTTAAGTTTTTTTGAACTATTTTATTTATTTTTGACTTTTTTTTTTTTGTTTTTCGCGATATTTTTAAGATGCATTCAGCCTTTTTTCATGCTTTTTTCTTCTTTTTCTGACTTTTACTGGGAATGTAGGCTAAAAAACGGAATTTGAAATTTTTCTCTTAACTCTTGTGGTCTCATGAGTAACATTATATTTTTGTGTTTTACTCCCAAAACTTTTTCACATTCTCGCTCAGTTGTTCTTCACAAATGTACATATTTCAATGGCTGCAATCTTGCAATAAGTTATCACACTTGAATGTGTCCCAAAATTCTTAAATTTTATTAGGTCTATTTTTACTTTCTTCTATATCTAATATATAGAAGAAAGTATTGGATTCGTGCAAATTTTCGAATTTCGAATTTTGACGGATTCGAACGTTTTGAGGTGTGCTGAGTCCATTTCGACTATTTTTGGAAAATGTCTGTCTGTCTGTGTGTGTGTGTGTATGTGTGTGTGTCACGTCCGTGTGTGACCAGTTTTTTGTGGCCGCTCTACAGCAAAAACTACCGCATGAAATCGAACGAAATTTGGTACACATATGTGCCGCTATGTGAACTTGTGTCCATTGGTATTTGGCGTGAATTCCTCCAAGGGGGGTGGAGCAATGGGACGTTTTGAGTTACGCGTGCTTGCTATTCCTCAGGAAGTAACTGGCGGAATGAAACAAAATTTGGTCCATATGTTGCCATTAACAGGAACAGGTGTTGATTCAATTTTAGTGTCAATAACTCAAATGGGGGTTGAGCTATAGAACGTTTTTTGTCGTCAATTGTGACTGCTGTATCTCAAGAAATAATGAACGGAATGAAAGAAAAATTTATCGGCAAGTAGCCCTTAGTGGGTATAAGAGCTGATTTCATTTTGGTGTCAACAGCTAAAAAGGGGGTAGCGCAATCACCCGTTCTTTTTTTCCATTGTGAGTGCCCTATCTCAAGAAGTAATGCTGCGTTCTGGTTGAAATTTGGAATATATGTGAATCCATATGTAAACAGGCTTTGATTCAATTTGGACGCCAATCGCTCCAAGAGGTGTTGATTTCTTTTTTGTTTTTTTTTCGCGAATAAAAATAGCTTTATTAATGCAACAATAAGAAATATAAATCGTAATAGATTGTCGTCTGCGTATTTCTCGTGATTTTAATTGTATGGAAAGGATCGGAAATATTATCTCAATGATTTAAAATTTTTAACTGTTGCCATCTTATGTTTGTTAATAAATAAAATATTTGTAATTAATTTAAGCAAGGCTTTAAAATAACTTTCATTTTTTTAATGAAATGCGGGACAAAATGACAGCTTTTTCATGGAATGGTCCATTAGATATTTTCCCATCATAACTTTTGAAGCAGGCGCACAAGCTATTAACTTTTTTTTCAGGTGCTTTAAATACTGAGTAGAAATAGACGTCTTCAAAAATTTTAAACAAAAATTGACCTTATAAATTTTGTTTTATTTCAATCAAATTTTTCAAATACAGATAAATAGTTTTAATGCGTGCTTTTTCCCACAACTTTTGAAGCCAGTGCAACAATTTAACAAAAAACCCTATCTAAAACCATAAACCAATTAGAAATACAAATGTAGATAGTATCGAATATCAACTCAATTAAATAATATTCTAATATTCGCATGCGTTTCGCACCAAAACTATATTAGCCAAACCAATAACTTTGGTTTGTTCCTAATTTTTAAGCAACTTGTGTTTTTTTTTTTAAAGCACTCAGAAAATAAATTCATTTGCAATTATAAGCTACATGAATGGTCATTTGACTTCCGCTCCCTCCCCAATTTTCTTTTCTTCTTTTTTTTCGTCCCACAGAGTATGATAATTTTGACAATTTAAACTCGAGGGTGAAGAAAACTAGTGATTATTGTCCCTTAACAATATTAATTTTGTTACTTTTCTACTTATTGGTCTTTGTGAATTATTTTCATTGTTTGAATTGACTGCGCGATACATTCTAACGCTTAAATCTTTAGTAACGATTAATTTTATAAACTTTTTAACGAGAAAATCTGCTGCTTCTGTTTCCAACATATGCTTATTTAAACTTAGAACAAGAAGTTTCGACTAGAACTAAACGAGAATACTTTCCCGTATACCCATACTACTTTCTAGTACCTGATCAATATTCTCAAAAATAGCTAAAATTACAAATTGTTTCAAACATTTTTTAAATATCTTAAACTGATTTCCAGGAATCAAATATTCCTCACTCATCTAATTTAAAAAAAAAAAAAAAAAGAACAAATAAAATAGCAGCATCTTGTAAACAAAGCACCTAATACACTTTTTTCCATTAAGAAAATTCTTTAACAGCTTTCAAAACGAAAAAATTATAATTAAAATTAATACTCTCATTAAAATAAATAGAGTATATAAACAAAAAAAATCGTTTATTTTTCCCCTGTTGCCAAAAAACAATTTTTTAAATGAATTAATGCACTTACCAAAATAAATAAAAACATTAAAATGTCAACTTAAAGAAATAATTTTCATTGTCAAAAAAAAAAAAAAAAAGAAAAAAAAAAAAAAAAAATCGTCCGCGCATATCTTTATGTAGAAACATAAATGACTTCGAGTTTTTTCGCCGAAAACTGAATACCTAAATTAAAACTTTAGCGTGAAAATAAAAACAAGTCATATCAACAATAAGTATTTCACAGTTCATGGCCCCACTGAATGCGCTGGCGCTTACCAAGTGTTAAGTATTCAGTGGGGCCATGCACAGTTAAAATCATAGTTGCGAAGTCGGAGTCAATCTCATTTTGGGATAAAGGAGTCGGAGTCGAATATCCAAGAATCGGAGTCAGTCATTTGTGCTCCGTGTATAAATTTTTGGCAAAGCTACGAAGTCAGAGTCGAAGTCGGGAAGTAGGAGTCCGATCAGTTGTCGGGCACTGGAGTCGGAGTCGGGTGCCCCTAAATTCTCGGAGTCGGAGTCTGGAGTTTGGCGTCAAGAGCTATTTCCAACAAAATTTGTTTGAAGTAAATCCGCCTTCAAGTACGGAATCTACATTGACTTTCATTTTCCCGTAGGTGCTAATGTTAAGGGATTTGAACTGTTCAAAATTGAACGGAAAATTGTTCAAATCAAAAATATATTTTATGTATAAGTTTTTCATCAAAAGCTTTTCCCTACAAAGTTTGTTTCAAGCAAATTCGCCTCACAGTTCGAAATTGCCTTGAATTTCTCCGTAGGCGCTAATGTTAAGTTTTTTTGAACTATTTTATTTATTTTTGACTTTTTTTTTTGTTTTTCGCGATATTTTTAAGATGCATTCAGCCTTTTTTCATGCTTTTTTCTTCTTTTTCTGACTTTTACTGGGAATGTAGGCTAAAAAACGGAATTTGAAAATTTTCTCTTAACTCTTGTGGTCTCATGAGTAAGTAACATTATATTTTTGTGTTTTACTCCCAAAACTTTTTCACATTCTCGCTCAGTTGTTCTTCACAAATGTACATATTTCAATGGCTGCAATCTTGCAATAAGTTATCACACTTGAATGTGTCCCAAAATTCTTAAATTTTATTAGGTCTATTTTTACTTTCTTCTATATCTTAATATATAAAAATGGAGTTTGGTAAATTTGTTCCCTAAGATCTCAGAAACTACCCGGCAGATTTGGCTGAAACTTTCACCGTTTGTTCTTTTTGGTACTGGGGAGGTTTGTAGACCAGTTCGAAAAAAATCCGATTGATAGTTCCTTTTTTATTCTAATTTGTCCAAATTTTCGCATAAATGCCCCAATATGACGGTGAAAAAATACGTGCACATATTAAAATTATGTGTCCATCGAAAGCGCTTATTTTTCTGCTGAAGATGGCATCTGTTAGAAAGTTCTAAGCTGTATGAAAAACGAGATATGAGCTTTTTTTGTTCCGTGTTCGAAGGCTCTCCTCAACCTAATTCATTATTTAGTGTATCATCTCAACTCTCAGTTGATAGCTAGAATTGTTGTACTGTTCAATATTTTTGCGTTTCGTGTGACTGTTCGGGGCTTTTCTCAAGTCAAATCTTAAAGTAACGTTTTTTCACAAGATTGACTGATAATAAATGGATTTGGCTGATTATTTTCCATTTAAATGGTACTTTAATGAAATTATTGTTGTATTTTTATTATTTGTCCGATCAGACTCATGATCCAATCTACCAGTAGAAATCTCGCCAAACTCTTTGCAAAGATTTCAGTAGCTTATGCGAATACATTTGTGCAATTTTTTCAACTGCCGCTGTTAACAAAATATCGCCATTAAAAGAATCTTTAAAACTTTTTTCAAGATGTAAAATAATCCACCATAAACTAAATTAGGCAAATCCATTAATGAGCACAAAAACATCCATAAATTTTTCTTTTTGCACATTTTCAAACAATCGCCAAATTTTACTACTCATTTTGGAAACATTTTGGATGAAAATGTTTAGCTCCATGTTATGGTGATTAGAAGTATCTCAGGATTTGGCGACAATATCTTTTTGACGAAAATTAGTAACAGACCGTTTTACAATTTTTGTTAGCCGGCCGAAAACATGGATTTTAGCTGTATTAATGAAGATTTTTACTATTAATTTTAATGTAATGGAGATTTTTAGATGAGCCGTTATCGTTATTTCAGAATGGTTGATGTCGTATAATTAAATTTGTAAGTTTCTGTTTGCTCGATGGCAACTCTGTCGTTTTCCTTTTTCTTCCGTTTGAATAACGGCTCTTATCTTGTTCTTGTGAATTAGTGTAGTTTTGTGTATTAAAGCCTTAATTAGGTTGTAGTTTTTCTCTATAACAATTTAATACACAAAAACTCTTGAATCCCATACCTAGCGCAATGGAAAACTTTTAAAACCTGAAAGTCTGGATTTGAAGCCTTCTAGCTCAACGGAATCGGAACTCTTGAATCCCATCCCTAACGCAATGGAAAAATATTTAAAACCTGAAAGGCTAGATTTGGATCCTTCCAGTTCAACTGCGGACAAACAATGGACACACTGGAAAAGCACTTTTGACAATTTTTTAGAGCATATAAAAGATGTTTCCGATACAGGTAAAATGCAACTTCTTACAAATTATGTCTCTCCAAATGTTTTTCTGTACATAGCAGATAGTAAAGACTTTGAAGAAGCGGTTAATAGTTTAAATGCCTTATACGTTAAGCCTAAAAATGTTACCTACGCAAGACATCGCTTAGCGACAAGGCGCCAATTGGCTGGAGAATCTATTGATCAATATCTATCTGCTTTGAAACAACTGAGCAAAGACTGCAATTTTGAAGCCGTCACTGCCGACCAAAATAAAAACGATTACATCAGAGATTCATTTATTGCTGGATTAAATAACAGTCAAATTCGTCAACGGCTGCTGGAAAACATTTCTATATCTCTCGAAGGTGCTTACAACCAAGCTCGTTCCTTAGAGTTGGCGAAAGTACAAGCAGATAATTATTCAGATGCGGATTATTCCACCACGTTTAACCAAAATGCTGCTTGCCAGTCCTCGTCTGTAGATGGTTCTGCAACCAACAGACACGATAAAATGAATGAAGCCTTTGACACTTTGACAACAACTGCTGCGTCAATTTCAAAAAAGGGTCAGTGTTATTTTTGCGGCGGTAATCGCCATTCCAGAAACTTATGTCCAGCTAAAAATGCCTTGTGCAAATTATGCTCAAAAAGAGGACATTTTCAACGTGTTTGTCTCTCTCGGGTTGTATCAGCTAAAGAACACCCAGTTGCATCTACTGATTGTATCGCGACCGTCTCTGCCGCATCCCTTTACTGTCTTCGTAAATCTATAATTCAAATCGAAGTAAATAGTATCAAAGCGAATGCTTTAATTGATACCGGAAGCTCTCCAAGTTTCATCGATCATACCTTTGGGAAAAAATGTGGCATTCAGATCTCACCATACCATGGAAAAATTACAATGGCTAATTCATCCTTATTTTCTGATGTCGTTGGTCAGGGTCAAGTGAATATTAAAATGCAAGGCTATGTTTACAATATTTCTATATTAATTATGAAAAATCTTTGTTCGGATGTTTTAATTGGACATGACGTACTTCGAAACCATTCTGCCGTTGAAATTACATTTAGTGGCTCTCAACCAGCACTTAAAATCTGCAATTTAGCGGTTGCAAAGGTTATACCCGTTTCAATTTTTGCCAATCTCTCCCAGAATTGTACGCCTATAGCAACTAAATCTAGACGACATTCGAGTGCGGATAACCGTTATATGGAAGCAGAAATTAAAAGACTTCTGTGTGAAGGAATTATAGAGAATAGTAATTCTCCATGGCGTACGCAGGCTTTTGTTGTGAGAGGAATGAACGAAAAAACTAGAATGGTAATAGATTATTCTCAAACTATAAATAAGTTCACTTTGTTAGATGCTTATCCGCTTCCAAGAATCGACGAAATAATTTCCAAAGTGTCAAAATTTGAAGTATTTAGTGTAATAGATCTAAAAAGCGAATATCATCAAATACCAATTTTGGAGACAGAGAAACCGTATACAGCTTTTGAAGCCTCTGGGAAACTTTATCAGTTTACTCGTGTACCATTCGGGGTCACTAATGGTGTCGCCAGCTTTCAAAGGGTTATTGATCAGATAATTCAGGAAGAAAAGCTCAACGGCGTTTTTCCATATTTAGATGATGTCAGAGTTTGCGGGAGAAATCAAGAAGATCACGACAAAAACCTGGAACATTTCTTATCGGCAATTAAGAAATATAATTTAACGTTGAACAATGACAAATGCTCCTTTTCTGTTCGAACTGTCAAATTACTGGGCTATATAATTTCTGACAAAACCATTAGACCTGATCCAAGCCGTTTACAGCCACTCCTAGATTTACCCATTCCCAAAGATACCTCTTCTCTGCAAAGAGCCCTAGGAATGTTCTCATATTATAGCAAGTGGCTACCCAGATTTTCGGAGCGGATACGACCTTTAATCCAGAAAAAACCCTTTCCTCTATCTGAAGAAGCAATTTCAACCTTTCAAGCATTAAAAACAGAATTGATTAATGCGTCTATGGCTGCTATTGAGGATGACGTTACTTTCACTGTTGAAACAGACGCATCTGATTTCGCGATATCAGCAACGCTAAGTCAAGCTGGCAGACCAGTAGCCTTTTTCTCGCGGACATTAAATAAGTCAGAACAACGGCATTCTTCGATTGAGAAAGAAGCATATGCCGTAGTGGAATCTCTGCGACATTGGCGTCACTATCTTATAGGAAAACACTTTATGATAATAACTGATCAGCGCTCAGTTTCCTTCATGTTTAATCAACAACACTCTGGCAAAATCAAAAATGAAAAGATCATGCGATGGCGTTTAGAACTCGCTTCTTACAAGTTTGACATAATTTATCGTCCAGGAAGTCAAAATGCAGCTGCTGATACATTTTCTCGAATTTGTGCGTCTTTGAACCCTATAAGTGACCTTAAAACTCTGCATAACGCTCTTTGCCACCCTGGCATAACTCGAATGACTCATTGGATACGAGCGAAAAATTTACCCTTTTCAGTTGAAGACATACGAAAGATCACTAATTCTTGTCATATTTGTGCAGAATTAAAACCCAGATTTCACAGAAATGAAGGAAATCTAATTAAAGCAACGGCTCCGTTTGAAAGACTGAATTTGGATTTTAAAGGGCCTTTGCCTAAGCGAAATAGAAATCAATATCTCTTGACTATTGTGGATGAGTATTCTCGATTTCCGTTTGCATTTCCTTGCTCTGACGTTTCTACAACGACTGTAATAAAGCATTTGAAATACTTATTCAGTATTTTTGGAATTCCTGCTTACGTACATACTGACAGAGGTGCTGCATTTATGTCACAAGAGCTCAGAGTTTTCTTAAATTCCAAAGGGGTAGCTACTAGTAGAACTACTCCCTATAACCCTCAAGGAAACGGGCAAATAGAGAGATATAATGGCATTATTTGGAAGACCATAACCTTAGCACTTCGATGGTCGGTCTATGCCTACTTGGTTAATGGAGGAAGGTCCAATCCTAATGAAAAATAATCTCCGAACAAGTAAATTTGACCCATTAGTGCAGGAGGTTCAACTAATAGAGTCTAATCCTGATTACGCCCATATACGCTTTCCCGATGGACGCGAATCTACCGTGTCAACCAGACGTCTGGCTCCTAGAGGGGAATTGCCAACAAACGTTGCTGGGAACAGAATTGAAGAAGACAATGCATTATTACAGTTACCTGACTTACCCTCTTCGAATCTAGATGCTCCTCATTCTGAACCAGTTGGAGATCCAGCTCCTCATTCTGAACCAGTCGAAGGTCCAACTCTAACTCCCCGCCCAGTTCGCCTCAAACGGAAACCCCAGTATTTGTCTGACTATGTCACTGACTTTTAAGGAGGAGTGACTGTCGTATAATTAAATTTGTAAGTTTCTGTTTGCTCGATGGCAACTCTGTCGTTTTCCTTTTTCTTCCGTTTGAATAACGGCTCTTATCTTGTTCTTGTGAATTAGTGTAGTTTTGTGTATTAAAGCCTTAATTAGGTTGTAGTTTTTCTCTATAACACTGATGTTGATTTTGAGGGACTGACGTCGATATTCTAAAATGACGTTTCGAGAATTCATTGAAAAAGGATTTTTTTTGAAGCTATTATGCTAATTCTGTGGGGTTAAAAAAGGGTGTCTTCCCAGTTTAGCCGACATTTCGTCTCCCCCCCGTTTTCTTATTTAATCATACCTTTTGATATATTAAAATATTAAAGGCGGGAGGAAGTTTGAAATGTCGGCAAAACTGGGGATAAACCAGAACCAAAAACAGAATGTTGATGTTATTTTGAAAATTTTTCTTATTCCGAAGGGAGGGGGGGGGGGAAGGATGACTACTTTCCTTATTCAGATACATATTTTTAGAGGGACTGTTGACGATATTTTAAAACTGAAACCCTCATTCTAACTCAAATCTGAACGTTTTTTCCACTTCATAAGTATTCAGGTTTTGAACGTTTTATGTGTTTAAAAGTATAGTAGCTTAGTCTTATTTAAAAATACTTGACACCCGTATTGTTTTTCATAATATGCAGCAATATTGAAAATTATTTTAATGCCGCCCGGATTGGCATAAATTCAACGCTGAATGGGACACTCAAATTGATATCAACCTTGCCAAAAATGTAATTATTTTCTTACACGTTCTGTTGTTGATATTTTCAAAATTTATGGAACTCGCTTCTTCGTAATAGCTTATTCGAATACATTTGTGCAATTTTTTCAACTGTCGCTGTTTTTGAAGCCAATGTTTCTCAGCTTTCACCATGTAAACAAAATATCGCCATAAAAAGAATCTTGAAAACTTTTTTCAAGATGTAAAATAATCCACCATAAACTAAATTAGGCAAATCCATTAAAGAGCACAAAAACTTCCATAAATTTTTCTTTTTTGCACATTTTCAAAAAATCGATAAATTTTACTACTCATTTTGGAAACATTTTGGATGAAAATGTTTAGCTCCATGTTATGGTGACTAGAAGTATCTCAGGATTTGGCGACAATATCTTTTTGACGAAAATTAGTAACAGACCGTTTTACAATTTTTGTTAACCGGCCGAAGACATGGATTTCAGCTGTATTAATGAAGATTTTTACTATTAATTTTAATGTAATGGAATGATGATAATATAATAATAATATAATGATAATCTATCTTAATATATAACTAGTATGTTGTGGCCATCACGAAACTTTCTTCTATGTTTTTCTTTTTTTTTTTCTGATCCCTCCCCATGCTTGACGAGGAAGCAATATTCCCAACAAAAACAAAATGACACATGCAAAAACTTGACGACTATCCCAATGTCTGAATTATTGCAAAAGCAAAGCAAAGAGCGAAAATTGAAATTTATTTTAAAAGCCTTGCTTGAATGAATTACAAATATTTTATTTGTTAACAAACATAAGATGGCAACAGTTCAAAATTTTAAATCATTGAGATAATATTTCCTATCATTTCCATACAATTAAAATCACGAGAAATACGCAGACGACAATCTATTACGATTTATCTTTCTTATTGTTGCATTAATAAAAATATTTTTATTCGCAAAAAAAAAAAAAATCAACACCTCTTGGAGCGATCGGCGTCAAAATAGAACCAAAGCCTGTTTACATATGGATTCACATATATTCCAAATTTCAACCAGAACGTAGTATTACTTCTTGAGATAGGGCACTCAAAATGGAAAAAAAGAACGGGTGATTGCGCTACCCCCCCTTTTAGCTGTTGACACAAAAATAAAATCAGTTCTTATACCCACTAAGGGCTACTTGCCGATAAATTTTTCTTTCATTCCGTTCATTATTTCTTGAGATACAGCAGTCACAATTGACGACAAAAAACGGTCTACAGCTCAACCCCCGTTTGAGTTATTGACACCAAAATTGAATCAGCACCTGTTCCTGTTAATACCAACATATGGACCAAATTTTGTTTGATTCCGCCAGTTACTTCCTGAGGAATAGCAAGCACGCGTAACTCGAAAAACGTCCCATTGCTCCACCCCCCTTGGAGGAATTCGCGCCAAAAACTAATGGGCACAAGTTCACATAGGGGCACATATGTGTACTAAATTTCGTTCGATTTCATGCGGTAGTTTTTGTTGTAGAGCGGCCACAAAAAACTGGTCACACACAGACGTGACACACATACATACACACACACACACACACACACACACACATACATACACACACACAGACAGACAGACATTTTCCAAAAATAGTCGAAATGGACTCAGCACACCTCAAAACGTTCGAATCCGTCAAAATTCGAAATTCGAAAATTTGCACGAATCCAATACTTTCTTCTATATATTAGATATAGAAGAAAGTAAAAATGGAGTTTGGTAAATTTGTTCCGTAAGATCTCAGAAACTACCCGGCAGATTCACCGTTTGTTCAGTTTGGTACTGGGAAGGTATATAGACCAGTTCGAAAAAAATCCGATTGATAGCTATCTTTTTATTCCAATTTTAGTCCCAATTTTCGCATAAATGCCCCAATTGGAGGGTGGAAAAAAACGTGCACATATTAACATTATATGTCCATCGAAAGCGCTAATTTTTCTGCTGAAGATAGCATCTGTTCGAAGTTTCTAAGTTGTATAAAAAACGAGTTATGAGCTTTTTTGTTCCCTGTTCGAAGGCTTTCATCAAGCCAATTCATTATTTATTGTGTCATCTCAACTCCCAAGAATTGTTGTATTGTTGAATATTTTTGCATTTCGTCTGACTTTTTGAGGCTTTTCTCAAGTCAAATCTTAAAGTAACGTTTTTCCACGAGATTGGCTAAAAATAAATGGATTTGGCTGATAATTTTACTTTTAAACGGAACTTATGCTGATTGGACACTTGCTCACTATATCCAACCAACCAGCAGAAATATCGCCAGAATTTTTTCAGAAAGGTTTCAGTAGCTGATGCATTTGGCAGTTTTTACTTTCTTCTATATCTAATATATAGAAGAAAGTATTGGATTCGTGCAAATTTTCGAATTTCGAATTTTGACGGATTCGAACGTTTTGAGGTGTGCTGAGTCCATTTCGACTATTTTTGGAAAATGTCTGTCTGTCTCTGTGTGTGTGTATGTATGTGTGTGTGTATGTATGTGTGTGTGTATGTATGTGTGTGTGTATGTGTGTGTGTATGTGTGTGTGTCACGTCTGTGTGTGACCAGTTTTTTGTGGCCGCTCTACAGCAAAAACTACCGCATGAAATTGAACGAAATTTGGTACACATATGTGCCCCTATGTTTACTTGTGACCATTGGTTTTTGGCGCGAATTCCTACAAGGGGGGTTGAGCAATGGGACGTTTTTTGAGTGACGCGAGCTTGCTATTCCTCAGGAAGTTACTGGCGGAATCAAACAAAATTTGGTCCATATGTTGCCCCTAACAGGAGCAGGTGCTGATTCAATTTTGGTGTCAATAGCTCAAACGGGGGTTGAGTTATAGAACGTTTTTTTCCGTCAATTGTGACTGCTGTATCTCAAGAAATAACGAACGGAATCAAACAAAAAATTTTTGACAAGTAGCCCTTAGTGGGTATAAGAGCTGATTTTATTTTGGTGTCAACAGCTAAAAAGGGGGTAGCGCAATCGCCCGTTCTTTTTTTCCATTGTGAGTGCCCTATCTCAAGAAGTAATGCTGCGTTCTGGTTGAAATTTGGAATATATGTGAATCCATATGTAAACAGGCTTTGATTCAATTTTGACTCCAATCGCTCCAAGAGGTGTTTTTTTTTTTTTTTTTTTTTTTTTTGCGAATAAAAATAGTTTTATTAATGCAACAATAAGAAAGATAAATCGTAATAGATTGTCGTCTGCGTATTTCTCGTGATTTTAATTGTATGGAAATGATCGGAAATATTATCTCAATGATTTAAAATTTTTAACTGTTGCCATCTTATGTTTGTTAATAAATAAAATATTTGTAATTAATTCAAGTAAAGCTTTTAAAGTAACTTTCAATTTTCGCTCTTTGTTTTGTTTTTACAATAATTCAGACATTGGGATGGTCGTCAAGTTTTTGCATGTGTAATTTTGTTTTTGTTAGGAATATTGCTTCCTCGTCAAGCATGGGGAGGGATCAGTTATAGGAAAAATGTAGAAGAAAGTTTCGTGATGGCCACAACATACTAGTGATTTTAATTGTATGGAAATGATAGGAAATATTATCTCAATGATTTAAAATTTTTAACTGTTGCCATCTTATGTTTGTTAACAAATAAAATATTTGTAATTAATTCAAGCAAGGCTTTTAAAATAACTTTCAGTTTTTGCATGTGTAATTTTGTTTTTGTTGGGAATATTGCTTCCTCGTCAAGCATGGGGAAGGATCAGAAAAAAAAGAAAAATATAGAAGAAAGTTTCGTGATGGCCACAACATACTAGTTTCCACTGTCGCTGTTTTTGAGCCCAATGACTACGTTATAATGTTTCTCAGCTTTCACCATATAAACAAAATATCGCCAATCAAAGATACTTAAAAAAAAAAATACTGTGTAAAATAATTCGGAAATAAAATCGGAAATTCTTCAAATTTGTATATGTTTAAATGTCGTGCTTTCGTTTCTAATTGAATACTAATTTGTTCTTTTTACTTATTGCTATTTTAGTTTAATGAATAAGGAAGAAGCTCGATTTTTAATCACGTCAAAAAGGTTTGTTTTAAATTCTTTCGCTTAAAACAGGAAACAAGGGCAAGTAACGATTGTTTCTCATAATTATTACTGACCCAGGCAACGCCGGGTATTTTTGCTAGTCTAATATATAGAAGAAAGTATTGGATTCGTGCAAATTTTCGAATTTCGAATTTTGACGGATTCGAACGTTTTGAGGTGTGCTGAGTCCATTTCGACTATTTTTGGAAAATGTCTGTCTGTCTGTGTGTGTGTATGTGTGTGTGTGTGTATGTGTATGTGTGTGTGTCACGTCCGTGTGTGACCATTTTTTTGTGGCCGCTCTACAGCAAAAACTACCGCATGAAATCGAACGAAATTTGGTACACATATGTGCCGCTATGTGAACTTGTGTCCATTGGTATTTGGCGTGAATTCCTCCAAGGGGGGTGGAGCAATGGGACGTTTTGAGTTACGCGTGCTTGCTATTCCTCAGGAAGTAACTGGCGGAATCAAACAAAATTTGGTCCATATGTTGCCATTAACAGGAACAGGTGTTGATTCAATTTTAGTGTCAATAACTCAAATGGGGGTTGAGCTATAGAACGTTTTTTGTCGTCAATTGTGACTGCTGTATCTCAAGAAATAATGAACGGAATGAAAGAAAAATTTATCGGCAAGTAGCCCTTAGTGGGTATAAGAGCTGATTTCATTTTGGTGTCAACAGCTAAAAAGGGGGTAGCGCAATCACCCGTTCTTTTTTTCCATTGTGAGTGCCCTATCTCAAGAAGTAATGCTGCGTTCTGGTTGAAATTTGGAATATATGTGAATCCATATGTAAACAGGCTTTGATTCAATTTGGACGCCAATCGCTCCAAGAGGTGTTGATTTTTTTTTTTTTTTTTTTTTTTTTTGCGAATAAAAATAGCTTTATTAATGCAACAATAAGAAATATAAATCGTAATAGATTGTCGTCTGCGTATTTCTCGTGATTTTAATTGTATGGAAAGGATCGGAAATATTATCTCAATGATTTAAAATTTTTAACTGTTGCCATCTTATGTTTGTTAATAAATAAAATATTTGTAATTAATTTAAGCAAGGCTTTTAAAATAACTTTCATTTTTCGCTTTTTGCTTTGCTTTTGCAATAATTCAGACATTGGAATGGTCGTCAAGTTTTTTCATGTGAAATTTTGTTTTTGTTGGGAATATTGCTTCCTCATCAAGCATGTTGAGGGATCAGAAAAAAAAAAAGAAAAATATAGAAGAAAGTTTCGTGATGGCCACAACATACTAGTTTGATTTGTTGTAGTTAAGACTGCGTTGCAGTCATCGCAGTTCACAACAGAGTGAACTTGCCGGACAAAAAAAAATTACTTTGAATTTTGACATCTTGAATTCAAATTATGTTTTTCGCAATCACGAGTGTGTGTATGTAGGCGTGTGTGTTTGTGTGTGTGAGGGGTATGTGTGTTGTGTGTAAGGGTATGTGTATGTGTGTGTAGGCAAATGTGTTTGTGTCTGTGTGCAGGCATAAGTGTGTGAGTAGTTGTGTGTGTATGTGTGGGGGGAAGGTGTATGAATGTGTGTGTGGGGGGTATGTGTATGTGTGTGCAGGCATAAGTGTGTGAGTAGTTGTGTGTGTATGTGTGGGGGGAAGGTGTACGAATGTGTGTGTGGGGGGTATGTGTATGTGTGTGTAGACATATGTGTTTGTGTCTGTGTGCAGGCATGAATGTGTGGGTAGTTGTGTGTATGTGTGTGTGTATGTTTTTGTGTGTGTATGTGTGTGTAAGTTTTTGTGTGTATGTGTAGGTGTCTGTATGTATGCATGAATGTGTGAGCAGTTGTGTATGTTTTTGTGTGTGTGTATGTGTAGGTGTCTGTATTTATGCGTGTGTGTATGTGTACAGGGGCGTAGCTAAGGGGGGGGGTTTTGGGGACAAACCCCCCCCCCCCCCCGAAAAGTTAGTCTCAAAAAAAAAGAGAAAAAGAAGAGAGAAGAGAAAGAAAAAAAAAAGAAGAAAAGGAAAAAATTCCAAGCAATTATACACACACACACACACACACATATATATATGTATATATATATATAAAAGAAGTAACCCCCCCTGAAAGTCGGGTCTAGCTACGCCACTGTATGTGTATGCGTGTGTAGGTGTATGTGCGAGTATGTGTTTGTGTGTGTGTGTATGTGTGCGTGTGAGTTTGTAGTTGTGTATAGATGCGCGTGTGTGTAGGACATGGATGCAACCTGGAGACGGCTTTCGCTATAGGTGCAGCATCGTGAGGACCCGGTCGACGGTGATGGTGCGGAGGGTGGCGGTGGGAAAATAAAATGATAGGACATCAAAACAGTCAAGTGAGAACAATAAGCAATCGTGATTGCTCAAAAAGTTCAGCGTAGTCAGAAACATCATTAATATACTGCGTCATGTTAATTGAGATGATTTCTGAATTTTCCGAATCGTCGTCAAAGCAATCGGAAGAAAAGGATTTCTTTAAAAGCATTTTTGTTACGTTTCAAATTTAATCTTAGCATTTGAAGGTTGTCAAAATCAGCGCAATTTGAAGAACTGGACTCTTTAATTTCCGTATTGAATGAATAATCTTTTTTTCGCACTTCGAAATTGTCCGACGGTTATTGTTGAATCCCCCTCACAACCTGATCGCACTGAAAAAAGTTTCAAGGTGATCCTGAGTAAGCTTATAAGTCATTACGCAGTTTAGAACTGGAATTCGAGCACCTACATACTTTTCATATGTTCCCAGCACACTTTTCATAGAAATTAGGAAACCTAAAAATCCAGTTTTTCGCGGACATACTATAACTAATTTTCCATCTCTTGATTTTAGTGATTTAATATAATGCTCGGCATCTACAATAAATTGCTTAAAATATTCTTAATTTCGACTCTGCATGGGGACTTTTTTTGCCTTTAGCAGAAAGAAGGATTTCTGTTACTCACTATGTCTTTATTTTTTAATAAAATTAATCAAACCCTCTTTCGCTAGAAAATCTCAGATTCACACATATAGAGATTTCTCACATAAGTATAATGAAAAATCTTCAGAAAATCCTAAACTTTTAACGACGCTTCGCATTGTTATATCACTGCTGCCCGAGAAGAGACCTGGAGGGTAACAGCACCCGTAACAGACATGCCTAAGTCATCGCTCTCAAGTTAACTCGATTTTCTTAGCTTTTTAATGTATTTAGAATTTTTAAACTATTTTTTCCTCAAGCAACTACATCTCACATAACGTTTGGCTGCTTCTGGATCCTCCGAATTAGTTAATTTTACTTTTAATTTGTTCAATTTCGAAGAAAGGTCCGACCCCCAGTAACAGACACCGAAAAATCTGATGACATCCCGCAACAAATAGGATGAGGAAAGGATGAATAATGGACACAATTGGGTTGTTTCCTTCAGTCTTTTAGTCACTGAAATTGATAGAATGAGTAAAAAAATAACATGGGCACAGAAAACACTTTCATTTTCCCAACAGTTATTTTTTAATTAATTTTTTTAAATGTCCGATTTTGAAAACAAGGCGTGGTCTTTATGACGTCATAAATGATATCCTTTGGCGCATTTTTCACTTTATGGTAATCAAGAGGCAAATTAAAATTTTGCTCTATGCTTGCTATCAACCATATCGTTGTCAATACACGTGAGGAATTATGCGAATTAAATATTTTGAGCTGTGAATGGCAACACTGAATGGCATTTCCTCATTTATGATGTCACACGACAGAAGTGTAAACAATGAAAGCGCACCGATTTAAGTAATTTTTTAAAAATATCAAACTTAAACAAATTATTTAAAAAAGGTTCAGATCCTATGCTTTTAAGCATGCTCTTACAGAAAAAAATACTTTTAAAATTTTGGAAACGACCCCATTCCCTTCTTCTGTTCAAAATGTGCAAAAGTTCTTTGTTTTTAGAACTAAAGCCTTATTTAGTTCAAATGAACACGAAACATCACCTGACCTCGTGGTGTCTGTTCTTAACCTTCTACCACTGTCTTGTAAATACCTATTGGCACATAACATTCACTCTGATAACACTAGATGGTTGCACTGTATTCATGGGCCACAGCAATATCAGTTTTATCCGACTAAAATTTTTATTATTTAAATTAGACTAATGACTGACCGTTACTGGACCCTTGTTTTTTACTGGTGATGTTACTCTATACCTTAAGGTTTATTTTTATTTTTAATATTGTGTAACGAAAGAAAATCTATTTTATTTAATGCAACTTTTAAGTGGAATTCCTTTCAGGGATTTCGTTTTATCGATAATGAAGAACTCAATAATGATTTTCAATCCCTATTTTCTTGCCCTAAAGTCTTTCGATAAAGAACGTAAAAGAAATTAATGAGTTGTTTACGAAAATAACATTTAGAAATTTTTTCCAGCAGCTATTATAATGGTTGAAAAACTCTTGCACAAGAGTTCAAAAATGGAGAACGTTATGTTTCTTACATCAATCGATATTTTTGTTACAATTTTTCTTCTTGCAAAGTAACAAAAATTAATGTTCATGTAAAAATGTCATTAGTATTCTTCGGTTAAACGATATTGTTCTATGTGAAAGTAGCAAAATAAAGTATCGTCTTTATAATGATGCAACTGATTGTTTGTAGGATTATTGTTCAATTTTTGCTTTAAAGGAAAAGTGATCGATTTATTTTGTTCTTGTTCTTATTCCACGCACTACACACAACGACGATTTTCATATACAAGGATTGAACGAAGTATTCCATGCACTAGTCAATAGAAAGTAATTAAGTTAATTTTTCTATGAGCGAAGGGTACTTTGGAATACCATTAATATTTTTATCCTACTTTCCCAGTAAAAGTCAGAGAAAGAAGAAAAAAGCATGAAGAAAGGCTTAATGCGTCTTAAAAATGTCGCGAAAAAAGGGGGGAAAAAAGAAAGAAAAAAGTCAAAAATAAATAAAATAATTAAATAAAAAAATACCGAAAAATTAAAAACTGGAAAGAAGGGTATTGAGATGGGAAAAAATGTCTGTCGATAAGTCTCCCCTAATAACTTTTGCATGAATAGTCCAATTCGAACAAATTTGTTTTGTTCAAAAGATCTCGATGAGTACACCTCGTTCCCATACTTAATTTTTTGATTTGAACAATTTTTTTTTCAATTTTGAGCAGTTCAAAAAACTTAACAGCAGCTCTTACGGGGAAATTCAAGGCAAAAATAAATCCTGAACTTAGAAACGAATTGACTTCAAACAGTAGGAAAAAGCTTTTGATTAGAAACATGTATAGAAAATATTTTTTTGATTTGAACAATCTTCCGTTCAATTTTAAACAGTTCAAATTCCTTAGCATTAGTGCTTACGGGAAAATTGAAAGTCAATATAGATTCCGAACTTAAAGACGGATTTACTTCAAACAAATTTTGTTGGAAATAGCTCTTGACGAACAACTCCCGACTCCGATTTAGAGAATTTCGGGGCACTTGACTCCGACTCCTGTGCCCAAAAATTAGTCGTGCTCCGACTCTCTGACTTCGTAGCTTTGGCAAAAATTTATACACGGAGGAAAAATGACCGACTCCGACTCTTGGAAATTCAACTGTGAGTCCGATTCCTTTATCCCGAAATAAATCCAATTACGGTACCGCAAACATTGGCAGAGTTGCGGACTTTAAGAAAAAATGACCGATTTCAACTCCGAGTCTTTGAGTTAAAAACATGCGGCTCTCGATTCTGACTCTTTTGTCCGAAAATCAAATTGACTCCGACTCCGACTCCGCAGGCATGGTTTTTACTGCGAAAAAATTATTGCTATTAAGATTTTTTTTATATTTTCACTCTAAAGTTTTAATGCGTGTAATCAGTTTTTGGTGGAGAAATTTGGATTCCTTTTTGTTTCTACGATTCAAATATATGCGCAGACGATTTTTTTTTCGACAATGAAAATTATTTTTATGTTGACACTTTATTGCTCTTATTTATTTTTGAAAGTACATTAATTCATTTTTAAAATTAATTTTTAGAAATTCGGAATTCCAAAAAACTATAGAGGGCACTTCACCTACTGTATAATGGCGGAATGAAAAGGCAAAACAAACAAATGCCGTAACTTATAACTTGCTTTGACGCTTAGTGAATGACAATAATTTTTCATCGTATTTGTGAGAAACTTTCTTTTTTATTTTTCTGAAATTACATTACACCACAAACTGTCTGAAGCCTGTAATTTACCCCAAAGAAAATACGTGGAATGGAATGTTTTACCTTTTTCGGTAGTAGTGTTAATCACCACCAGGTAGCGTATTCGATCTCTGGAGTTGCGAATAGGGGAAAACACGGTTTTTTATGATATGATTCATTTATTTTAATGAGCTTTTTATTTTTAATTCTTTTTTTTCTTTTTGAAAGCGGTTTAAGTTTTTTTTTTAATGGAAAAAAGTGTATCAGCTGTTTTGTTTAAAAGGTGCTGCTCAGATACTAAAAAGCCGATATTGGTATACGGGAAAGTAGGCTCGTTTAGTTCTGGACGGAACTTCTTGTTTATGAACAAAACTGGTGTTTGGATTAAAAAAAAAAAAAAGAAAACCACAAATCGCCATTAGTCATTAGTACAGTGCTTTTAAAATCTCGAATGCAGAAACGTTTTACATATCTTGCAAAGAAAGTTCATTAAAAAAAGGGGTACTTCAGATTGAAATATAATTATTTTTTTAAATTTTGAACCTTTAAAATTTTTTTTCCATGACGTTAATACACTTTGACGTGTGCTCTTTTTGTTGTTCTGAGAAGAGTTAGACGATTTTCAACGTTTTATATTCTGGTGGGTGAGGGTTTGGTCAATAACATTTTTTACGTGGAATTATCCTATTAAACTGTCCTATTAAACTAGGCAATGTGTGTTATAACAAAAGGCTCTGCGGGGTAAAACCCCTTCAAAACCCTCATGGGAGTATTTTCGTTGATTGACGTTATTTTCACTTTTCGATGTTAGCACCACCTACTTTCCTTTAGTAAATATTTTGACAATTGGAGGAGGGGGGGGGGGGAATTGATGTCATAGAAGTCAAAGTGTAAAAAGAAAAAATAGAATAATTTTAATGAATTTTGAATAGAACATTTTTTTAGAATAAATATTATTATCACTCAAAGACTTCATAAATACCCGTATGATGTCTCTTGCGAAAAAGATTTAGTACCAGAGGGCTCCTCCCCCCCCCTGCTCGTTTCTCTCGCCAACTGAACATTAATCCCCTCTTAATTTATGAGCCCCTCTATAGTGGAAAAACAGTTAAAGACATTTTTTGTCATTAAACAAAGAAATAATTAATATATATATATATATATATATATATATATATATATATATATATATATATATATATATATATATATATATATATATATATATATTCGAAAAAATTCCATGACACAAAGGAAAAAAAAACCTACTCAATCATAGGAACATTTTTGCTCTGAGAAATTGCTAATATTTTTGGAAAAATAGAATTAAAAAAATTATTTACATGTGCCCCCCTCCCCCTTTTTATATTAGAAAAATACTTTGACTTAAAATATGTGTATTCGGATTTTATAAATTTCTCTGAATGAAAATACATTATTTTAATAAGAGTTTATACAATTTTAATAAAAATGCACCTGAACAAAAGCTACTTTTTTCAATACATAAAACCAAAATATTTCTAGATTTACAGCATCAGTTCAAACTTTTCTCTCGTAGCGGTCTGAAAATTTCATTACAAGTGAGTGATTTTTAAAAATGTATGAGTAAATATGATTTAAATTTTGTCAACAGTTCACAATCCAGGTCTTATTCTCATTTACGAAAATAATTTTAAAAGTCGCATTGAATTCTGCTGTATCATCAAGTTATATCGATAGATAACATATATTGGTATAACTGTTTCCTTTAGAAAGATTTCTAAGGCGTTTTTCACAAAACACCCTTTGGTGTTAAGCTTTTGGGATTTAATGCAATAATAAGAAAGAAATAAAGGATAGCTTTCCCGGTTTTTAAAATATTTTCTTTTAAATGAAATCATGAAATCAGCTTCAAGGAGAAAGCTCTTTTTGTTTATGATGGTATAAAATATAATAGTATTCAAATAATAGATATCTTTATGTATTGAATAAAAACGTTTCAAGCATTCCTTATTCTTGTTTAAGTTGAAAACATTATGTTTATCATGCTCTAACAATGCCTCACGCGCATTTCAGAGCATGCACGCACATTTACAGCATGTTCCCGTTTAACATTCAGGACCTTTATTTTCGCAACCGTTAGTCGTAGATGCATATACTTCTAATTGCAAAAACGATCAAACAAACATACAGAGTTAAGATATGAAAAGTTTCAAACGAAAAAAAAAGTGAACCACGAAGCTTGCGTAAGCGGACATTATGGGGATGACAAGTCATAGTCTCATAAAAAATCCAAACAGAGTGGCACGACAGCCCGTGAGGGACAAGGACTATTGTGCCCATCGCGGTCTTCCTGACCAAGAGTTCTGGGGTACTAAGCAGAACTTCCAAGTCGGTGGTCAGCCGAACGCAGAACCCTCCCAGGGATTAGTTCCCAAGCACGCTTAGTACTCATTTTCGCGACCCACTAAAGCGACAGAGTCGACCATGACCCGAGAATAGAACCAGGACCAGTGGCGTGGAAGCGCGAATCGCTACCACGGAGCCACTGGGCTTCTCATGGTCTTATAGTGCATTTTTTTTTTTTTTTTTTTTTTGGGCTGCCGCCTGTCGTTCAGTTTGTTTGAAGCTAATCCGACTTTTAAGTTCAGGTTATATATCTGCCTTAAATTTTCCCGTACGCGCTAATGTAAAGTTTTTTTGAACTGTTCAAAATTGAACATAGAATTGTCCAAATCAAAAAGATATTTTCTATACATGTTCTCCATCAAAAACTTTTTCCAACAAAGTTTGTTTGATTCAATTTTGCTCTTAAGTTCAGGATTTATATCTGCCTGAAATTCCCCCGTAGACGCTAATGTTACGTAACTTTTAACTGTTCAAAATAGAACGAAAAATCGTTCAAATCAAAAGTGAAATATGGGAGTGGCGGATAGTAACCAGTACACAACTTTGCAGTTGGAGTAAAAAGGAAACATAATTTCAAAGTAGTAGATCGTTTCCTTTTCTCTGAATGAACTGGGACAAAAACTTTTGTACATTGTGTCTAAGACAACATTCTCCTCGTCCTACACACTAGGTGGTTAGTTGAACCAACTTTTCTTCTCAAAAGAAAAGGGTACTTAAAAAAAAAAAAAGTGCGTCACGGGACGTTCGGCAGAAGTGGTAACTTTCATTGGATTAAATAAGTATCATTAAGACTTTTATTAAAAAAATTTTGAAAAAAAAAAGAAGAACCGACTTCAAAATTGATCTGAACGAAAAATAATTTTGTTCTTTGATCACCATTCAGACTACTTTTAAACGTAAGTTTTGATGTCGACGCAAAAACAATAAATTAAATAACACGTCGTTTCTAAATATTTCGTTTATCAGAAAATACACTCAAACTTACGAAACATTTTAGATTCTACTCTGTGATGAATAAATTAAATGTTTACTTAATATTTTTGTTTTCTCGGCCGTCCCCAACCCCCGCGTTGCCGATCTGTGGGGATGAAGTTCGTTTAAAATATGTACACCTTATCACAGTTCAAAACCCTAAATGAAGCGAGATATTTTTAGTATAACTAATCGCAAAAATGTTTTTGTTTTGAAAATAAATTTAAAGATTAAATGCTGTTTTTAATATATATTGTTTACAATATTATTAGTTTTATATTGTATTATTAAACTCACCTTTCGTTAGGAGATTGCGTTATGTTGCGACCATCATCCATCTTCTGTTAGTTTCATTACTTTTTCTACTATCACTTGACGCTTAAAGCTGACCCAAAGAGTAAAGAAACAGAAGTTCCCCGAGCATGCGCGCTTCTGTCGTATGCTCGAACAAAAGGAATGCTAGACGAGAGTTGCGCCGTTACGCGTTATGTTACAAATTGGTTTACCGGATATTTTTTTTTTTCAGTGATAAGAAGTATCACAAAAAAAAAAAGTTTCTTGTCCTTCTGAAAACACTGTTTTCCATCTGATGAAATTAAATTAAAGCCATAAATTTGATTAACTTTTTAAAATAAAGGATGTAATTTTCCTTTTAACACTAGTGTTTTAAAAAATGTTTTTTAAAAATGCAAATTGCTCTCCAATGCACATTTCAACTTATAAAAATAATAGTTTGTTTTCTTACTGTACGCTAGCCAAAATCAGTGAATAATTTGAAACGATTCATTCAATTTGCTGCTATGTCTTATGTAAAAAGCTAAATCAAATTAATTGTAAATATCACATTTTCAAAGAAAACTACACCTAGTACCAAACATGAAAATTCAATAGAAAATGAAAAGCTGTTCTTTCTCCAGGGAACAAGAAGCATTTGGTGACATTTTCAGCGAAATGAGTACAAGGAAATAACAAGGAAAATGTTATAACGTGACATTGAGGTAAATACTGAATCTCATTCGGGAATGGAAAAGTATTGTTTTATTTCTAAGAATACAATAAAAAGAGAGGACCGACTATTTGTGATAAAAGTATCCTCGGTAATAAGGATTTCTACTGAACACAAAACTAATAATAACGTGGATCTTTTTCCTCTCAGTCTATTGATAGTTTGTTATTAGAAAATAATGCTTAATTTTCAGGGTTTTTTTTCTCAAATTGTTAAATACTTAATTCTGTACCTCAGAGCCAGACTAATGTAAGTCCTAAAATGACAATTTTCTGCTTTATATGCAGACTCTTAATCTGCATCGAATCATCACAACGTAATTCTATTTAAAAAATCCTTTAAATTATTTACCAGCATAAAAGAGCGTGAGCCCCACCCTTTGTATGCACCAGGGGATAGTTTCTTTTTGCTCTCCTGTAAAGTAGCAAAAATGTGACTTATGTCAGTCCGGCTCTGATGTATAGAATGTTTAATTTAAAAAAAAATTCGGTTTCTTTTGAAGCATTTAATCATCTGAAAACTGTGTTAGCAAACCACTACGAGAAAAGGAAGGAAAACACAAGTTTGACACTTAGAGCAGGAAATAAAATGGAGGGAGCAGGTCCAATCATTGGCTTAGCAAAAGCTGACCCAAAGACCCCAAGTCACGTGAAGCCACAACGACGTATGTTTGGCACGTTTTGCATGAAATAAGCGAAAGAAACCTGACTTCTCCCAATGCTTTTCTTTAAACTGTATCAATTGACTTGGGGTCTTGGTTTCATGAAAGAAAGTCTTCACTCCCTCTATTTTGTCTCTTCTCAATGGTTTGACATGTTTATGTGCCTGTGGCATCGTAGCTCCTAAATGAATGAACCAATTTCAAAGATTTTTTTTCGTTTGAAAGCTGACTTGACCGCAGATGTGCCCCCCCCCCCCCCCAAGTTCAATGGCGCAAATCCCCCAACCCCAAAAATCTCAACACTCTTTCGCTTTATTTTATTATTATTTTTATTTTTAACTATTTTTTTTTTATTTATTTTTTTTAAACATTAGTTATTTATTTTTTTTATTTTTTAGTTCTCTTTTTTTATTTCATTTACTTTTTAATTTTTTTTTATTTACTTATTTATTATTATTATTATTATTATTACTACTATTGTTATTATTATTTTATTAGAAAAGTTTAGTGCTACGCCAATGAGAGAAACACACACACAAACTAAATAAATAAATGAAATTAAATATAAACAGAATGCAATAAAATAAAATGAAGAATTTAAATTAGAAATAAATCAATAAATAAATTTAAAAATTCCGCCCCCCCCAAAAAAAAAATTTCGGTCGCGCAACTTGCACCATAATCCCCCCTTGTGGGCACTCCTGCTTGACCGTAAGTGTTCGTAAGCAGTTCTCTTTTTTTGTGGGACTTTAATTACATGTACTAAAATAAAAAATAAACTTATACGTATCTTTCGCAGTGAAAAATTGGTTTTTCGTAACGAACTGAAACTCAAATCAGCAAACTAATTCAAACCTTAAGCCACATGGCTAAGAGGTGTGTTGTGGTGGAGAGAACTTAAATTCAAATATTTTAGCGTAGAAATGTTCTTGTTAGCGCTTTGATTTCTCTAAATACTGTATTAAATATTTCTCCTTTAAAAAAAATCCTTCTCGAAACTTACACAAGGAAGAACTCAATTGGTGGAAAGTACTAATCTGCAATTTTGTGCAATGAAACTTTGTGTTATCTTATTTTACCGTGCATTATGTCAATATTACATAGCATTAAAACGCAATCGCAAGTTTGTACGTAGAAGGTGTTGATTTTGCCATTTTTTACTTTCTAAACCCCCCCTTGTTTTTAGAAACTAAAAATTTGGCGCTAAAAAGCGATGGGAACAGTGTTACGGTCATCAGCAGTAGTAAACCAGTACATTGGAACGGCGTACAGTGGAGCGAAAACGCCAAAAAGCGCTTTAAAATGTTTTTTTTCTCTCCATATTCAGCCAATTGGGGATTAATAAATTTGCACAGAAATACCTCTTAAACAGGAATCTTAGAGCTCTTCGTCCACTACAAAGCTAAAGGGAGACAGCATCGAAAACTAGTGAACTCAAGGTTTTTTTTTCAAAACACTAGCAAAAAACTCCCTCTTATGTACTCTTTGAAATTAATATACGTCATCAATGGTCTGTATGAAGACACGGAAAGGGAATTCGCTGCGTAAGCCTGGGAACTTTGGACCCTGAGCCCAAACAAATAGAAAAAAAAAAAAAAACCCCTCTTTAATTACATGTCTGTGTAAACAAACAAGAGCGGTTTTAAAACATTTTTAAGCGCTTTTTGGCGTTTTCGCCTCACTATGCGACGTTCTGGTACTAGTTTTCTTTGAAACTTCTTTTCCTTTCTCATAGTATATTTAAAATTTTTAATGTTAACATCAAGCATTCAATGTTTTTAATCCCTTTATATAGAACTTGTCCAACAAATGCTATTACTTTTCTTTTGAATTGCAGTTTGTACTAAGATAAAACCAAACGCTCCGATCCTACAAAACGTCTATGAGTGCATATCGGGATGCAGAAGTGAATTTTTATGTGAGCTCAACCCCTGCTGTACTTCGTTTTACCTATTTGTTTATTTATTTTGGTCAGAATTCAGGCTACTTACGTGCGAATATATGTTCTGTATAACAGGGGGTTCCCGCACTTTTTTTGCTAGAAAATAAGCCTTGACACTACTTGTTAAAACAAAGACCACCTTCACGCGCTTCAACTCGTACAATGAAGCTAACTGAGCTTGGGATTAGTTCTGCAGCGGGAATAAAAGTGGAAACACGCTATGGTGTAGTAGAAAATAAAATGAATAAAAAGAATAATTTTAGCGAAAATCTCAAAAACGAATCGACCAATTTTTCCGTTTTTTATGATCATTTGAAATTTTGGACCCTAAACCGTAATGGAGCCTAACTCTTTCAAAAGACGTTTGGGACCTTTATTTTTGACTTTATCTTGTTTGTCCCGATATGTACTATAACCTTTTCAAGTTTTCCCCAAGAGTTCAGAAACACCCTGTATATTCTTCCTTGTGGATCGAATAATGCTTCACAACAATGAATACCTCATAGTCATTATCTTATTGCTTATGAGCAGGGGTGTTCCCATAGAGTATACTCCATATACGCCGTATACTATCAAACATTTTTTAGGCGCATAGCGTATACCCTCAAGCTACAAAATTTTCCATGATTTGACATATATGTATTTGATCGCATACACATATCGTGCATAATTTATTACTGGGTGTAAACCCTCAGAAAAATTGATGGAAATATCATTGTTTATGAGTACATGTTCGAAATTTCTGATATTGTGTTGCGTTCACAGTAAATCATAAGGTTAATTGACACATTTAAGCTCTTCTAAGATCATACTTTAAACTTTTAGGATTGACGCGTATTTATATAGAAATAAACACAAAAAAAAAAAAAAAATCATTAAAGAAAGATATAAATATTTGAAAAATACAATAGCAGAGGCTTTCGCATGGAAATTATAGAAGTAGATATAACTGAGGTAAAAGTATATGGTGAGATATGTTTCATATGCTGTTGATAAACGGCATAAGAATAAAAATAATTATTTGGGAGTATGAACTTGGAAGTCAATAATGGCGGAGCAAAAACACTCTTGTTTAAACAACTTCTTATTTATCTAAGAGGACGATAAAATGAAACACTCCGAAGCAATGTCAACAATGATAACCTCTTTCAGTCGGCCCCCATTAAAAAAAGAAAGAAAAAAATCAATCCTCCGTAATATTACTTTGCGACTGCAATTGATTGAGACATTTCTGGAAATTACTTATCTTTCTTATCCGCCGCGTTTTTGTACGCATATATATGTGTACAATAGCGTTAATTAAATTTTATTCATGAACGCCATCATTTTCAGAAAAGAAGCAACTAAAATAACAGCTAAGTGAAAATTAAAATTAATTTCATTCATTTTATTCAAAACCATTCAAGGATATAACTATTTTCATAACGTCATAAAAAGTAATGATGCTGATCAAATTATTAACATTAAAATATACACACGCACAAAAAACCCTAAAAGTGAATTTTTTACAATTAGTAGCATTCACTATTGCCAACAAACTAATAAAAATCAGTTAAAAATGAGTACAACTGTAACAAATTAAAAAACCTGATGAGGGTCCCACAAAAATTAAAATCTCTTAAATTTCCTTACTTCTGAATAATTTGTTAAGTATTTATTTGAATATGCTATGTACTCCTAAGCTTTGATCAATAAAAAAGCATAAAAAGTTGTTGCATTTTAAAATACTTACGTTCAAGTTAACATGCTTTAATCCTTAACTAAAGTTCCGAATTACTTCTACAACTTACGGTTTATAAGGATTTTTTTTCTAAACATGTGATGAAAGCAATATATTTTTTCTTGTGCAATCTGCAAATTTTCAGCGAAAATTAAAATCATGTAAAAGCAAACTCGGGATTTAAAATAAAGAGATAAGTACACAAAAATAGTTTGCCTTATAAAATATTACAAATTTTCGTAATTTTTCTTTGCTTTACAAAGAATTAAAGAATTAGTAGAGACTAAAAAAACTTAAATCGCGCCTTTCTGAATAAATTTTAAAGGTTTTCTAAAGATTTGAAGGAAGTGTTTGTTTTGAGAGAAAGTGATCGAAAAATATTTTCTAATATATAAGGAAATAGTTGCAAATGGGTGCGTGTATTTTTATGGCTTTTATGTTTACCTGCACGTGTACGTACAGTAAAGGGGGGGGGGGGGGGGTAAAGAACGAAACAAAGTTCATGTTGACGAAATTTGTGTCATAAAGAATTGTGTATGGTCCTGTTAACGTCTTGTAAAATATTATTATTATTATTATTATTATTATTATTTTTTGATATTATACGCAGCTTGAGCAAGATGCCTAAATTTTAAAACAACGATAATTTGTGATTTATTTGTATTTATATTTTTTCTTTTGCGCATTTCTTTCATTTTTTTCAGTAGTTTTTATTGTCATGATGAATTCAGATCTAATTACAAAATAAAATTGTTTTGTTAAAAACGCTTGCAATTCTCTGATCTAATTACAAAATAAAATTAATTACACAGCTCAAATAGCGATAGAGAAAACAGCACAATTCTCGAAAAAAACTTTCATCTGCACAATCTTAAAAGATCAAATCCGTGCTAACCTTTTCCTTGTTCTCTTTTTTACTTAAAGATATTGGAAATTAACATCGTTACTTCTAAGGAATGTTGTAATGTAACGAAGCAAATGATAAAAAAATGCTCAGACTACGAGGGGGTTTCAAAAAGTAAGGTAACAAGCCCTTGCAGCATACAAAACCATATAATGTAAGGAAGCAAAGGTACAGAATACTTATCAACATAGTCACCACATCTTTCGAGGTACTTGCTCAACGGTTCACCAAATCATCGAAACCGGTATGGAAGACATCATCGTCAAGGATATGAAACCATGACAAGATGGCTCTCTGAACCGCAGCATCGGTTCTGAAATGCTGATCTCCTACGTATTTCTTGAAGGTCCAAAAAGAATTGAAATCATTTGGTGCGAGGTCGGGAGAGAAAGGCGGGTGATCCAATACTTTCCAATGAAAACGTTGTATCAACTTGCGCGTATATGGACGAGCATTGTCATGCAACAACAAAACGTCTGTTGTGAGCAGTCTTGGCCGTTTACGGTGAATTGTTTCTCGCAATCGACCCAGCACGTCACAATTATGAGCAGCATTTAGGTTGATCATGCTTCCTTCATCACAGCTATTTTCTAACTCAGGGGTTCTCAAACTTTTTTGACTCGTGGTGCCCTTTGAAGATTTAGAATTTTCTCAAGGCACCCTTGTCCACCTGTATTATTTAGGATAAGTGCACCAAATAAGGCCACCCTAAAGTTCATAACCAAGTACCTTGCTCATTTATGATTAAATTGACTCCAGCGTTTGCATGCTCGTCAGAAGACTCACAAAAAGTAAGAAAAAAATATCAACTAAGTGAAAAGTGAAGTTTTAATTATGATTTTACGCAGTTTCAACAAAGAAAGACGATTTAGCCTAATTACAAACATGGGTGCCTTATAAGAAAAACTCTGGGAAAGGATTACTTCAAGCAAAATTGAAGAAAAAAAAGCGCCAAAAAATATTATCAAACCAAAAAGGATTAAAAAAAAACTTTAATACTAATATAAAAACATACACATTAAACCACATTTGATAACCTCAAACGCATTACCAAAGATTTCATATTTACTTCCACTGAGAGGAGACAGGTTAATCGTCACATTCGGTGCAACTGGAAATTAAAAGATAAAAATAAAGAAGCTTATCCTGACAATATACTTTTCTAGATTACTAAGTCAAAAGAAAAAAATACGGCATACAACGACATTTTTCTGCTTTAAACAATAGCAGGATTATTCAGTAAGTTACCGCCCTATAGCCAGGGCTAAGGCAGAAATACATGAAATACACCGGCAGCTCAGTCAATTCCAGCCGAGGACTGCAGTTTCGTGCTTATTAGCACTATGTTAGCTACCAATTTGTTTGGCACTCTTGGCTTCCTTAAGAGGTTTTCCGCCTCCAGCTCAGTTAGTCCTATGCCGGGCTGATGAGTGCTAATAAGCACGAAACTGCAGCCCTCGGCTGGAATTGACTGACCTGGCGATGTATTTCTGCGAATATACCTGCCTTGCCTGCAATATTCGAGTTGAACCAAACCATTGTTTCGGTCACTCGTCTGGTCATTGCTATTTCTATGTTAGCTACCAGTTTGCTTGGCACTCCTTGGCTTCCTTAAGAGGTTTTCCGCCTCCAGCTCAGTTAGTCCTATGCCGGGCTGATGAGTGTTAATAAGCACGAAACTGCAGTACTCGGCTGGAATTGACTGACCTGGCGGTGTATTTCATGTATTTCTGCGAATATACCTGCCTTGCCTGCAATATTCGAGTTGAACCAAACCATTGTTTCGGTCACTCGTCTGGTCATTGCTATTTCTATGTTAGCTACCAGTTTGTTTGGCACTCCTTGGCTTCCTTAAGAGGTTTTCCGCCTCCAGCTCAGTTAGTCCTATGCTGGGCTGATGAGTGTTAATAAGCACGAAACTGCAGTACTCGGCTGGAATTGACTGAGCTGGCGATGTATTTCTGCCTTAGACCTGGCTATAGGGCGTAACTTACTGAATATACCTGCCTTGCCTGCAATATTCGAGTTGAACCGAACCATTGTTTCGGTCACTCGTCTGGTCGTTGCTAATTCTATGTTAGCTACCAGTTTGTTTGGCACTCTTGGCTTCCTTAAGAGGTTTTCCGCCTCCAGCTCAGTTAGTCCTATGCCGGGCTGATGAGTCCTAATAAGCACGAAACTGCAATCCTCGGCTGGAATTGACAATAGCAGGACTGTCTCATAGGTCTATACAACCGTATCTGGCACACCCACTTTAAATATGTATTGATAATATGGACACTTCACGGCACCCCTCATCTCTTCTCACGGCACTCCAGGGTGCCGCGGCACCCAGTTTGAGAACCTCTGTTCTAACAGATATTTCGCCTCTTTAGTGCATACCTAGCTAGATCTACCGACACCGTTTGAAAGCTTTGACCATCTTTGTTATCTTCAGCGTGATTTTTATTCATACAGAGAATCTGCACACTCGTCAGAGCTCTTAAACGCTTTTGCAGTTGCCTAATAGTTGAGGGATTCTGTTATGGGGACCAGGAACAGTGGTTTGAGCTTCAGTTGTGAAGTTTCTAGGTGCTTCTTTAATTCACAGTATCTGAAATCTTTTGCAGTGCTATAGTATGTAGGTTGTCACGTTCTTATACGTAGAAAATTAAAGTTTTATAAGTATTTTCTTTCGGTATTAACGTCACGGTACGTTTTTTTTTTTTTTTTTTCAGTATTTATTCAGTTTCAAAAATAATTAATGTGTGTGAATAAGAATGAAAATCAGGTTAGATAAGTGGAGTAGGGCACGATATAAAGCAAAATACGCAATATGGACCAGAGCAAGTCTAAGAAAAGCAAGAATAGAAATTTGTGACAAAAATGGTGCTGTGTGTGTACATTGAGCAAGGTTACCATCAGATGATCAGGGAGTGAATAGCAGGTTTGGTGTCAAAACTGCCTCAAAAATTTTCATATACAGTTTGACCACTCACTAGATGGAAAAGCAAACATCCGGTTTACAGGCGGAAATGGATGCATTTTTTAGTTTTCAGGTATGTCAGCAATTTCAGATGTATGTTAGCCTATAAATTAAGCAGAGTCACATTCAAATAAGCGGAATACGCGCATCAATTTTTACTTCCCCCCCCCCTCATTCAGATAGATTCGTCTTAATTGGAAGTTTGCCAATTCCATATAGCCCGTGGACAGACTGTAGACTTGCTGGTAATCTAAAAAAAGAGAGTACTGTTTGTTTGAAGTACATATTGGTCATTCATGAATTGCAAACACTTATTTTCCAGTGCTATTTCTGTGGTGCATCGTAATAAGAGGCATGCCGTGTAAATAAACCTTTTCCAAATTTTTTTCGAAATTCAAACTCATAGCTAAAGTTTTCGTTTTAAGCTTTTAAAATGATGTGATCCTAGCCTTAGAATCCTGAATTGATGTCAGAATCCGGAATCTAAAAAAAAAAAAAAAAGAAAAAAAAAAAAACTTATTCGCTTAATTTTATTACTTTTCTCTTAACCATGTCAGTTGCTGTTGATAAAAGCAAAATACAGCCCTCTCATTTCGTGCTTTTATCCTATGTTTCAGAACAATAAACTCCGTTTGTATACATGATTAAAAATAAATATTTCTAATTTAGCTATGTATCTACACGTTGAATTTTCATGAATGTTGCAACAATAGAAACATGTTGAATTATCATAATTGTTGCAACAATTATAGAAGTTGTACGCACATTTACCCAATTAAACTTGAAGCACCATTTAGCCCCAAGGAATATAGTACTAAAATTCTGAGTAGAACATCAAACACATTTCACGCTCTATTTGAGAACAATTTATGCATTATTTATGAACAAATTCAAGGCAATGTTTGATGATTTAGAGAAGTAATTTGCAATCTGGCTAGTATTTATCAGAATATATACCGAACTTGTACTATTGCCCTTAATTGAGATACGTCTATTATTCTAAATTCGAAATAGAGCCTTGATTTCGTTATTTTAAAACGACAGTAGATTGATATGAAATTCTAACGATGATGTAAAGTAGTAGTCACAAGAAATATTTCTAAGTTATGTTATGAAGGAAATTCCTTTTCTCTCTTTTTTTAGAGCTATTTTTTTTTTAAAATTTGTATATTTCATACGTTATTTCATTATCTTATACATTCCAGCACAAAAGTACTTATTTATTTCGTATTTTATTCTTGTGACAGTTTGTTTGAGTTCTTTCACTTTGTTTTATTCAGAGCCAAAATTCGATAAATTACTATAATAATAATTTTCTCGTTTCTTTCCAGCTATATCACTTCAGTTTGGCTTGATTAAAAAATATATTCTGTTTAAAAAGAAAATATTTTGAGGAAGATGACGGTAGCAATTTTCTGTTTTTCCGGTATAGTATTCAAAGCATAAACAGCACAATTTTGTAAGTGAATAGAAGAATTTTAATCATAGCATAGGTTAAAAATTTAAGGTTTCAGACTCGTTTGGTAAAAATATCGTCAAAACTGCAGATAAAAAATTATCACATAGACTTTGTTTTCAATTAGATTGATTCCAAAAATTTAAAAGTATTTCTTTCTGAAACAGCATGCTTAAAAACATAGGATTTAGCCATTTTTTAATTAATTTCACATGATGTAATATTTTTAAAAAAGGTATTTCAATCGGTGCGCAGATTCAATTTCATTTTGTACGTTTCTGCTCATGACATCACAAGTGATGAAATGCCATTCACTGATGCTATTAGCGCAGAATGCAATATTTTGGCACTAAACAAAGATAATAAGCGGCATCCGACAATTATTGACATTGGAAAAAGATAAAAATATTGCAGCACATGATAGTAATGAATTGCATGTTTGCTTCAGAAAAGCCTTCGTTCAAATTTCTCATTAAGATTATAGTAATATTACTGTTTAATGGCAATTTTTTTTAACGATACGTAAATATTTAGCGCGCCAATGGAGTATTATGCCAAAGTAAATCACTTGTGACGTCATTAAAACCACGCCTCACATACGAAATTGAACATACACACCCACAAGTAAATAAATGAATAAATAAAAAATAACTGTGTCGGGAATACAAAAGTTTTTTCCGACTCCATGTTATTTTTTTTTTTTTTTTTTTGCCTGCTCTAGCAATTTCAGAGACTAAAAGTAGTACTTTTGACTGAAGGAAACAATCCCATTGTTGGAAAAATATATTTACCCAACCAAATTAAGATTAGAACTCTGTATGTGCCAATACAGGTTTACCATCATTAAACGACCATTCACTAAAGTTGTCTCTAGATACAACGTTTGCTAAGAAGTTAACGAAAGGTTGTGTAGAATGTAATGAACAGATGGTAGTTTGATTAAATGATTAAAATTAATAGTTCAAAATTTCTCTTCTAGAGGGCTTTTTTTGATAAACTACAAAATTATAGTGTATTTTCGATAGCTTAAAAAAATATTGCAACAGAACATGTTCAGCATGACGGTCATCATTTTCGGCTACCATCTGGAATCGTAAAATACGCACAAGCGACGAAAAGGACGTAAGTCTTTCCATCTATAAGCTCACTTTTTTACATTGAAAAAAAGATTACTTGCAACCTCGAAACATATGTCTGCAGTTTCCTGCAAACATTGTACATATAACGTTCGAATATAAAATTTTACTTTTCAGCACAACGGTAGGTATATGTTAAATTTTACTGGAATAACACTTTCGATCTGGTATTGTAATCATAAAGCACGTTGAAATACAAGAGCGATGCCCTAAATTATCTCATCAGATGCCCATATTTAGGCCCTCTAAAATTAATTCACTAAAAAAATGCGTAAAAAAGCCATATACTTGCAATTCTAACATTGAGATGAATTTTCAAACGGAAAACTGTGAACTAAAGGAACATAACTAAAGAGATAGTTTTATTGTTGCCCCTTTTATTAGAGTAGAAATTAAAAAAAAAAAAAAAACTCTACAGCACAATTTGCACGCAAAAAATTAAAGAAATGTGGCAATGGCAACAGGAGATAAAGAAATATCACGGCCAACCTTGCACTCCAAGTAAGCCAATCAATCAAACCTACAATCAATACTTTCCTAGAAATGACGTTTGTTTTCTGAGAATCGCCGATAAGCTGAAGAAAGGATTCCTTTCTCATTTTATTTCCTCGACATATTTGAATGATGCATCTTCAGCCCTCTGAATCACTAAGAGAATATAGCACTGTTAAACGAATTATTTTTCAGAAAGATATATTTATATACGTACAACTAAAAGAGATGGGCATTTTACTGGTGAATTTTATTTTTGCATGTCGGGAAAATGGAACAAGTCCTGTCCAAGACTTAGGAATCTCTTATTTTTTTTAAAATTTATTTAAAGGAATACCATTTATTTACATACAAGCATCTTTGGTGTTCTCTTTTGTGAAGTTAGTATATCTTCTTTGCAATTTTTGATCAAACTAGTCAAGACCTAAACTAAAAGTTTCCTCACCATGGTGCGTTTAATATCGCGCCATGTCTGCGGACTCTCGCTGGTGAAACAAATTTACTTTATCTAAGAGTTTGTTGGCACTCTCAGTTTCAATGAGATGACATCTACCTCCAGTTCGGTTATTCCCTATTCCAGACTGATGAGTCCATCACAAGGACAAAACTGTGGTCTATGGACGGAATAACCGGGCTGTCTGAATAGTGCCTGATGCTATAGGTTGTTTGGATTAAAAATAAAACTGCGCAGTCTGAAAATTCACGTGTATTAGTTTAATCGTTGAAAAGTGATGCCTAAAGCTTAGACATTGTTTGATAATTAAATATGTAGGCATTACATATATCCATGACCTCCACAAAGGGAGGCTAGGGTGTATTATAACAATTGGGCCTCAGTCGAGAAAGGGCCCGTGAGGAGAAAAAAATGTTAAAATTAATTTTTTTGTTTATTTCAAAGCTTGACAAAGCTGGAAGGGGGCCAGTAACATGATCTAGTAAGGGGGCTCAGCAACAAATGTGGGGGCCATGACTATGACTATATTTATATTATATTAAACCCTGCGAGTCTGTCCGTCTGAAGTCTCATCTCCTCGAAAACAGCTGGGAGTTGACAGTTAGAAGGGGAACCGATTAATTTGAAATTTTAAGAGAAAATCTGTTCGCTTGATCGCATGTCTGAAGGAATTTACTTAGTCGACATATGAATTAAAGCGTCAATTAATATTCATTCGAAAACTTGCGAGTTTTCAGTGGCGTGGAGGGGACAAAGCCCCCGAATGTACCCCGCTGTAGACTGTAAAAGGGGATTGGTGAGAGAAGCGAGAAATGGGGAAGCCCCTTAGTTGTAAATTATTACTATTATTTATTTATTTATTTATTTATTTAAAAATTTATGTATAAGCTACTAAACTCAACAATTTACTGATTATGACCATATTACCAGTAACATTCTATTGATCATGACTTTGTTACTTTACCATTATATTTTTAATCATTCTTATCTTTAATCAAGACTGTTATTGAAAAAATGTTGTTTCTAAAATGTTAAATAACTTTTAATCATTTTGCTATTAATTCTACTTATCATTTATGTTTTTGAAAGTAACATCATTTTCTCTCCAAAGTTGCACTTAAAAAAATCATTTATATGTTTTTCTTCAAATTACAATCAACCTTAATTATGTACACAAAATGTTGATTTTGATGTTGTTACTGTATTTTGTCAAAATTCTAATGAAGTCAGCTCTAGTTCCGGGTTTCTTAGTTGGATGGCGTTAGAATGTCACTCCACATCTCCCACCAAGACCACGAAGGTCTTGTTACCATTCGGGGGAGAAGTGGAGGAGTTGTCTTTAGTTTATATGTTAGCTAAACTTTACATGCAAAGAGGACTGCGTACAAAGCGTCATGCCTCCGGACATACACAAGAAAGAATTACCGCACAAGAGAAGGAAATAACAAGCACGGCACCGGCGGGAATCAAACCCACAACCTCCCGCTTGGAAGACGAAGCAGACCACAGAGGCCCCCTAGTTGTAAATCAAACTCAAATTTGCCGGCAGACGAGGAGATTGGTGCTGCTATGGATATAACGACCACGAAAGAAAAATGAAAAACATCATTCGATTGTATTTGTATTTTGCACAATACAATAGTTGACCGCTATAACGACTTAATAAATAACACAATCCATTTAATTCTATTGACAACGCAAACAGCACATCAGAAGTCTTCTTTAAGCTTTAAAATCTTTATTACCCTTATTAATATTTCAAAGATTCAAATGTCTCAAAACATCTTCATTAATGCGCAAAACACAAGCTATAATATAGCGAGTAAATGTTAGCAAACTGATATAAAATTTCACATTTAGCAACTATGTCTTAATTTAAACGAAGCGCGCAATCCATACTGCATGAAATGATTAAGGAAGATTTGCATTTAATTTTAAAGCTGGGATGAAACTCTATTTCTTCACCGAAGCTGTAATTTACACAAGATTGTGTTTTAATTATAAAGCACTCTCCCAGAACGTGTGAATTAAACTTTATGGCTTGGGATAAGAGATAACTTCACTTTCCGTTGCTTAATTTCGGTGTTGCCTGTTGAAAAATTAAAACTTATTGTGTGCTGAATGTTTTAAAGAGGAAATATTAAATATTTCGAGACGATCTGTTAAGAGCAGCACACAAAACTAACTAATGAAAGTATTTGGTTGTTTTCAACTGCTTAATTATTCAGCATGGCGAGCAAAATAACACAACAAGGGTTTGAATCCTTTTTCTTATTGCGCTGTAAATTAATACAATTTCGAATGATTAAGTATTTATTTTAATATTTAAGTGTAAAAATAGTTTGTTAATTTAATTTTTAGCTCGTAAAACAATTGGGGCAAAGAGAAGCAAAAGGATGAAAGTGAACTTGCAGATAACTGCAGACAAGTGTCTCGGCGTTACAAGGAACGCCTTTTTTCAATCCAAAAGAAATGAGACAAAAGCTTTTGTTGGATGTCTTTTCATCCATAAACTCATTTCTTTAGCATTGAAAATGCGTTCCTTGTAACGCCGAAACACGTGTCTGTAGTAATCTGCAATTTGTGCTATTTGGCGTTGTTATTTCTTATTTAACTTATGCACAAAGTCAGAGGTATATATTTAACTTAATCGATCGTGTTCGATTTGATCGAATTATATCAACCAATAGCGCAGCGAGAAATTATCTCCTGGATGGGTGAGGGGAGGTAATTTCTCGCTGGTGCTATTAGAATATGGAATTCGATCGAATCGAGCACGATCGATCGTGTTAGAGAGAGAATGTCATTTTTTTTTTCGTTTTGAGTAAAACGCGTGCTAACTTCGAACCGTGGGTAAGGCTTTTATTGAAAAGTGTTTTCCAAATCATGCTGTATAGCAGCACCCATCAGGGATAGGGAAGTGTCGAGAGAAATAGGACGGTCGGAGGAATGAAAAAGCCGCATTTATATGGCGATATAAAGTGTGAAGAATCATTTCTAGCTTGTCCAGTAGGTGCAGCACATATTGTGCAAGCTAGAATTATTTTTTCATTTTATTCCTGCATATGAATGCAGCTGTCCCATTCCTCGACTTTTCTCTATTGTTACAATTTCCTGCACGAAAAGAGATGTTTTGTTTATAGCTGTGCCACGGAGGGATGGCGGATGACCTGGAAGCGGAAACAGAACAATTCTTTTTATAATAGGTAAGATCAGCGAGAACGCGCCTGCAGTAAGAACTTGACTGATTGCGTGTTCTTGCTAATCCTACTCGTTACAAATTGAGGTGTTCTACATGAATATCCGGCTACCGATTTATCCGTCATCTTTCCGTGGCACAACTTTACTACTATTTGTACTAGTAATCTCCAAATGTTTACGCCCCTCTGTTTCGAAACCCTTGATTTCCTAGGAGCGAACTTGCCAATCGGCGCCGAGGGGAAAACTTGATTTTTCTGCGCATGCGCGCTCGATTTAAATCGACGTCGTGAATGGCCACGCCGGAATCCACTTGACTTTGATTTCCGCGTCACGGCGAGGAGCGAAGTCGAAGATCGGCGATTCGCTCCTAGGAAGGGCTTAAGTGCTTCAAATGACGTGTGCCCGGCGATGTATGCAAAAGGGAACTTAACAGCTTCGGCGCTAAATATTCCGTCAACTTCGGGATGTATCGCCAAATGGTGGCACATTTTAAAAAACACTTCGCTATGCATTCCGCAGAAGTAAAATTAAAAAAAAATGACTACCGGGGAAATCTGAAAATCGAACATTTTCGTGATTGCTTTAAATGGGTATGATAAAATAATATAAAAAAATAAAAGGCGCCAACAATCATTAAATGCCGCGAAACTAAGAAGATGGGCGGATTGATACCTTTGTCGATCTTTATACGAAAAACGACTATAAATAAATGAATAAGCTTGATTTGTCAATTAAGAAGAAATAATTCCTAACTACATGTTCATCTTTCATTAAAAAAAAAAAAAAAAAAAAAAAAAAAGCGGATCCCTCTGAAAATTTCTTTATTGCTCGGTTTTTTTATTTATTTCGTTATTTTTAAGTACCTACTAATCAATAATAAAAATCCTTTGAGATAAATCACGAAAAACTGTCTCAGTTTAAAAGCTCAAATTTTCGCTTGACACGAAATATTTCGTTCTTGCGTTTAGCAGATAAAAAAATTGCCTGTGAGAAAAAATAGCTTTAATAAACTACTTATTTTTAAAAAATCTTAAACTTAGATTAAAATTAATCTCTTGAGATTAAGTAGGATATAATTTTTACTTGCGTCCTTTGAAACTGAGATGGATTTATCTCTTTATCTCTCAAGCAAAAAGGAAATACTTACTGAGGATTTAAAGCAAGAAGAGCTTCAAAAATATTATTTTTTGCTGAAAGAAACCACTGAGAGAGAATTTGGGACAACAAAAAGCACCTCTCTGTTTTTTTTTTCTAAATAGATTTATTTTCACTTAAATTGCTGTGTAACAAATATAAAGATACTTGAGTTTGCGATGTCACTTTTTTAAGAATGCTTGTGACGTTGTCAGTTTATAAATATAACAGCTACTTTGATGCAATCAGAAACATTTCATAATTTACTATTTGGCACTTTAATATTAAATTCAGTTGAGATGAATTTCACTTTTTAATTGAAATAAAAAGGAAACGCAATATTCTTTTCAATAAGCATAGAAACCTCAAATTTCAAACAATAAATGCAGTTAAGATGTATTTAAAACATTAAATTGAAAACAGAAAATTTACTTACTTAACATAACAGTCTGAAACTTTTTGCGCATTAATATCAAAATAAGACATGCGTGAACCGTCCCACTTTATTCATCAGATTATTCGTAAACAAATCTCAATATTAATAATAACAACTAGGGGTTTACGGCCCCCTGCTCGCTATCGTTCAATAGCTCCCAAAGAACTGCAAGAAGTTCTACTTGGATTGTTAAGCGGTCGAAATTTGCTACGCTACTGAAGTTTGACCACGGAGAAATGGCGAAAGACATTAAAGAAAAAACACCATTTATTTTATTTTTAATAGGTAGAATCACTCAAAAAAGCTTCATGTAGTAAAATGCCCGTCCTTGCTTATCCTCTCTATTAACAAAATATTATTATTATTCCGCTTGAAGGTCTTTTCATCCATAACCTCATTTCTTTTGCATTGAAAAAGGCGTTCCTTGTAACGCCGAAACACGTGTCTGCAGTAATCTACAATATGTGCTTTTTGACTTTGTTATTTCTTATTTTACATGTTAAGCACAAAGGTCTGTATTCAACGTATTCGGTGAATCCTACTTTTTGCCGATACGAAGTTTCCTTCAATTTTTCAGTTTCAACCTTACCTTTTGATGTATTTAGGGGGGGGGGGGGAGGACATTTTAAATGGACTGCGAAAAGTAAGTTAAACCACATATTCTGGTCACTAAATGTTTTGAGGCGTTGCCATTCCTGCTAAAATGAAACAATAATTGCCCGAAATTTCGCGATTGTGCCAAAGTTTCAAGCATCAAAATTATCCCTACTATTGAGTGCCTACTTTTACAGCAAATGATTTTATTAAAAAAATGTAAAAATTATTTGAAACAAATAAGTATAACAGTGCTGTTCGAGTAAACTTTAAATCTATTTTAAATTATGGCAAATGATTTATTTTAGCTTGCAATTATAAACGTCGATTATGAAATTCAGCCTGATTTTTTTCGCAGTCACGTTTCAACAATTTCATTGACTGCTGCGACGATATCAAGAAATTTTAATAACGCAGTAATATAATGTTCTTTGTAGAAACATTTTATTTCTTTTTGTATGATGATATTTTTCGTATGTAAAGCATTCCATATTATTCTTAACGGGAAACTAAATGTTTAAGAATAGCAGAAAATAATAATAATCAAAAAAGAAAATATTTTCAAAATTTATACAGTTGAACTTGCTTCTAACGAGCTTTGATTTGACAAGAACCCGGAAATAGAGCGGAAACTGGAAAAACTAGTTGGTACAACGTTAAGTCTATGGGAGCATAAATAGAGTTGCCAGATTTCAGAAATGTTCAACCGGGACACCAGAAGAGAAATTCCCCCCCCCCCCCACCCCAGTGTCGCGGGTATTCGAAAGGATTCACACCCTTGGCTGGTTTCTAGAATGTTTTAGACGGTAGTTCATTCTCAGTGCTAAGAATAAATGGTTATTAAATTTTGAACCAAAACCAGGAGTAATAACACGTGACCCAAGCAGATAAATTTAAACATTTTATTTCCTTCATGTAAATATTTTCAAGCTACTTAAGAAAGGGGAAACATTTTGAATGAGGAAAAAAAAGATCAATTTTTACATGTACCTTTCACTACCTAGAACTCTTTTGGTTAAAAAATTGTTTTAAAAACCCTCACAAGCTAGTTTAATGTTAATTTTACATATTAATGTTACAAATGACATAGTAATTATCCTAAAAAAATCCTTCACGTTTAATTATTTTTATACTGTTTTTGGTCATCTATAGTCAAATTCATCATTTCCCGAGACGTGAAGTAAACCGGCCGGGGCACCGGAATTTTATCTGAAATCCGGGACTGTTCCGGTTAAACCAGGACGCTTGGCAAGTCTAAGAATAACTCACTTTTAACGAGCAAACCCGGCTTAAAACGAGCATTTTTTTTTTCGGATTCATAAAATTTCTATTGACTTGCAGCTCAACTTACCCTTTTTTGGTAAATTTTCCTTAACATTCGAAAAACAAATAAAGTTAGTGATAAATCATAAATCCTGAGAACAAGAGATGATAGCATTATTTTAATCTCTCGAGTACAGAAACATTTAAAAATTATTTATGTGTGTTTAATGGTATTCTTCAAAAACAATGACACAATAGACTTACAAACAGTTTAAAGCTAAGTAACCAACCACTTTGTTTCTGTACAGTGATTAAAAAGAAGGAAAAAAAAAAAACACTAGAAATAATTTTTATGATTTTCCCCAAGCTCGTTTTTTACGAGCACCCGGTTATAACTAGAAAATATCGCGGTCCCTATGCCCTCGTAATAAGCAAGTTCGACTGTATAATCAGAAAATGTTTTATAGATGTAAATATTATAAACATATAGAACAAAAATGTTTACAGATTTGTACTTAAAACTGGTACCTAATAGAGCTATACTTATTAAATATTTACATTTGTAAACATTGACTGATTGTATTGTTCTGTTCCAAAGGTAGCTAATAACATAATAACTAACAATGAAATGTTTACAGTGATTTACATTACACGAATATGATTAATGTGTATATAAGCATTGAATAATTGAATCTATTTCTAAAATTTATAAACATTCTGCCGCTAGCGTTTACTCTGCTGTTAGTTTTGTAATCAGGTGAAAATCAACTTAAAAAGTTGTTGTTTTGATTTTAAACAGTATACCTCCAAAAAAAAAAAGAGATTTAAAAGAAAAAAAAAAACACTGGGTGATTCTTAATTTTCAAATTTATATTAAATGAAAAGTAAAGCAAAAAATTAAAACCGTCGAACTTTAACTAAGCATAAGTCAAGAATAAGTCTTACACTAAATTTTTGCCTTGATGTGCTTACGCAGAAGCTCAGCCAAACAATATAAGTAATCATTAAACTTTGTTTTTTACCTGTTAGTATCTGAAGTTACTGAAAAAACGATGAAAGCTTTCTTAAGTTCAATTTCTTAACAATTTAATTTTTTTTTTCCAGCTGTCGCCTTCGACTAATTATTTTCCTGCACAAACATTTTAAGCTTTTATATGTTTTGTTTAATTAAAGTTGGAAAAGAATTTAGAAAATATATTGTTGTGTTAAAGTTCGAAAGTTTAAATGTTGATTTTTATTTAAAAAAAATCATTATCGATAATGTAAAATGCATACGTATACGTTTTGTTCTTGAAGTGATAACTTATTATGGGAGGGTAAACCAATTTGTAACATAACGCCCGTAACGGGGTAAATTTAATTATAATACATAATGCTAGGAACGCAGTGCACGTTCTGCCATCGAAGCCATAACAGTTCAAGCAGCCTGCGATAACAAATTGTATAAATTTTCAAAAATAAAAACACTTCTCTTCAGTATCATATCTTAGATATTATTTCTGTGGATTATTTTTCGGTCGGTATGCGAGATCTTTCTTCTTTCTTGAAGAAATTCTTCCCTCATATTAAAGCTTACCGGGCCGGCTAATGACGAAAAACAGACCTTCGCTCTGAAAATCGATTTTTCAGAAACGCACCTTGCTGCTGCAAAACCTTAATCAAAGGATGTTCTTTCTTTTTTTTTAAGTTTTGACTCCGTTCAGATAACTAAGCATAATCTATCTATACTAATAATATAAAGCAGTAGGTTTGTTCTAATAGTAGGGTATTGTAGGGTACTGGTTCGAATTGAAAATTTTTTTTTCTGTTGAATAGTCCATTCATTGAGGAAGGCTATCTATTCTATACTAATAATATAAAGCAGTAGAGTTTGTTTACGACAGAAACGCGTATGATCGGAGAAATTTTGTTTCTTTACTCTTTGGGTCAGCTTTAAGCGTTAAGAGATAGCAGAAAAAGTAGTGAAACTAACAGAAGATGGATAATTATCGCAACATAACGCAATCTCCTAAAGGAAGGTGAGTTTAATAATACAATATAATACCAATAACATTGTAAACAATATATATTCAAAACAGCATTTAATCTATAAATTTATTTTCGAAACAAACATATTTTTGCGATTAGTTATATTAAAAATACCCCGCTTCATTTAGGGTTTTGATCTATGATATGGTGTATATATTTTAAACGAACTTCATTCCCGCAGACTCCGCAATGTGGGGGTTGGGGACGGCTGAGAAAACAAAAAATAGTAAATAAAAATTTAATTTGTGATCACAGAATAAAATATAACTGACTTTAACTTTAAAACAATCACTCATTAGAAAGTTAGTTATTTTCGGGGGAGGGGATCCAATAAAATGCGCGATTAGGGTCCCTCGTGATTTTTGCAGGGGGGGGGGGGGCAAAAATGAGGATACTAAAATTATCCCATTTTTTAAACGTATTGTACAATTAAAGCGTCAAAATATAAGAGCAGGAGGCGTAGCAGTTTAAATGAATGATCTTGATTGCATAAATATTGTCACTCCAAATGTAGGATTACATGTTAATAATGCTACAAGCTTTAATACGGATACACAAAACGATATTGGTGAAATGTGTATAGTGGAATGTCTCAATGAAGCAAAGAAATAATTTTTTTTGCCAACATATATATATATATATATATATATATATTAATTTATTCATAAACAGCTTTTAAATTATACACAAGAAGGTTCTTCTTTAGTTAATGAAGATTATTTATCTCTTTAGTTTTAGCCGGAGATTTTAATGTTAATTTAGATTCTGTTCGAGCTAAAAATTTACTATCGTTTCTGCAATCCAAATTGCAACTACAAATGATTAATAAGCCAGAAGAAGCCACTACAAGTCACGGAACTGTATTTGATGCAGTCTTTTCAAGATTTTTAGATAACATACAATGCAAAAATTTCGTTGCTTATTATAGCTACCATAAGCCAACTGTTACTTTCATAGGATTAAATCATGATAATAACTTAATCCTATGAAAGTTATCACTTCTGCAGAGCGTCCCGTGACGCACTTTTTCTTTTTATTTATTTATATTTTTTTATAGTTACATATGCAAATGAAAAATCTCTTGAGCTGAAAAACATTTTGATCCTCATATGTTTGTGTGCTGGGATTTTTCTTTATATTTTCCTTAAAAAAGGAAAAATAAGATTTATCTTTCTCATCTTCAAAAGAAAAGCAAGCCTTATCCTTCTTAAAAAAAAGGAAGACCTTTTTTGATTGTCCTAACAGTTTTTCTGGAAAGCCGATCTGATTTTATGCTTTTCCTGTCATGCTATCTCAACATTAGAAATAAAAGGCTCTTGCGAAATAGCGCGAAAAGAGGATTTTTAGCTATGGAAAATACCTTTTTCTTGCTATCCTAGGATTCCAACTGAAAAGACAGAGAATTGAACAAATATTGTTCACCACCGATGAAATAGAAAAGTGAATGTCCGGTTAACTGGTAAAAACGGACGTATCTATTAGTTTGCAGAGATGCCAGGTTGCCGTTCCTAATGTTTGTTAGCCTCTGAAGTAAGTAGAGTCGAATTGAAATGAACAAAACTCGTGCATCAAATATTTCCTTTTTCCACTCATTCAGATCGAATCGTTTCAACGCACCGCTACTAATTCCACGACAAACAAGGTCAGACAGTAACTCCAAGGCACATCATGTTCTAGAAAGATCTTTATTATTCTAAACATTAATAATACAAGAACTAAAAGGTCAAATGAAGTGCAGTTTGTTGCATTCTAAATAAATAAATCATGAGTATTTTCCTGTACGTGATTATCATTAGTAGTACGAAGGTATATTGGTATACTGTAGTATATTGTATTCAGTTTCTCTCTAAGTGTTTTTTTTAGCAATTGTGATACAACAGCAGCGATTGCGAATTGTATCATGTTCTTTCAAACGGATTTATCAGAAACAGTTGTTTGATAATCCATTTCTTTATCATAAACCGGCAAAAAGAACTCCAGAGGAGTGATGTCGGGTGATCGCGGAAGCAAAGCCAGAGTTTGTCTCCTTTACAGGCACCATTCAGTTTCATTTTCCCAAATGGCAAGCAACTAGCACCGTCTAACACAAGGAATTGATACGAGAAAAAAACCCTGCAATTTCTTTTTTATTGTTCAGCAAACTGCGTTTCAGTTCGAGTGTTAGTATTTATTTTAATTAAAAATTCGAACAATTAAGATCTGTCTTTAACGTGCTGTACTTTTAAAACATATGTCTCACTTCTCACAGTGATGAAATGAAACTCAAAGCATTGTTAACCGAGTGCTCAAAACATAAATTTTGCGGTTCAGTGCTTTTCAATCTGACTACAGAAAAAAAAAAAAAATCATTAACATCAAGATTGTGTCAAATGATTTTAATTTTGGCAAATTTTAGATAATTATAACGGCAATAATTTTGAAACATTAAGGTTATTTTAAAAATAATTCTTTTTTGGCCTGAAATACAACCTGATCAGGGACGTAACCAGACTTTTGTTTCGGGGAGGGTTTTTTTCAAGCACATTTGATGAAAAATCTTTATGATGAAAGACAAAAACATCATTTGAATAGTACTGAAAATTTTCGGAGGTATTTAAACCCTATAAACCCTTAAATTTGGATACGGTCCTGTACCGGATAATATTTAATGTGAATAATGTCAAAGTCGTGATTTGATTGATCCTCTGTACGAACGGATTATCTCCAGTTTCGCCGACATTTCAAATTTCCTGCTCTCTTTAATATCCCAAAAGGTATGATTGAAACTGAAAACTAGGGGAGGGGGAGGGGGGATTTCGTGTCGGCAAAACTGGGGAGACATCGTACGAACTGATCCCATTTTGGTGTTCAACATACTTAGCAACACTGCGATATTAATTTTACTTTGGTAGCAACGGGAGCAAAACATCCGAGACTGCGATTTTGCGCATGCGTACTGTATAAAAGTAACACATTAGGAACAGTAAACGACCACAGAGCACCAGAAATCTGCTGTTCTTGATCCGAAACTTCTGAAGTTAAATTATGACACAAGGTATATTGCTTGTAAATAATATGGTTACTGATTCAAAAGTAGTTTTTTAAATTATATTTTTTGCATTTTTAAAACAAATGTTCAGGAAAACGTAGGGACAAAAAAAAGAGTTTTCAGAATAATTAAATTAAAGCGAAATTAGTACGTGTTAAAAAAAAACTATGTTTTAGGTTACATTAAATATTATAATTATCAAATAAGTAAAATACTTAAACTTAGGATTTAAAATTGAAATTTTAATTAAGATTCAGTTTATAGACTCATGATAATGTAGCACAAAAGCTTCTGAAACCTATTTTTCCTGAGGCTTCATTTTCGTAATTTTGCTTTGTAGTTTCATGTATATAGCAAAAAACGAAAAACAAATTACACCGATTAAGATCCTCCTATACTTAAAAAATTTTCTTCTGAAAAATATCGAAAAAGCAATATCGCTTATGATCATCTAGAACTTTTGCGGAGGATATTTCGGTGATTCATAGACGAAAATTAATCTCTTCTGCCTTTCAGCAAGATTACTATTTGATGGGAGAATCATAATCGAATTTTTCTCCATCTGGATTAAGTTTCAACTTTTCTACGTGAGTTCATCTTTTGATACAAACTAACTTGAGCAAGTACAGTAGAACCTCGTTTATCCGACCCCCATTTGTCCGGATCAAATTTGTAGGGTTAAACAAAATATTAATTTAAATAATAATTATAAATTATAATTGCGAGGACGGAACCATAAGTGTGCCAAACATTCACTCTTCATTTTGATTAAATACACAGGTCCTACATAGGTCGTACAATAAATTATAGCCACCTAATAAACAGCATGTTGGATTTGTAGTGTCAGTCAGACACCACTGCAGCTGAACAATAAAAGCGTTTGCGAGTACAAATCCTACGTAATTTTGCTACAAATCATCAATTTTGCTGTTAACATAGAAAAGTCTGCTTAGTTGCAAATGTGTTTTACTTACTATTCGGGATTATCCGGATTTTCGTTTATCCGGATTACCTTTAGTTCGGATAAACAAGGTTGTAATGTGGATAATGTATGCGAATTATGGGGTGATTAAAAACACCTGAATGGGATCATTTCCAATATTTTAAAAGTATTTTTTCCTGAAAGAACATGTTTAAAAACATAGTATCTAAACATTTTTTAAATACTTTGTTTAAGTTTAATATTTTTAAAAAATTACTTAAATTGGTGATCTTTCATTGTTTACATTTCTTGCCGATGACATCACAAATGATTAAATGCCATTCTGTGTTTCCATTTTCTCAGAGCAGAATATTTAATTCGCATCTTTACCTACGTGTATTGGCAACGATATGGTTGATAGCTTCTCCCATTTTTTTCTGCTTAAAAGAACGTTTAAAACTTGTTTCTATCTTAATTAGAAAGATATAACTATTTTTGTTGCAAACATTTAATTAATACTATTTTGAACCTTAAAACTTTAAGCGCGTTTTTCCCCATGCAATTTTTCCTGATTATTTGCATTCAAACTCTATAAGTCAGAACCAGATAAAGATAGAGTAATGAAATTTGGAGCAAATCTTTTTTAAACAGTGTACTTTAATTGTTATTCGGCAAATAAAAAAAAATAAATAAAAAACGTTTACTGCAAAAGATTTGATCTTTATATATATATATATATATATATATATATATATATATATATATATATATATATATATATAGTAAAGTATGTAGTTTCACATGCACGGGTAGCACAGAAATAAGTGTATGTAACAACGAAGATAAACAACAATAACAACAACAAAAATGAACATGGAACGTTAAAAAATAAACTAGGAACATTGAAAACAAGAATTAATGAAATCATGGGTATTAAATTGCTGCTACGTTTACGAAGAGCTGGAGCAGCTGGCATATTAAATATTCTGCAAGGTTTCTGTGCGGGTCAGTATCATACATGCAGCAAAATTAATTAGAAGTAAAAGTATATGTATTTGAATTAACTAACTTATATGTGTAGCAACTTATAAGGCTTAATAAAGTAAGCAGGGAAATTATAAAACGTTATATATGCTTATTGTTTGGATAAAATGCTATAAATTTTACATATATAAATAGTATGCTTATTAGTAATATGCTGTCATGTATTACCAACCCCCCAGCTCTGACCTGCAAAATAAAAGAGAAAAATTACATACCACATGATTTCAAATATTTCGTCGACAACAATGTCTATGTCTAGGTATCCATTTTCCAGAGACGAAAATCCGATGCCACGCCAATCGAACAGGTCGCTGGGGCAGGGCATGCAAAAAGCACCTTCCTGTCGAAAGGATTTCAGCGCTCTTTATCATCAAAGTTACCCAGTTACACTGTTGCCAAATCGCAGTTGTTTGGGTGGAAACTAAATCTGTCCTTGTTGAAGAAAAGATTTTTTGAACAAATTAAGATAATAAAATGTGAAATTGGCAGGATAAAAATTGTAATAGTAGAGATTTGCAGCAAATTTGAAGATTTGTTTATTAAATTGAGAATTGTTGCTACAAATTTTAAAAAATCTGCTGAGCTGTCCAATTATAATATTAATGAAGATCTTTTTATGTAAATTACTGTACCAATGTGGCATACTTTTTGTGTAAAAATTGAAGTTATCTTTTTTATCATAAATATCTGTAATAAGGTTAGAATCGACAATTTTGAAAGAAATGTCCAGAAAATCGGCAGACAGAAAGTTGTCATTGGCTTTAGTGAGTTGTAGATTTTGTGGATAGATTAAAGGGAAAATGTCATCCATACTTTTGTTGAAGATGAGGATGTCATCTATATACCTAAAAATATCATATTTTTTATTATACTGTACTGTATATTTAAATTCATAGAAAAAGAGATACAAATTAGCAGCTGTGCTGGAATAGTTGGTGCCCATGCCAATTCCATGTATTTGTTTAAAAATAAAGTTGTTGAAAGTCACGAAATTGTTAAAGAAACAGAAATGACAAAGACTATTGAAAAAATTCCTGTCGATGCCCAATTCCTCACCAATGCAAAATACGTCAAAAAGTTTTAACAAAGTTGTATATAAATCTTCGATGGAAATGTTGCGGAATAGATTCTCAAAGTCAAATGTGTAAATTGATTTAGGTGTGCATTGTAGATTTTTAATGATTTCGAAACTGTTGTCAATGCACCAGAAATAGCTCGTATGCATAAATTTGACCTTCAGAAAATCGTAAATTTTTTTCAAAATAAACTGTAATTTGATGTTGATATTTTTTCCAAAACTATTTGTAGTAGAACAAATGAAACGAAATTTAACTGGTGATTTGTGGAATTTGGGCGTCATAAATATGAAAGGCAGGGATTGACAATTTGAAATTGTAAAACTGTATGAAAAATTCGATTTGCAAAGTTTATTGTATGCAATAAACTGTTTAATAATCACATCTGTAGAAAGATTCGATTTTTCGTAATAAAGAGACGAGTTAAGTTCTTGTAAGACTTGTTTAACGTAGAAATGTTTGCAAATGATACCATAATTATTGGCAGCTTTATCAATTGGAACAAAGACAAAGAATTTTTTTAAATTGTTGATATATTCGATTTCATCTTTTTTCAAATTTTGATATTGGTGTTCTGCGTTGTCAATTTGTTTAGCTAAAAAAGTTTTAAATTCAATGATTAATAGATCTTTCCATTCTTGGAATGCTTCAAAAGGTATTGCGTGCGAGTATGCAACTTTTTTAATGAATCGAAGAATGTTAACTTTAAAAATATGAACTGCTTTACTGAATTTGCAAGTGCTGTTGAGTCTAAATTTTGCACCAAGATTCATCAAATATCTGACATTTGTGTTTTTTATAATATGTGAATTACCAGTTATTACGTGCTTGTGATCAGCATCGACAAATTCCTTAAAATTGTCCTGATTGCATAAACATGGAAAATCATCAGCAGTATGCGAAAAGGCAACATCACAGTAATTGTAAATACTTTTGCAAAAAGGCTTGCAATACTTAAAGGCAGTTATGATTTGTTTATTTTTTAGTGGAAAATAATTTGCCAGCTTATTTATAATTTTGTGAAATGGAATATTATCGAAACTTTTCTGTTGGAAGGAAATAGTGAAATAAATATTTTCTTTAGCTGTAAATTCAAACCCGATTCTGTAGTTTATAAGATCAGAGATCAAATCTCTACATTGTTCATTGACAAATTTATATTTAGAAAGATACTGTTTCAGTTTTTTCAAAGTGGAAGTTTTTAACTTGAAAATATAGTTTTTGACGTGATTGATATTAGATAATTTGAGAAATGAATCTTCGACCTCTTTGCACCAAAGGTTAAGGTTAATGCTATTGATAATTTTACTGTTCTTATGTGAGCCTCTATGGCCTCTGGAAATTCGAGTTTTAGTATTAAAATTGTAAAAAAGTCTGAAAATGTTTTTGATATCCTGCATATTAAAAAAATTAAGATAGGTATTCAGTCCATATGGATAGAGTGATTTGTTTTTAAGTATAAGATCATTTTCAGCCCTTAATCGTTCATTTGTATCTTCATGATGTGCAAGTATATCAATTTTGATATTTTCAAAAGAATGTGTTTTAAAATGGTTAATTTCGAAAGAGGGCCGGGCTGCTTTGTTAATTTGTGAACGATGTAGATTAATGCGTAAATGCAGTTCGTTAGAGGTTTGTCCGATGTAACATTGAAAACAAGTTAAACATGTAATTTTATATATCACGTTATTTAATTTTCAAAATGGGGTGTGACTATTAGATACAACAACGACAGAGTCTCCACTAACTGCACAAGTTTTACAATTTTTCTTTTTACATTTAGCAGCCATGAGAAAAAGTTCTGTGTGAAAAAAAATTTTTAAAGAATTTTTTTGTAGGTGTATCCTAATATGCGAAAAGAACATTGAACAAAATACACTCAGACTATGCAAACCCAATGTGAGATGAGGAGAATAATACAAAGCGTAAGCGCAATAGCAGCATTAAATGCTAAGTATTATATAATATAATGATCAAAATTGATGCAAAATATTCTACATTTAAACAGCGCAATGTTGCAGCTAAAGTAGTTAAATGTATTGAAAATATAGTAAAGTATGTAGTTTCACATGCACGGGTAGCACAGAAATAAGTGTATGTAACAACGAAGATAAACAACAATAACAACAACAAAAATTTTGGTCTTTTGACCATATTTAATGAATCCTCCACGGCTGATGAGCTCTGGATTCACTCTTTTTCTATTCCTACTTAATAGCTGTTTGCATTTTTCCTTTTTATCATCATTTGTTATTTATAATTTGTTTAATTTTTGTAATTCTGTTTGCTTAATTATATATATATATATATATATATATATATATATATATATATATATATATATATATATATATATATATATATATATATATATATATATATATATATATATATATATATATATATATATATATATATATATATATATATATATATATATATATATATATATATATATATATATATATATATATATATATATATATATATATATATATATATATATATATATATATATATATATATATAAACGAGTATCTTAGAATTTTTCGAAATGTTCTTCAAATGTGTTTTATTTGAAATTAAATTAATATTTTTAAATCGCAAAATAAAAGTTAAAGCTTAGATATTTGTGCATCTTATCGAACAGATTGTGAATCAATGCAAAAAGTTTCAAAACTCTAAACTGTTGCATAAACTTTTTTTTTTCAAAATGTGTTCCGGACCGATTAAATAAAGATTTCAATTTAAAGTAATAATGCTTAATTACATAATTACTTTTTGACTACTAACTAAGCAGGGATTAAATTCTAAAACAAAGTATAGCAGCATATATCCTTTGGAAATTACACTCAGGCATAAACAACTAAAAATTCGTATAATCCTTAATCATTCTACAAAAAGGAGTAGAAGTTTAAGAGTTAATCTCCCTTGAGCTCAAACATAAATTTAAGTCATAAGGGATTAATATATGATGTATTTTCTTAATATATGACGTATATTATCTTAATATATGATATAATCTCATTTGAGCTCAAATATAAATTCAATTCATAAATTTTCTCCTTCTGCTAGCTTCTGGATTGAAAGGAGTGTTTTTACCCAGAATGTATTACGCGAAACAAGTTCGTTTACTAGCCGCTAAGGATGCTGGGTAAAAACCGCTTTCTCTGGTATAATGGGAGAACCTCTTTTTACATGGAAACGGGGCATTTTTCAATCGTTTTTTTGCAGAGCCAGAGCGGAGATTTACCGGATCGAAAAGTGCGTTATGAACGCGCCTACTGATTTAAAGCTAAACTCCAGTAGATAGCGTTCATTGTTGACCCCTTTTTCGTTTTTTCATTCTCCTAAAATTAGTCTTACCATTAAAACAGTTAAGTTACCGGATCCAGTTTAGCCTTGTCAATCTAAAGCATTTCCCTGCATGTCAAACATAGGAATTTTTTTTTTTTACATAAATGGCTACTTCTGTATGTATGTATGTCTGGGGTAAGCTTCAAAACTACTGGACGGATTTTAACCATTTTTTCACCATAGATAGTTACATTATCAGGAAACAACTTAGGCTATAATTTATCTCTAAAAAACTTAGTTGCCCCATTGCAGAGCAAAAGTAGCTTGAAAGATAAAATTCATAAATGAATGTTTTTTGTAACCTTTCATACGACGAGTAAAACTAGTTGAAACCAGTTATTTCGCCTTTGTGGACTTGCTGGAGAGGAAAATGTAATATCATTAAGTACAAGAAATAAGTTTGTTAGTATTGTCATCTTCAAACAATGGTGACGTCTACACAATCGCTTGGAAACACGCGCAACTCTCCGAATGTCTTCGTTACGTTGTAAAATCCTCAATCACCAACAATTTTTATCAGTTACCACAAGATAGGTAATAGAGTTTATTTCTATATACCCCATGTTTCCTTTTACTCCCACTGATCCTAAAGTTTAGAGTGTTAAAAAAATGCAAACACAAACTGATACATAATAATTGGTATGAACATGGAATGAAATATACAACAATGTACAGGGTATCCGAATTCAAATTCTTTATTTTCAGGTATTCAAACTTTACGGGGTTCTTTGATTAGGTAAAAACGAATGGGCCCCGGCTGTTGATCCTTCTATTCTGCTCTTGAATTTATGATTTGTCTTATGTGTGTATCGATTATAAAACTATTTCAATGGTGCAGTTATTCAATAGTACTTAATAAAATTCTGAACTACTTATATATTTTTCTTTTTTCTTTTCTTTTTTTTTTTTTTGTTTTTTATTTTTACGCAGTCGGGTTTTTTGTTTTTATTTAATAATTATTTTTATTTTACTTTTTAGTTAATATTCATTGACTTAGTTATTATGATCATAAGACGGTAGATTTCGGAATCTTGTCATTTCATTGAGAGAGTTTATATCGTGAGGTTTATTAAGTAACTTGCAGTGGTCTAAACTATTGACCATTTTAACTCGGCTTAAAGTTACATGTGCTTGACCTTTAGCAACTATACGCGAACTTAAGTCAACCACATCACAGATATATAAACAGCCTGTATAATTCATAATGACGCGAAATCGGAAACGTCGTCAATCAAATCTTTCTCACAAAACTAAAAATGTCCATCAAGAAAGTACACGTGTTAAAGATTAAAATCGAATTCATAGACTTAGTAAACAAAAAATTCAGGCAGTGAAAACGCTACGCATTTGTCGCTCGATGTGTCGCATGCGACACGATCCCGAAAACGCAAGATGGCGACTGATTGTTGATATGGTGAATTTTGATTGCTGTCATGTGTTTAGTGACACTCCCAAGGTTATGACAAATCAATTGACGTAAGAATTATCAAAATTAGACAAAGCGTTTAGCCTCTAGAACGCCACATAGGAACTAACATAACATACATAGATTGATAAACACATTACCCTCCTTTGCGTTGCGCACGCACAGTCGGGTAAAAAAAAAAAGGGGTGGGAGGGGGTACCACCGAAAAAAGATATAAGTGTAATTATAAGTAATTTACATCGACGACTGAATCGTCACAGTAAGATAAACAAACATCACGTGAGGTGTTTAATCATTTTGATAACGGAAAGCAATACTTTTCATTACCAGAGCCCGTTCAATGTGTGATGTGCACCGTTTTTGAACGGGGGATGAACTGGAGTACCGTTTAGATGTGGTTCGAGCAAGATATAAAGAGCACACATTGAACTCTAGTAATGAAAAATATTGCTTTTTATTTAATAATATGATTAAACACCTCACATGATGTTTATTTTTCTAACTGGGACGATACAACGATTACTTATAACTACACTCGTTCATTTTTTCTCTTTTAAATTTTTTAAAGATGTTATAGAAAATTCTTGAACCTGTGAAATATTAGAGCCCAAATATTAGAGTTAGTTGCTTTTTTATGAATTTTTCAAATGTTTCTGACACCCTGTAATTCATTTCTGCTACATTATAAGAAAAATGAGTATTATTCTGCATGAAAAATAAAGTTAAGGAATGAAAATAACGCATTGCACTGTTTTTACAATAATATCTACCTAAACTTAAGAGAAATTGAGAGCTGAATTTCATGTTGCAAATTCAAGGTTGCAAAAATGTTACGTTCGTCACACTATAGTAATTAGTTTCAAAAACCAATTTATGTGATTTATACTGTGTTTTATTGCATGAATATTACACAGAAGTTTGATTCTTTCACAAAATTCCACAAAACCACAAGTAAATGATCATTAGACGTTTAAACTCTTGATATGCAACAAAACAGAGTCTCTGAATGTTACGTTCGTCACTATGGAATGACCCAAATGTTAACTTTTAACTGAATATGATAAAATGAAGAAATACTTTTAATAACAATGGAAATTTTTTCTATTAAAAATAAGTCATGAATTATTAAACCGAAAGTCTTTTCGAAATAAGAAAAATAAGAATAGTACTTATATACAGTTTCAGAGACCAATCTCTTGAAGGAGTTGATCTTCGTTTTAAAAGAAAACTGAAAAACCCAAGTTACAATCAAATATTAAACAAAACGAAAAATAAATTGTTAAATTAAATTCACAGAAGAATAAGAAAATTATTTTGATAGTTTCAGGATTTTGGACTTATTTGCACCAAATGTCGCGTCAAGTCTAAATCATTTATTATCTCTAGAGAATAGAACGTGTAACTTAAAGAAAAAGCGCAAAGCAATTTTTAGTGGATCATTCTTTAGCAGTTAGGTATTAAAAGTAATTTAAAAGTTATCTCTTCTCGAGAATTTGACGTCTTTTTAAAAATGAAAGTACCAATAAGCACAAAAGAAAAAAAAAATGTCGCTAGAAATGAGGTTGCATTTATCATTATATTTTACGATTACCTGAGGCAAAACTGTATTATTTTACTTTTTAAAGTAAACAAGTTTTAAAGTTTTATCTTTCTGTTTCTCGTTTTAAAGATTGATGTTTGCGTTAATTTTTGTCATAAAGAAAAGAACCACTACATAGCTGTTTCCAAGTTAAAACTAAATTTTAACAAAGCGATGTTTCGTAAAGCTACACAATCAAAATTTCACGTTAAGAATTGTTGAGTTTTTAATACTCTTAGAGCTTTTTATTGTGCACATTAATGTATAATTTATACTAGCTGACCCAGCTACGCGTTGCTGTGGCTGAGAATGGAAATAATTTTTTACTTATTATTTTAATACGATCAATTATATTTTCAAAGCTGGAAAAAGTTCAGTCGATTTTAAATCACAGGGAATTGAGATTGGTCGTATTTGGCCGAAGTAGGAACTTATTAAATTTAATAAGTACTAACTAAGTTTTCTATAGTAAAAGCATTACTTACTATACTTATGTTTGGTGAATTTAGTAAGTATGTACTTACTTCTGCCAAACGTGCAAAATAACTTGAATATCGGAATTTTGAAGTACCGGAATGTTGAAATTTCGCATTTACGAACATACAATTTTGTATGTGCATTTTATTCATTTAAGCTTTAACTATAGTTTTTAATCAATGATTTCTCACAAAATATACTAAATAAATTGATAAGCTATAAAAATGGAACTTTATAAATAAGGTGAATAATATTGATTTCGAACTATTGTTTCGATTATTTTAAATTATTAAAATTGAAAAATTCCTTTGTACTAATTTGTTCACAATATTTTTGTTTAGCCTGTATTTTGCTAACACGAATAGATTAGACGGTTTTTCCATACGTGAGCAGAAGACATGTAGTTGCCCATGTGAGAAACACATATTTTCCAAGTTCAAACCGACATTGATTGACTTTGAGAGCTATTTATGGTTATCGCGAAAGCTAAGCGGAAAATGAAGCCTTCTAAACTGTATTGGAGATTCTGACGATATAAATGGAATGCATGGCAGCAGGATGATTTCTCATTTAAACTTTTCCGTCAAAATTGTTGCTTCAAGAATATTTCTGGTGATCCTTTTGATACCTATACGTGTATATTTGCGAAATCTAGATGGGTTTAATTTATGGAGAAGATTAATTTGTGAACCAATTTTTAACTGGTGATTATGTGGTGTCCTTCCTGGCATATCCAGAGAATTTAAAATTCAGTTGGAAACTTTACGGATTCGTGCTCCTCCACAATTCTATCGATTGATTTAAATGACTTCAAATTACCGGGCAACAACTGTTGTATCTAAAAGTAAATTTCGCTTGCATCAACGTTTTTTGCTTCCAAAATAGCGCGATTACAGAGGCAATTATGATTTAAAAAATAGTTTATCCGGGAATAAATACACTCTGAATTAGTTCACTTTTCGTCTCGACAGCAGTGCAGAAACTGTCTCGCTATTTGATGTACTGTGTATTTTGATTTAGTTCAATTTCACCGTTTCCAATATCCAGCAATTGCTTAGAAAATGTTTGTGCGAATTGACCATTTTGCATTTGTACTCGTATGTTCATGGTCAATCGCATTATCTCGACATTCCGGTACAAAAACGATTGTTTTAACCATGCGTTGATTTCATCGGAATAACTGGTAATGTTTACCAGAAGTCCCCAGACTGTATTCAGACAATTCCACCTAAAAGTTTATCGTTGCCTTTCAAATCTCGCCTGTTCTTATGATGTGCTTCGAATGAATGCTTTTGCTCATGTACCACAGTACACTTATCCTAATTTATAATTGCATTCTTTTGCAACACTACAGCCATTCCGCGTTTTTTTCTTTAATGTTACACATTGCGTTTTGTTTGTTATGAATACCTAATAGGCAACTTTAAAGCTGAATGTGCTGTTCGTCTACTATCTAAAAAAAGTAGCAGCAATGCCTGACGCTGCAATTGTCAATGCAATTTTCTGTATGCGAACGTATCTTTTCAAGAATTAATGATAATAAAAATCTCTTGGGGGGGGGGGAATAAATAAAATAAATGTTTTCCGTTTAAATTGAGTAACCTTCCAGAAATTATCCTGGAATATTTTTGAAGAATTCAGTAGTCTTCTTGGTTAAAGTCAGTTATGATTCTGGCACCTTCAGGGAAGCCTTACGTAGGTTTAATATAATAGCCTGGAACCTTCCTGCTTTTCCAAGAAAGCTCTCAAAGCATTAATGCAATCATTGCCAACGTTAAGACAAACTCTCAAGCAAGTAGCTCGAATGTAACTCATCTGCAATTCTGGCAAAGCTTCGTGATCCAGACAGCTATTCAATCTGGACGGACCGTCATCGAGCTGAAATCGATACACCTATTAAACATGTTCAGTTAATCTTGATACAGGTGGAGAAAAATATTTTTCACAACGTTGTGAAATCTGCAATTTGTAGCAATTCAGGAAACATTTTGACAAATATAGTTGATTTTCTCAGGAAGTGAATAATAACCTGTAAAATCCCGAAACGTTATATGGAAATAATAAGCAACGTTTCGGGGTTTTTTTTATTATAGTGTTTTTAGCTGTAAGTCAAACGATGTTAGAGTTATATCGATTAATTAACTTACACCATAATTTTAGAACTAAACAATTAATTCGCACGATTATTGTATAATTAAGATTTAATTTGCAATTATTTCTTTTTAAAAATCTATCCTATCTCTTAAGTTGGACCAAATGACACACAGGTATGCAATTTGATAAAAATCGGTTGAGTAGTTTCGGATTTTACCCCGAACGAACATCGTGACACGAGATTTATATACATAAGTACATAAATATTTATAGGTATATGCTTTCATAACTTTTATGTATTCAAAGAAATAACTAATGCTAACAATGTTATTTTGTATACGTAATTCCAAAGCTATTACATATTCTTATTTTTCTTATTTCAAAAAGACTTTCGGTTTAATAATTCATGACTTATTTTTAATAGAAAAAATGTCCATTGTTATTAAAAGTATTTATTCCTTTTATCATATTTAGTTAAAAGTTAATATTTGGGTCATTCCATAGTGACGAACGTAACATTCAGAGACTCTGTTCTGTTGCTTATCATGAGTTTAAAACATCTAATAATCATTTACTTGTGGTTTTGTGGAATTTTGTGGAAGAATAAAACTTATGTGTAATATTCATGAAAAAAAAACACAGTATAAATCAAATAAATTGGTTTTTGAACCTAAATTGCTATAGCGTGACGAACGTAACATTTTTGCAACCTTGAATTTGCAACATGAAATTCAGCTCTCAATTTCTCTTAAGTTTAGGTAGATATTATTGTAAAACCAGTGCAATGCGTTATTTTCATTCCTTAACTTTATTTTTCATGCAGAATAGTGCTCATTTTTCTTATAATGTAACAGAAATGAATATTTCTTCAAAATATGACGTGTGACGAATGTAACATTGAAGAGCGTAACTCTGTTCGTAACGGTGATGACTCGTGTAGTTTTTTAGACCGTTACGTGTCTAAATATTAATTAATAAGTAAGCACTGATACTTTGTCTTAAAAGTAACACGTATATCAACAATTTTTCAACATGGATTATATAAATGTTTTTTACTGTCTTTGTGCAAAATTTATTTTTTTTCTCCTCTGTTTTGAAGTGAAACTTTTTATGCGAGAGCTTTGCTTTTCTGATCCCCAACATTTTTGTGTGACGGAATAGTTGTTTTTTAATTGCTTCTAGAAAAAGTGAAAAATGATAGCGTTTAAATTTCATTTTGTTAATAAAATTAACAATTTAATTTCAAGGCTTAAGTAAGCATATATTTGTGGATTTTAGTTACTTTAAACGTTTTAAATAATGCAGAGTATCGAGGATTTGTTTGGTTCAAGTTCAAGAGCGTAATCCACATTGCGAAGGTTTAGCCTTGGATTTAGTTTGTGAACTTTTATAATCGAAATTAACGTTATTATTACTATTATTTTTTTATTATTTTTGGCAACAGCTAAAAGACGGATTTCGAGTAATTTTTAGTTTTCACACCACTGTTTATAATCTATTTTCTTCATTAAAATATACAGTCATGTTGGGAATATGCCTAAGTCAGATGCAGAAAGAACAAGAGCTTGGCGTGAGAGAAAACGTACGGTTGAAATGGCAGTTTAAAATGTAATAAAGAAGAAAAGATAAAAAGTTTTTCTTCTGTCTTAGGTCTTTACAACACATTTTTTTTTTCACACACAAGCGGATTTTTTTTTCTATTCCAGAAAGCCATCAAGAAATGTAATCTTCTTTACGAAAACAATACCAATTGTAAGGATTGTTTTTTCAAGAAAGCTTCTTCCAGTAACTTTTTGACTTTCATTTCTGCCACAGTAATTCCAATATCATTATTATTATTTAGCGAGATAGCATATAAAAGCCCATTTTTTCCTGGACTACATGGAAGAGCTGAATCTTTCCGTATACTTAGCATATTGAGAAAGGCGAAGTTTCATTGGTTTACAGCTCTATACAAAGCTAGCTTACTAAATAACTTCCCTACAATTGATTCTCATCTCCCCGACTTCTCATTTTTGATTCCTCAGTCTTCTTGATTATTATTGTTATTATTTTTATCGTTGTGTGTGCGTGTTTTCCCGTAATATTCGCATACGCTCTGCTGCTTTTTTTCTTGTCATTTTCTTTTTGTTTACCTGCTATTCTTGCTCTGCTTTAACTCTCCCTTTTTTTATTTTTTAGCTGCCGATTTTCCATACATTGCAACCCGAGAAAATTCCACAAATATGTGTTGAAAATCGAGTTAATTGTTGCAAAAATTACAAAATACTATACAGTAACATTCTCAAAGTTAAAAATTGGAAAACCCAGGCAAAAAGTAGGACGTCTTGGAAGATTCTCCAAAGGAAGGCCTTGGCCCACCCTGGGCTGTCGAGCCAACTATGATGATGATGATGATGATGATGATGATACAGTAACATTGAAAAAACAGATATTTCAAAATATACATTTCATTAATTTTTTATTGAACTAAACGTTCGAAAGAGACAGTGTTCGTTTCAAGCGATTACGTTCGTCACAATCAATGTGTTACGTTCGTCACGCTGCTAGTTAATTGCGTAAATAATTTAATAAAAATTCAACATTTTAAATCATTCCTTGAAGCTCTTGGGAAGAGAATAAAGCAAAATTTTCTTTTTACAGTCCTAAAAAAAGTGTGGAAGGGAAAATACGACGTTTTGTGACGAACGTAACAGGCCGTTTAACACAGAATTCATATTCGGCTCAACGAGAAAAAGAAATTAAAAATCAATGAAAGAACTTAAAGAAACTGAAATCTCAAAATGTACGCAATAACTGTCAAAAAAAAAAAAAAATATTTACATTGAATGTTTGCTTAAAAAATTACAGGTCGCGTTTCCTGAATGCTTTATAGTTAAATTTACATGTTGTTATCGAAGATCTTCAAGCAGCAGCTATTCTACGCACGACTTCCATCTTGAAAAACCTTTTACGAGACTCGAAATTTTGAATGAATGTTATCTCTAAAATTATGTATAACACATTAATATTGATTGAGTTTGAAATTTTGGCCAGCAGGTTGACACTTTCGTGGAATGACACATTTACAACAAAAAATATTATATGTTGTGTTTGTAAAAGCTCTTTATTCTGAGCATTGTCAATGTAAGTTTTTGTAAAATGTACTGGGTATAAACTTTTCATACTGTTATTTTAGTACTAAACGATGTAGTGTCGTAGAAAGATAAAGAGCTGTATTTGCGTTTTTTTTTTTTTTGTATTTTTGTCAACTACTGTATTTAAGCTTTATTGCACAAACTGCTTATTTGTTTACCGCTGAAAACAAAACACGAAAATTAACAGTAAATAGTTCCCGAAATTTAAAAAAATAATTTTTTTCTGAAAGAGCATGCTTAAAAACATAGGATTTGACCATTTTAACAATAATTTGACAAATTTTAATATTTTTAAACGATTATTTAATCAGTGCGTAGATTCAATTTCATTTTTTACGCTTCTCTAAATATTTTCACAAATGATGAAATGACATTTACTGATGCCATTAGCGCAGAGTGCGATGTTTAATTCGCTTCTTTATTCGCATGAACTGGCAACGATATGGTTGATAGCAAGCGTAAAGAGCAATAATAAATTCGCTTCTCAATTATCATGATATGGAAATGCGGTAGACAGTATGCACAAGCATTCAGCGCGGTAGTGGAGTACTCGCCAAAGTTCATCACGTGTGACGTCATAAAAACCACGCCTTATTTAAAAAATTGGAAAAAAAAAAAGCTAAGCGTTTTGAAAACAAAAGTTTTTTTTCGCTCCATGTCATTTTTTTTTTTTTTTTTGCTCATTTTATCAAATTCAGTGCTTAAAAGTAGTAAAACTTTTGACTGATGGAAACAATCCTATTAACGTTTCCCTATTGTTAGTATAGAATCAAAAACGCGTTTATTCAATATTTCAAAAACTCATTTCTGAAAATACTGCGCTTTACCTCCCCACGGCCCTCGCTAACGTTTACCCCCCCTCCCCCCCGGGAACGGGAACTGCAAGTGCAGTCAAACTTACATGTTCTGAATTAAGGATAATCCGGATTTAACAAGGGAGGCAGAAATATTTGATTGGAACAATGTTAAGTCTATGGGAGCGTAACCCGCTTTAACAAACGAACCTAACTTAAAGCGAGCAATACTTTTGTGATACATGAAATTTCTGTTGACAATTAACTCAACTCAACCTTGTGTGGAAAATTTCGTTTAACTTTCCGTAGTCAACAGAAAGTTAGTGATAAGTCAAAAATCCTGAAAAACAAATGATATGACTTTTTTTTTTGTTAATTTGCAGAAAAGAGAAGCATTTGAACATTATTAATTTGTTTACACCAGTGCTATCCCTTCCAAGATACTTACTTCAGAGCATACTGTAGCTCAAATCAAAGCTAATTCAGCTGAAAAAAATAATGAAAGTCACGATGATAACGACGAGTGTCAAGAGTTTGAACTACTCTGAAAATCCAAAACGATTTGATGCGCAGAAAAGCTTTTAACATGTATTGGATCCAGGGAAGTAAATAACGATGGTTTCCGAGCACTGAGTATTTATCTAAAAACAGCAGCGTAAAAAAAGAGACATTAAAAAAGTTCAAAGCAAATCAGGCAATTTATTTGGGATTGTACAGATATAAAAAAAATTATGAAGCATGTATGTATCAATGTTTATGATTTTTTTCTTGAGCTTGTTTCTTCCAGGCACTGTTTTAATTCGATGTTTTCAATGAATTTTTGGTCTTAAATATATAAAATATTGTGATTTAGGTCTAATTACTTGATTTTATCTAAGAAATATTTCTAATATTGTGATCATAAAAGCCTGATTTTTTTTTCAATAGCTATTGTTTAATATTTTGGTCTCAAAGTTTTTATTTGACAAATAACTAAAACACTAATGATATTTGAGCCCAATTAGTTGTTACGCAGTAAAACAACTGAAATAATAGTTAGGTCTGATCTGATAAAGTTTTAAATTTGGCTTCTTCTCTCCTGCGATGTATTGTAAGATTAATAATAATTAAGAAAAAAAAATTTGTAACACTTTACCTAAGGAATGAACACTTTGTATATTCACTTCAAGTATCACTTATTTAGACAAAAAACACCACCAAACCTGCGTTTTCGATTTCAATATCTAAGTGTCTTCCTGCTGATATGGAGAAAGATTAATTAAAAAAATATGTATACGTAACACTTCACCTTAAGAGTGAAAATTTTATTATATTCACTTTAAGTATCACTTATGCACAAAAAACACCACTAAACATGCGTTTTTGATTTCAATATCTATGAGTCTTTTTACATTCATAAAGGGGTCATGCCTCCCTAAGTGATAGGTCAAGTCCCCCCACCTCTAGGGACACTTGATCCATTTGCAGACTTGATAAACATAATTTTTTGCATCATTTCTACTTAGAATTATGCCGTTATATTTAGCCATAATAATGAGCAAGATGGCAAACAATTTATGTACATTTTTTTATTTCGTTCTAACTATTCTACCAAAAAAGTGGGAAATGAGAGACCAAAAATTGGGTAAAGTCTCCCTATAGTTTCCCCTGTTATTTCAACATACTGCAAACTACGACATATAATAGATTTCAGCGTTTGCTTGAAATTTTTAACGTCAATTTTATAAATCCACCTACTTTTATACGTCATGTAGTTTAAACCATTTCATTGATTGCTGTGACACCATCATTAAATTTCTATAATAATTAAGACAAGTTAAAAGCCCTTATTTTCGCGAAAAAAGAGATGTAGGTGATTTTCCGAACTGAAAATTTCTAGAATTTTATATGAAGAGAACCGAAAGTTGCTACGAAAAAATATTTCGCGAAAATTAAGTTTTCGCAATAACGATGGCCTAGCAAAATTCGGGAAAATTAAAGCATTGCGAAAATAATTGCTTTTACAGTAAAATAAAAATTCCTTTTGCATACTACACACAAACTATTTTTTCTTAATTTATTATAAGAACTTTTATTTTTATATTTGTTCTAATATCTACAAAATCATTTGAAAATATTATAAAAATATTCTCATTTGTTACAGTAAAATTGCATTAAGAATATTTATTTAATTTTGTTCAATATGTTTTAACATGTAAAAATTCGTATACTTAAAAGAATAGATTAGCTGCGGAAAAATGAACTTCATAAGTTCTAGAGAAACTATAGATTTATTATTCGCTTAGTTATCTCCCACCGAAAATTAAGTCTAGGTTTCAAATCCTATCCAACGCAAATATTTCTGCAACTGATTTAATTCAAAGCTTGGGCTGGTAAACAGAATTTATGGATTTTAATGTTTTGATAACTTAAGCTGAGCGAAAATAAGGTCCTCAATTTAATGCAACGGGTAAATAGAACTTTGGCTTTGCGAAACAAGGCAGAAACGAAAACTGTTGAGAATTTGAATTAATGATATTTGGTTTAAGGAGATAATTCTGTATCTCAGAACAATACAATCAAAACTCATCATTCTTTTACCAACACATTAGTAAATTTTAATTTTATTTTCTAAAAAGACGTTATCTTTTGACTTAAAATATTACGTTTTATTTTTTCACGATGGAATCAAAAAATCGTTCCTTCTTTCTTTTTTTTTTCTTTGAGGGGTCCGAGACACAAAAATTGTGAAATTTTGCAATTTTTGCTTTATCACTTGAAAACTTCTCCCATTTTTTTCTGCTTAAAAGAACGTTTAAAACTTGTTTCTATCTTAATTAGAAAGATATAACTATTTTTGTTGCATACATTTAATTAATACTATTTTGAACCTTAAAACTTTAAGCGCGTTTTTCCCCATGCAATTTTTCCTGATTATTTGCATTCAAACTCTATAAGTCAGAACCAGATAAAGATAGAGTAATGAAATTTGGAGCAAATCTTTTTTAAACAGTGTACTTTAATTGTTATTCGGCAAATAAAAAAAAAAAAAATAAAAAACGTTTACTGCAAAAGATTTGATCTTTATATATATATACATATATATATATATATATATATATATATATATACATACATACATATATATATATATATATATATATATATATATATATATATATATATATATATATATATATATATATATATATATATATATATATATATATATATATATATATATATAATAATAATAAAAGTGAAAAATATTGAAAAGACCACACCAAGAGCCCATAGATGCGCAACGCAGCAAAACTAAAAAGCCAAGTAAATATAAAATTAAGCGAACAGAATTACAAAAACTAAACAAATTATAAATAACAAATGATGATAAAAAGGAAAAATGCAAACAGCTATTAAGTAGGAATAGAAAAAGAGTGAATCCAGAGCTCATCAGCCGTAGAGGATTCATTAAATATGGTCAAAAGACCAAAATTTTAACTATAAACTAGAAGAGAATGTTTAAGCTCCAGTACATGTAATATAGAGTAACAATGAGCAAACGCACCACTTGCTAAGCTAAAAACAATAAACTAGAGCTCAAACCTAAAACTAAAAGCAGGGGGTTTCGCCTCGACTAATTAGGAAAACAAGTTCCGATAATTAGCCTTCCACGGGACAGTACCTGCCAATAACAAAATTGTCTTACCTTGAAATCCGCGTAAACAAATCCTGTCCATTGTTCAGCCTGATAAAAAAGCCAATCCATTTGTCAACAAAACATTAAAAACATAAAAACATATCCGGAAATCGGTCCAAAGACATACCGAGTCGCCTGTTTCGCACGTGTAACACAGTATATCATGTCTGTGTTCACAGACATGATATACTTTCGTTCAAAAACAAGAAGACAAAGAACTTCAGCATTTTCAATTTCACAGTTTTGTTAAAATTTCTATTTCAATTCTAGGTTTTGAACACTCTCTGGAAAAGAGACTTTCACTAGAATCTCATTTTATTCTGCAATTCAAATCTATTTTCCCTTATGGGTTAAATTCCTCCCTTGATAATAGATTATTTACAGCATACCATAACTCATCTAAAAATCTTTGTATTTATTCATTGTTTAGATTTGGAAATAATACAAGTACTTCTCGTTTTAATAGAGGATCAGGAAAATCCCCTCCTCGTTTCTGCATTTTTTCGCCCTTTGAAATTCTTAATAAGCTTGAAAATTCTTTTTGTCATTCTTATGACACTGAATATGTTAGGAAATTTCTTTTTGGTCTTAAACAAAAATTTCTAAAAAAACTTAAAAATTTCCTTCCAAACTACCTTTTTAAAAATTCACACTTTGAATTTCTTTGTTATGATCTTCTGATCTACAAAGTTGGTTCTACTCAACAACATCAAACTTACTACTGCACCTTTAGTTTTTTGCAAAAATCCTTCGACTATAAACTGTTCTAAACTACACAGTAAACTTTTGGATTTTTTTCCCATCAAGGATCTACAAATTGTATTCAGCTACAAATTCAATCCTCCTTTCTCGAAAAAAATTCTAAACTATCAAGAAGTTGCAAAAAATTTTGATAAATATTTGAATTTTGATTGTAATTGTGCTAATTTCTCTAATTCCATCTTCTTCAACTCTGATTTTGGTCATATTCTGACCGGTGATTTGAATTTTTACAAAACAAAAAACTCATTAAACTTTTTAGTTTGGGTACTAAATATCGGCCTAATTTTCGTATTAATTTCCTAAAAGCTTTTAATAAGCTTACATTTGAACTTGATTATTTTTTAAGAAAAATCTCCTATTGTTTTAATGTTCCACTCAATGCATTTCTTGAATATAGACACCTCTTTTTAATTGAACTGAAATCACGTTTACGTGATATTGTTAACACCGAATCTTCATACTTCCATCTTTCTGCTGATGAAAATAATGCCATCAATGATTTTAAAAAAGCTTTTGTCTTTACAGTTGTTGATAAAGCCAGTTCTAATTACTCTATCTGCTGCAAAAAATTATATGCCAATATTTTGAAAAATGAACTAGAAAAAACCACAACTTATGTTTCCACCAAACTTAATGAATCCTCCATCATCAAAAAATTTGCTGCTGCGTACAAACTTTTTAAATTGCCACGTCCCGATTCTGTTAACTTACCTTACTTCTATGCAATTCCAAAATTTCATAAAACACCTGTTGGATTTCGCTTTATTTGCTCTGCCACCAACACCATTGGAAAAAATCTGAGTGTAAAGTTTGAACAGTTTCTCAAAAAAATTCTTGAACAACTTAAACTTCAACAAATGAATTGGTTCTGGATTGTTAATAATAGTGTTGAAGTCATCAATTTACTTAATATGCTTGATATAAATCACTTAGAAACTTTCGATTTTGAAAACCTCTTCACCAATATCCCACTCATTGAACTTTTTTCCTCTGTTTCAGAACTTTTTAATTCAGTCAAGGATTCCCTTGATTTTAATGAATTGTTTTTTCTTGGTCTTTTTAAATTTTGTATTTTCAATAATTTTTTCAAAAATGGTAATTCATGTTTTCTTCAAATTAATGGCATAGCAATGGGAGCTAATTTTAGCTCTACATTAGCCAACCTTTTTCTTTTATATTATGAACGAAAATATTTAATTGACAATCCTTCCTCTACACCTCTTTGTTGCAGATACATTGATGACCTTTTGTGTATAAATTTTCCTAATTTTTCTGAACTCAGCAAAACTATTTATCATAGTTCATTAACGCTCAAAAAGACCAATTCTAATCATAATAGCTTTAATTTCTTGGATATCAACATACAAATTGACTCATATTGTTCCACTTTAATCTATGATAAAAGACGTGAATTCAATTTCACAGTTAACAGTTTACAAGATTTTTCCTCCTGCCTAAGTAAAAAGGTTTTTATTGGCATTATTGTTTCGCAAGCTATCAGAATTAAAAGAATTTGCAATACCATTTCTGCATTTAAGCAAGAAATTTCAGTACTCAAAAACTTACTTTTTAATAACTTCCCTAAAAATCTAGTTGAAAACATCTGCTTAAGTATAGCCTTCGATGAACATTTCGCTTCTTTTGAAACTGTTTAACTGTGTAAATGTATGATACAACCGTGACAAACCATTTTTTTTATGAATCACCGTGGTGGATGTTTTTTACACGTGCGAAACAGGCGACTCGGTATGTCTTTGGACCGATTTCCGGATATGTTTTTATGTTTTTAATGTTTTGTTGACAAATGGATTGGCTTTTTTATCAGGCTGAACAATGGACAGGATTTGTTTACGCGGATTTCAAGGTAAGACAATTTTGTTATTGGCAGGTACTGTCCCGTGGAAGGCTAATTATCGGAACTTGTTTTCCTAATTAGTCGAGGCGAAACCCCCTGCTTTTAGTTTTAGGTTTGAGCTCTAGTTTATTGTTTTTAGCTTAGCAAGTGGTGCGTTTGCCCGAGACCCACGTGATAACAGGCCAGACAACTCCCCTCCCCCCCGCTTCGTTACGCCACCAGTAGTCGATCTTTGAACTTGGCGCGAAACTTAAAAACAGTGCAGTTTACCAGTAGTGTTGCTTGCTCTGGTTGATATAGATGAAATAGGAAATATGTAACTTCGGATGCACATTTTTGAATACAATTCTGTTGGATTTATCTCTTCCTTCCCACGTACCGGAATGTAGAGGCAATTAAAAAATATATGTATAATATAAGTCTTAAGTATCTGCTGAGTGAAAAGTGAGTCAGCGAGTTCCGCTGCCGAACAACCTGCATGTAAAGCAAAAAGCTGGACGCCTCATGGAATAAATTTTAAAGTTCGGAGGTAAGTACTCTTTTCTCAGATAAACAAATTTACATTTTATGCAGTTAAGATTTCTTAAGTTTTCCTCCATTACACAAACAATTGTCAGTTTCCTTTCCGATATCTTTGTCTGTAATTTGTAATTTCAGCATACTGCTTTAATATTTGAAACGGTTAACTTGCAACTTTTTATTTTTTTATTTTTTCAACTTTGAACACGCATTTATTCGAAATGGATTTTCCAAACTAACAATATACATATGTCAAAATTTTCTGCGAATATACTTGTTGCTATCAGAAGCGTAACTTGGTGTTGATATTCAGTAAAAATGTAAACAAGTTTATTGAAACAGGCTTTTAACTGAACTAATCTTATATTTTCGGTTTCGATTAAATTGTTTTATACGCTAGCATGTGTTATTTTGATCAAAAAACATTCCTTGATGGGTTTCCGTAGTTCTGAGATAAAAGATTAGATTTTAACGCCGGAGGTCGTGGGTTCGATACTTAAACATTTCCCCCCAACTACGCCCCTGCAATGTTATTCAAACAAGCTGGTTCTGTGCGTAAATTAAAAAATATATATATGGTTTTTTTTTCACTGTTGTCTTTAGGTTTTATGATATTTATGCACACATTGTGGTTAAGTTAACGGTATTCATAATTTCTGGGCTTGCGAAAGATTAATTTTGAGCAGTGGATACACAACGTGTTTTTGCCAAATGCTCTATGCTTGTTTGTTTATGCTTAAAAAGGGCAAAATGTCTTGAACTACATATTTTTTGAACTCCTTGGGTTTTCTGTTAATAAGCTTTCAGGAACTCTGAAACTGTAACATAAATTTAATTAAAGGGCTGTCTATAAAGTATGTTACAAACTTTTGAACAAATCCCCCCCCCTCCTCCTTGTTACATGTAACGCTGTTCAACATGAGCATATTGTTATAAACAACGCGTGATGTCACACTTCTTGTTATCCCCTCCCTTCCCCCTGTCACAAAACTGTCACATTGATTTCCTAAAAGAGCATACTTAGCAAAATGTTGATCTAAATTTAACATATATGAGGTTTTAAGTATTAAAGAAAGTTGCTAAAATGGTCATTCTATGAAAAGTTTTTTGAAAAATATTACTTTGTCATCAATTAATGCTTTTTAAAATAATTTTTCAAAAGCCTAAAATGATGAACAATTAAAGCCCCCCCCCCACACACAAGAATCATTAGCAGCAGAAAAAGCTAAAAATGGGAAAGTAGCCGAATTCCAAAAAAAAAAAGGCTGTTTAGATATTGAATACATTTTTTGATATACAACATACAGTATTCATGATGTATCATTCATTCTTTAATTAACGTTTTTCAAGTTGAATTCCTGTGTAATTTTTCGAGAGTGCCCACCGAAGGGGGGGGGGGGGTCGGAATCATAGTCTCATAGTAATGATAGCTTTTCAACGGCTATAGTTATAAATAACTGTGCCCTTGAAATTTTAAGGGAGATGGAGATGTTTTTTTTTTTTTTTTTGAAGGTTTCATAATTGAAGGGGGTAGGGCACCGTCTACTTTGGGGATGGCACCCAAGCATTCACGTCTTTTTAAAAGCATAAATTTGCTCAGCTAAGTTAACATTAATAATCTGGTATTATGTACTTTAATTTGATGTTATGTCTTTGAAACATATTGCAGTCCTGTTTCCCGTTTACTTAAGTAAAAATGTTTATTTATTTTTTAAAATTTCATTTAATTCTTATTCAAATACAATAGTAATATTATTTTTTGTTTTGATGTAATTGTAAAATGAAAGTTCATTTATTTATTTGAATACTTCTTAAGACTTAATGTTTCAATACAATATACGAGTACTTAAAATGCGATTAGTTAAAAAACAATTTCTAATGAAAAATAAAACTGTGTTTATTTATCACTTTGTTTTAACATGATTGTAAAATAAAATCCTGTTTAGTTATTTGAATACTTTGTAAGACTATGAATTAAGCTCAGTGTATTTTTTAATGAATGATTATCGGTTCCTTTTTATGTTTTCAAATGAAAAAGTAGAACTTGTAATGCTACTTGAATAACAGAAGACAATAATAAATAAACCAAATAGTTTTATTTAACCAAAATATTAATCGAAGTGCTCCCTTCCCAATATCATTGTGGATCGACAAACGATGACGTCATTTGCTAGTTGGATGGCCTTTTTATCTCGAAGGCCTCGGTTTGCCCATTGTTACTCTATATTACATGTACTGGAGCTTAAACATTCTCTTCTAGTTTATAGTTAAAATTTTGGTCTTTTGACCATATTTAATGAATCCTCCACGGCTGATGAGCTCTGGATTCACTCTTTTTCTATTCCTACTTAATAGCTGTTTGCATTTTTCCTTTTTATCATCATTTGTTATTTATAATTTGTTTAATTTTTGTAATTCTGTTTGCTTAATTTTATATATATATATATATATATATAAACGAGTATCTTAGAATTTTTCGAAATGTTCTTCAAATGTGTTTTATTTGAAATTAAATTAATATTTTTAAATCGCAAAATAAAAGTTAAAGCTTAGATATTTGTGCATCTTATCGAACAGATTGTGAATCAATGCAAAAAGTTTCAAAACTCTAAACTGTTGCATAAACTTTTTTTTTCAAAATGTGTTCCGGACCGATTAAATAAAGATTTCAATTTAAAGTAATAATGCTTAATTACATAATTTCTTTTTGACTACTAACTAAGCAGGGATTAAATTCTAAAACAAAGTATAGCAGCATACATCCTTTGGAAATTACACTCAGGCATAAACAACTAAAAATTCGTATAATCCTTAATCATTCTGCAAAAAGGAGTAGAAGTTTATCTCCCTTGAGCTCAAACATAAATTTAAGTCATAAGGGATTAATATATGATGTATTTTCTTAATATATGACGTATATCATCTTAATATATGATGTAATCTCCCTTGAGCTCAAATATAAATTAAATTCATAGGACTTTAATTCATAAGACTTCATTAGTTATATGAATGACTTCATTAAATATTAGACTTCATTAGATATTTTAGTCATAAGACTTCAAATTGCTTCTACATTTGAACGAAGTAATTGCTTGTTTGGTTGTGATATTTTGATAGTTATCATTTTAACCCTACTCCATTAGGGCCGTTTCCATGGACACTTTCGACCCCAGAAAAACCTGCTTTTCACCGCATTCCGGTTATTTGCGGGGAAAATGTGGATTTTTTCTCCTTCTGCTAGCTTCTGGATTGAAAGGAGTGTTTTTACCCAGAATCCATTACGCGAAACAAGTTCGTCTACTAGCCGCTAAGGATGCTGGGTAAAAACCGCTTTCTCTGGTATAGTGGGAGAACCTCTTTTTACATGGAAACGGGGAATTTTTCAATCGTTTTTTTGCGGAGCCAGGGCGGAGATTTACCGGATCGAAAAGTGCGTTATGAACGCGCCTACTGAGTTAACGCTAAACTCCAGTGGATAGAATTGTTGACCCCTTTTTCGTTTTTTCATTCTCCTAAAATTAGTCTTACCAGTAAAACAGTTAAGTTACCGGATCCAGTTCAGCCTTGTCAATCTAAAGCATTTCCCTGCATGTCAAACATAGGAAATTTTTTTTTAAATACATAAATGGCTACTTCTGCATGTATGTATGTCCGGGGTAAGCTTCAAAACTACTGGACGAATTTTAACCATTTTTTCACCATAGATAGTTACATTATCAGAAAACAACTTAGGCTATAATTTATCTCTAAAAAACTTAATTTAAAAAGTTATGATGGAAAACAGTAAATTTCATGTACTTTCCCCAGTAGATGATTAAATATAAAACCCATAGTTACAAAAATTCGTTCAAAAGCAATATTAATAATAGCAATCATAATGAAAATTTTGAATGATGGCTTCTCCGGAAGCAAACATGAAATTAAAGTCATTTAAATATTTGGAAACTTTATTTTATGCACACTTAGAGAAGCATAGTAGAGAGCTTTTTTTGTGTGTGTGTGTACTATTTAATTAAATAAATAACACGCACGGTATTTTTAGTGATCTTTGTTTTTGTTAGTTCATATCTTGGAAATTCTTCAAATTTTTATGTGCTTAAATGTTGTGCTTTCGTTTGTAACTGAATACATTTTCGTTATTCATACTTATTGCTGTTTTACTTTTATGGGTAAGGAAGGAGCTCAATTTTTAATCACGTCAAAGCGGTGTGTTTTGAGTTCTTTCATTAAAAAAAAAAAAGAATGAAAGTAGCGATTGTTTCTCACAATTATTACTGACCCAGGCAACGCCGGGTATTTTTGCTAGTCAAGTTATAAATAACTTCCTGAATTGTTGGTTCTTCAACAGTGAAAACTTCACGCATGCTTTGGCACAAGTTTCATTGTTGGTGCCGTCAGAGCGTTACTCGATCAGTAATTTTAGCTATTATTTATATGAGAATTTCTCATTTTAAGGTAAAAATCAAAATCGTTTTTTTACCAAAAGTTTTCGTGCATCGTTTATTGTTACTATTTTTACCACGCTTTTATTAACTTCGAGTGCATCCCCGTATTAAAATTAAATAGTCGGAACTGAACTCTAAACACCTAAGAACGGAACATTTATCATTTATTTTTATAAAGAATCAACAAGGTAGATGGATCCGATAGTCAAAAATAAGGGTAATTAAAGGCTATAAATTGATTTCCACTTACACACCGGCGCGGCGGGGGAGGAGCGGTCAGTTTTCCCATCAGTCGAAATACACAATATAAAGCAACAACATTGCGTCTTTTACCGAATTTAAGTCTTTTTTTTATTCAGCTATAAATTTTAGTTCCGCAAATAATGTTTGAGAAATTAATTAATTCGTTTAATTAGTACTTTTTAAACATCATTTAAAAAATATCGGTTGTTAAAACGACCATTTTTCATTCGGTATTTATGCTAAGAGTAAAATAATTGAAACAGATATTTGAAATTAGTTGCTTGGAGACAATTAGATACCAGTAAGATAAATTATTTGAATTGATCGTCTGGTAGATAGTTTTTTGTAAAATAATTAATTAGTTTATATGTTTCCGAAGTATTTGCTCTTAATTAAAGAAACTTAACGAAGGAAATTAATTTAAAATAGTTACATTGATTCGGAAAAAGATGCATGACAAACTTGATGTAATAAAATAAATTTTGAAAGCAAATGTGATTGTCTGTTTTCTTCCTCTGTTTTGCCACCTTCTTTCTGCTTTAATTAATTCGTTTTCTCTAAAGAATAACTTTGTTTGCCCGGTTTTTGGCTACCCGTACTTTGATTCTGCGTAAGAAATAGTGTGCCATTTTATGAATTTTAGAAAACAACTTGTTAAAAACGGTTGAATAATAAGCGTAATTTTACGTTTCCTTTTTTTAGGGATTGAAATTTATAATTACACTTTCTTTTTTTTACTCTAAAAATATGCGAATGCAATTAGTAGTTTAGAACCATGACATTCAGAGTTAAAGAACTAAGTTTTTGATTGGGGATCGAGGATTAGATTGCGGGTCGAATATGGTGTGCAAATAATTCAATGCAAAAATAGTTGTGTTGCAACCAGGGCTTTGGAGTCGGAGACGGACTAATTTTGTAGAAAAGCAGTCAGAGTCGAGAGGTTAGGTTTAAAAATTCTAAGAGTCGGAATCGGAATCTATCATTTATCCTCAGAGTCACCAACTCTGCCAGTGCTAGTCGGAGTCTGACTGATTTTGGGGTAAAGGAGTCGGAGTACGGTTTAACAGATTGGTACATGGGATAAAATTGAGATACCACAGGAGTTTTGTTGAAATTTCAAAAAAATAATAAATAAATAAAAAAAAATAAATAAAAAAAAATAAAAATGAGCAGGACGATTTATTTCAAAACCAGTTCAATCCAAATTATTTCTCTTTCTGAACAATTAAATAATACTACTAATGTCAAAAATAAAACAAAAATGATGTCGCACATCGAAGGATATTCAAACGAAAATTTAAGCCCTTTACACACTATAGGTGGTTAGTTGAATCAACTTTCTGAAAAAGTTGTCTGTTAAGGTATTGACTGGCATTTTTCGTGTACACAACTTTTTTTTTCTAATAAACTGAATTTATTCGAGCAGCTGCTTCACAACGCCTGTAAAACTGACCCGAGTTGACTCAATTAGTTCACTCGTGCGTAGAGCGAACGCGCGGCAATGTCCTGGTGAGTTGAATCAACTGAATAATTGAGTCAACTCATCGGGATGATAATGGTAGTGACACATGTGCCTGGCGAGTTGACAGTCGTATGAAGGATGCCGGGCGATTCCTTCAATTTTCTACCTGGTTACACATCCTGATAATCGCCCGTTTGAAAGTTGATTCAACTAAAGCTGCCTCGTACTTAGTGGACCGATTTCGAAAGGAAGACATAAGTGAGCGGAGTATGAAACTTTTTTTTTTTTTTTGTCGCAGCTGTAAAATTATTAAAAGTGGTTTTGATACTAAACGCTTCATATCAGAAATATTAACAAGAAGTTCTGTCTAGAACTAGACGAGCCTACTTTCCCGTATACCAATATCGATTTTCTAGTATCTGATCAGTATTCTCAAAATTAGCTAAAATCGTAAATTTTTTCAAACATATTTTTTAAATATTTTAAGCTGATTTCGAGAAATAAAGTATGCCTCGCTCATCTAAAGAATTAGATACGAAAAAAAAATAAAATAATAAATAAAATAGCAGCACCTTTTAAACAAAGCAGCTAAATACATTTTTTCCATCAAAAAAACAATCTTCAACCGCTTTCAAAAAGGAAAAAAAAAATCAAATTAAAAGCTCATTAAAATAATCATATATATATATAAAAAATCATTTGTTTTTCCCCTGTTGCCAAAAAAAAATTTTAAGAATGAATTAATGTACTTTCAAAAATAAATAAAAACAATAAAATGTCAACTTAAAGAAATAATTTTCATTGTCGAAAAAAAAAATCGTCTGCGCATATCTTTATGTCGAAACATAAAGGACTCCGAATTTCTCCGTCAAAAACTGAATACATAAATTAAAACTTTAGCTTGAAAATAAAATCAAAACATATTTAAAACAATTATTTCACATTAAAAACCATGGTTGTGGAGTCAGAGTCGGAGTCCATCTGATTTTGAGACAAACGAGTTAGATTCGAGAGCCGAAAGTTTTAAATTCAAAGACTCGGAGTTGGAATCGGTCATTTCCCTAAAAGGTCCGCAAGTCTGCCAATATTTGCAGAGACGGAGTAAGACTTATTATTTGATACAGGAGTTGGAGTCAGAGTAGAATTTCCAAGAGTCGGAGTCAGCCATTTTTCCTCCGTGCATAAATTTTTGTCAAAGCTACGAAGTCAGATTGAAAGTCGGGAAGTCGGAGTCCGGGTAATTTTCGGGCACAGGAGTCGGAGTCGGAGTCAGGAGCAACAAAACTATCGGAGTCGGAGTCAGGAGCAACAAAACTATCGGAGTCTGAGTCGGGAGTAGGTCGTCAAGAGCTTTTTCCAACTAAGTTTGTTTGAAGTAAATCCGCCTTTAAGTTCGGAATCTATTTTGACTTTCAGTTTCCCCGTAGGTGCTAATGTTAAGTTTTTTGAACTGTTCAAAATTGAACGAAAAATTGTTCAAATCAAAAAATGAATTATGGGAATGAGATGTCCTCGCTGAGATCTTTCTAACAAAAAAAAAATTTGTTCGAATCGGACTATTCTTTCAAAAGTTATTAGGGGAGGGGACAGACAGACAGACCGACAGATCGACAGACATTTTTCCCCATCTCAATACCCTACTTTCCAATTTTTAATTTTTCAATATTTATCTAACTATTTTATTTATTTTTGACTTTTTTTGTTTTTCGGGATATTTTTAAGATGCATTAAGCCTTCTTTCATGCTTTTTTCTTCCTTTTCTGACTTTTACTGGGAAAATAGGCTAAAAAGGGGCTCGTATTCGGACACTTTGGAGTTTGAAAGGCTTCTTTATCAGTTGAAAAGTCCCAAGGAATTGAGAAAAAAAAATGGCTGAAAGACTAGAGAGTTATCTGTTATAACATTACGAAACAAACAAAGTAAATAGTGAAACACCTGTTTTATTATCTCGAATTTTGAAAGAAGTAATCAAGTAAATTCAAAATATTTTGTTTTGTGCAAAAAGCTAAACATATTTTACTAGCGTAAAAATGCATAAATAAAATTCTCACAACTATGTCAGATGTATTTTCATCTACTGGCTGGATTTTTTTTCCGGTGAAAAAGTAACTCCTTTTAACCCCGAAACACGTGTCTGCAGATCCTGCAAATTGTTAGTTATGCTTTTTTACGATGTCGCACATTTTTTAATAAATACAATATTTTCTAGAAACGAGCTGATGTGTGCCTGACATGACTTCCTTTTACTCCAATTTAATGTCATTTTCTCATTATTGGCTGCTTTAATGTGATTCAATAGTTTACTCTCTAAATATCACCAACAGTGGCCAAATTGAAACCAGATTTAAAAAAAAAAAAGAAAAAAAATATCCTTTCGAATTTTCAAAATTAATTTGAATTTTGAAATTTTGAATTCAATGTTTTTCGCAATCACGAGTTGCGACAGGACCCTACTCATTGGTTACTAAACCCTACTCGCTTGTTTCTAGAAACGGTTCCTGTCCCTCCTCTTGGGCGGTGTGCATAGTTGTGTATGTGTAGGCTTGTGTGTGTGCGTAGGCCTGCGTGTATGCACGTTGGCGTGTGTGTATGTGTGTGAGTGTGATGAGCGTGCGTGTGTGTAGGACATGGACGCCACCGACCAGGAGCAGCGGCTACCGGGAGGAGTCACGCCTGCAGAGGACGGTGGGGTTGAAAAAGGAACCAAACATCAAGGACGGCAAATAAAAACAATTAGCAATCGTAATTGCTCAAAAAATAAATAAATAAATAAATAAATAAAATAAATAAATAAATAAATAAATAAATAAATAAATAAATAAAATAAAATAAAATAAAATGAAATAAATAAATGAAATATTAATTTGAATTCTGAAATTTTGAATTCAAATTATGTTTTTTGCAATCACAAGTTGCAACACGATCCTAATCATTGGAGTTATTGTTTCTAGAAACGGCTCCTGTCCCCCAAACCTGCCCCTCCTCCAGGGCGCTTATGTGTATATAGTGGTGTGTGTAAGCGCGTGTGCGTGCATGTGTATGCTTTTGTGTGTGTGTAGACCTGAGTGTATGTACGTAGGCGTGTGTGTGAGTTTTTATGTGTGTGAGTGTGTATGTGTATGAGCGTGCATGAGTGTAGGACATGGAAACCACCGACCAGGAGCAGCGGATTCCGGGAACGGTGCTGCTGCAGAGGCTCCTGGTCCAAGCTGAAAAAGGAACCAAATGCCAAGGACGGTCAAGTGAGAACAATAAGCAGTCGTGATTGCTCAATGAAAGAAAAAAAAATAAGTTAACTTGAATTCTGAAATTTAGAATTAAAATTATGTTTTTCGCAATCACAAGTGAGGACAATAAGTAATCGTGATTTCTCATTATAAATAATATTATCATAATATAATATAACATAATATAACAATCATCATAAATTAACTTGAATTCTGAAATTTTGAATTCAAATTATGTTTTTCGCAATCACGAGTTGCGACAGGACCCAGCTCATTGGGGGCTATTGTTTCTAGAAACGGCTCCTGTCCGCCCAAGCCTGCCCCTCCTCCTGGGCGGTTACGTGTGCATAGTTGTGCGCGTGTGTGTGTGTAGGCTTGTTTTTATGCGTAGACCTGTGTGTATTCACGTAGGCGTGTGTGTGTGTGAAGTCGTATGTGTATGTATGTGTGTGTAGGTGTGTGTTTGTATGTGAGTTTGGGTATGTGTGTGTGCATATGTGTGTATGTATGTGTGTTTAGGCGTGTGTGTATGTATATGTTTGTAGGCGTGTGTGTTTGTGTCTGTGTGCAGGGATGAGTGTGTGTGTGAGTGTGTAGGACATGGATGCCTCCTACCAGGAGAAGCGGATAGCTTCTCCTGGTCTATCGGAGGAGCCGCGGCTCCTCTATCGGAGGAGCCGCGTCTACAGAGGCCGATGAGCGGTGGCGCTGCAGAGGTCCCTGGTTCAAGTTGAAAAAGGAACCAAACGCCAAGGACGGTCAAGTGAGGACCGTCGTGGTCCAATGGTCATTGGACCACGATGGTCCAATGACTGGTCGTGAACCAATCGTGATTGCTCAAAAAAAAAAAAAAAAAAAGAAATAATAAAAAAAAAATAAATAAATATATAAATAAAAAAATAAATAAATAAATAAAAATTGCCAAATTGGCGACAAAACTTAGCGACCAAAAGCATGGAGATTTTTCGTCTAATGACCGCCAAATTATAACACCATTTGAGTTTACATCGAAATTAACAATGATTTCCCCCCAAAAAGGAGCAAAAGACCCGCTTTGGAGCATCCGAATGCAACAAAAGAGGGAGGTGCGCAACTAGACCCCACTAGGAGTCTACGTACCAAATTTCAACTTTCTATGACATTCCGTTCTTGAGTTATGCAACATACATATGCACATACGCACATACATACGTACAACGTACATACAGACGTCACGAGAAATCTCGTTGTTTTTTTCTCGGGAATTGTCAAAATGGTTATTTCGCGTGTCTATATACTTTCTTAGGCACTTATCCACGTATGGTCGAGTCGAAAAAATCCCCTGAACATTCATTCGAGGGTGAGCAAAATGGAAATTTAAGGTCGATTTTTGAGTGAAATTTTTTTTCGCGAATACAATACTTCCTTTTTTGTAAAAGGAAGTAAAAATGGATCAAATCATTTTTATTTTGTTGCAAATCTCCGGTGTTTAGCAGCGCTAAACCAGGTCTATGAAATTCGTCACTCTCAAAAAATCCAACACCAACATTGGATCCGCCAAAAGGTCCAATCTTGAAAGTTCCAGACAATTCAGTATATGTTCGGGGCTGGCCTGATGGTCGGCACACTTCACACAGGTTGGAAAAGTCTTTTTTCCATTGCAATAAGTCAATGATTTTAGGTGTCCACTAATGAGCCTAGTGATGGTCGTCTGATCTCGCCTGCCACACTTGAGAGATAATGCACCTCCCGGGCACTTCGCCTGGTACCAATTATGGGTAGGAGGGACAGTCCAGGAGGACTTTGCATCTCTTTTAGCCTTAGAAAATAGCTCCAAGTAAGTCAAAGAATCGGGTGTATATAATGGCTTACCAGTCCCTTTTTTAGCCAAGATATCGGCCATCTCGTTACCGTGTACATCAACGTGAGATAGAATCCACTGAAAATGCACCTCTCGAAAAGAAGAAATATGCGCCGGTTTGTTAATAATAGAAACACCAGTACCATCACCCACTTTATGCCAATTAGAGAGGTACTGGAAGGAACTTCGACTATCTGACAGAATCCAAATGGCTGAAGAGCCGGGAGAAGACAAAATTGAAACGAGCCCCTCATAGATAGCAATAAGCTCGCTTCTAAACACTGAGCAACAGTCTGGATTTCTTCTGCTTAATTTTGTTGCACACCCTTGGAATAAAATATAAACACCACTACCAGAGCAGTTACGTTCATCCTTACTACCATCCGTATACATTAAAATAGAGTCCTCAGGGATATTGTTTATCACTTCTAAAGCCAATTGTTTCAGATAAGCCGGTGCATCTGATTTCTTGTTCACCTGGGAAGGAAGATCCGTGTGGAAGTAGACTCTGTTTAAACCATTTGAGGGATTTATGCCCTGTTTCAAACTATGCTGAATTACATTTTTTGGGATCAAGTTGTCTGAGTCAGCCAAGCTTAAAGGGCTATTTTTCTTTAATCTTTTATTGTTGGTCTACCCCAACAAGAACTCAGACGTTCGATTCTGGGTCCCATAACTGGTGAGCTTTGAGAAATATTTCACCAAATTAGTTTTTCTCCTAAGGCTGAGAGGTTGCAGATCGGCCTCATATAGTACTATCTCATTTGGGCAACTATTACGAAGTCCTGTAATAATACGAGCCGCACTAAACTGTACCCTTTCAAGCTTTTGTAAGTTGGTGTTTGAGGCACAGCTGTAGACTGGATAGCCGTATTCTAGAATAGGCCTTATCAGGGCCATGTAAGTAGTTCCGAGAGTTTTAGAGTCGGTACCCCAGTCGCGCCCCTTCAGTTAATACATATGTTTAAAAGAAAAGCTTAAACTTTTTATTGGTTCGTTTACGTTAAATTTTCTTCAAATCAGTCCAAGGATACATTCCTTCCTGCAATATCTTTACTAATAATAAACTGAAAGTCTGAATGTCTGGATCTCTCTCTCTCTGTCAGAATCTCTGTGACGCGCATAGCACCTATACCGTTCTGCCGATTTTCATGAAATTTGGCACAAAATTATTTTGTAGCATGGGGGTGTGCACCTCAAAGCGATTTTTCGAAAATTCGATTTTGTTCTTTTTCTATTCCAATTTAAGGAACATTTTCCCGAGCAAAATTATCATAAGATGGACAAGTAAATTACCAAGTTGTCATAACTTGGAGCAGTAACATGGACAATTGGCAATAAATTCACCATTCATTATTTGTAAATATACAGGCGAACCAAAAGACCTTTTAGTTTTCTACTACGGGCAAAGCCGTGCGGGTACCACTAGTGTATTATATTTAGCAATAAATAAAATTGGAAGATGGCATTGAACCAAATACTTTATAAATTTAAAAATAAATCAACCATAGTTCTTTTATTCTAGGACTATTTTTTAGTTTTAGTCCCAGGAACGATTGTTTTTTTTCTTCTAATGAAAAATCATGGAATATTTTAGAACTCCTTGTGGTCTCACAGTTTAAGTTGCAAAAAAAATTTGAAAAATAGCTTCCGGAATGCTGATAAAATGAAGTGAAGAGATAAAATTTTTAACCTCGTTGGAATAAATGATTTATGTGCTTAAGAAATATCTATTTATTTTGGCATTAGAAAGCCGTTAAGGTGTCAAATGGCGTTTCAAAAGTGTTTGAAAATGGTATTTTAATAAACTGTGATTTAGTGCTTGCTATATTTCTACTTCTGCACTCTTAAGAGTGCAGAAGTAGAAATATTAGTGAAGAGGAATTCTCAATACGTTTTCCAAAAATTTCCATTTTGTATCGATGAACAAGAAAGAAAACTTCTCACTGCTGATTAGTAAGAAAGAAAAAGGTTGCAATAAATTTTTTTTTGAGATTAGTTTGCTCAGGTAAGCATTAATTGTGATTGAAAATTGAGTTTCGTAGCTAACAAGTTTGTCATCATGTTTGCTTCACTTAAAATATTTGAAAATGTTATTTAATAAACTATGATTTAGTGCTTTCTTATTTTAAACCAGTGTTCTTACGCATGGTCAATAAAATATTAGTGACGAAAAATTCTCGACGCGTTTTTTTAAAATTACATTTTCTACTGACTATAGGGGACGCTGCAGCCACTGTCTAATGGCGGATGAAAAAGGTAAAACAAACAAACGCCGTAACGTATAAATTGCTTCTAAGCTTAACAAATGACAGAAATTTTTGTATGTATGCATGATTTTTTTGTTCTTTATTCTTTTGAAAAGTTTTTTTTTTAAGTCTTTTGGTTATTCTGACCTATGTAAAAAGGGATGAGAAATCAAAAAAGTATTACGAAAGTGAGAAATTAATGCAAAACACTCAGTAAGTTGTTCTGAAGCAGCCATTTTCACGATGTTGAATTCGGTATTCATAAATTTATGGTTCACTTTGAACAACATTTTCATTTTGTACTGTTTTTTTCTCTTCATTGGTACTTATTATGTCCCTTTTTCGTGACATTTCCGGCATTTGATGACATTTTGGTCACATAGTGCACATACGTGACCGTAAGACTGTCAGATAATTTATTTCTATGATCATGTGATTGAATATCAAAAGAGGAAGATGATATTTCATTGTTTTATTTAGCTGGCGCAAATTGTTTCATTTATGTAATTGAGTTATTTCTTTCGAATCGATTTATTTTAATTCTCGCTGTTTCATATGTTTCTATTTTTCAACTAAATGATAAAATTCTATCATGCTATGCTGTGTAAATCATCTACAAAATGCTCTCGGATGTGTAGTAGCAGTTCTGTTTTAAATCTTCACGCATTTAATTCATTTGTCATGGAAATGATTTAACTGATAAGCGAAATCTCGTCAAGATACGTTATTTTTTCATACAATACTAAAACAATAACTCTAAAATTCTAAGCTTTTATTTTTTTATTGTTAAAATTTTTAACGTTTTTTCTGGATTTTTCAATCCGTTCAGCGATAAATATTTTCAGGAATATTTATTTGCATACTGTCCATTTCAGTTAGATGCTGCAGTTAATAAGGTTATTTAAATCAATTACTTGGAATAGGGTTAAGGAAAAAGCAGTAATTTTTTCAGCATGGCCCTAGTGTCCAGTCAATGTTATTAAGTTCGCTTTTTTTTTCCATCGAAATGAAAAACTAATATTTATTCAAATTCACTCAGAACAAGATAAATAAAATGTGTACTCTCAGTTTTTTAGCAGATATTTTGATGTTAAGCTGTTGCGGATGCCGATTCCAAATGATGAATCACGCAAATAAAAAAAATACACATAAGAAGCTGCTTGTTTTGCCCAAAATGGTACACGTGGAATGCAAAGTTTTATCTTTTTCGGCAATTTTATAAATCACCTCAAGGTAGCGTATTTGAGCTCTGGAGTTGCGAATGCTTAAGTACATACCGCTTTGAAAATGGTATTTTACTAAGATTTAATTCCTTTATTTCTGCTTCTGCGTTCTTATTCATGATAAATGAAATATTAGCGATGAAGAATTCTAAATAAGTTTTTTTTTTTTTAACTTCATTTTGTATTGATGAACAAGGGGTAAAATTTCTTACTGCTGATTAGTAAGAAAGAAATAAATTGCAATATAAGTTGCAATAAAAATACATTATATTTTTTTTACTCCGTCAACAATCAACTGTAATTGAAAAATAACTTCTGCAATGAATTAACAAGTTTTTAATAACGTTTGTTATGCTTACCTTTTCACTTATTGCATGGGCTCAAGACGTTCGATTTGTTAAAAAAATTTTCTCCAGCTCCACATTGCCATTTACTAAAAATAAAAAGTTAATTAATCTACAAATGAATATATTTTTCTAGCTTCATGAATAAACATGGTATTTAGTAGTAAATTACCGCCCCTAAGCCAGGGCTAAGGCAGAACTATTTGCAATGTACCAGAAATCCCGGTTATCACAGCTAGAGACAGCAGTTTCGTTCTTATTAGAACTCTTCAGTCTAGCATAGTGAATAACAGAGCCAGAGGCAGATGTCATCTCATTGAAGCTGAGAGTTCTAACAATCTGGTTGATAGAGATAGTAGGTAGATAGAGATAGATAGAGGTAGTATAGTCTGGTAGATAGAGGCAGATAGAGGTAGTATAGTCTGGTAGATAGAGGCAGATAGAGGTAGATAGAGGTAGTATAGTCTGGCAGATAGAGTTAGTATAGAGAGTATGTACTCTATCTACCGGATTGTTGGCACTCTCATCTTCAATGAGATGACATCTGCCTCCGGCTCGGTTATTCACTATGCTAGACTGAAGAGTTCTAATAAGAACGAAACTGCTGTCTCTAGCTGTGATAACCGGGATTTCTGGTACATTCCAAGTATTTACAAGGTTGGTGAATGTGGGGCAAGGTGAAATAGCCGGGTAAAGTGAAATAGTGAAATATTTACTCTGCTTTTAGAGCCACCTATCTGATAATATTTTAACTATGAAGAAACATACTATGTACTCTATTCCAGTCGGGAAGAAATTCCCTCGCAAGGTCAAATCATACGATAATGTTAGCAATTTCCAAAAATTGATACTCATATTGTAATATTTTGCTGTAAGTCAAAAACTATTTTTGTTTTTTCAATTGAAAACGTTCTTGTTTTTAACATTTCAAATATTTGTCAAGACCTGCTAACATTCGGTGCAGTATGTATTTAGTTAATATTAAGCTTATTTGTATTTTAAATATTTTGTACATTAGTCATTCCTTTATTCATTCATTTATTTTCTTATTCTTTAACTATTTCATTCACTCATTTATTTTTCCTCATATATTAATTAATTAATTCATTGATTTATTATCTCTTCATTTATTTATTCATCTTTTTATTTACTCATTAACTTTAATCAAAAATATTTTTTAGAATCGAATCGAAAAAAACTTCATTACAAGACTTTTTTTTTTTTTTTCAAGGTTTAAATTTACTGTCAAAAATTAAAAACGATGTTTCGATGCAAGTTTGATTATAAAATAGATTGGTCTTTATCAATGCATTTTAAAGCAATATTTTTAATTTGTTCATTTTGAAAAGCTGAGCCGTTTTAACTATTTCACTTTGCCCCACATTCCCCTACATACTTACAAATAATAAATACTGAAATTGTCATTGCAAATGTTTGCTTTATCACATTTAAATAAATGGATGAACAAGCGTTAGTTTCATACTATGTTTAAATTTCAACTATGTTTAAATTGTAAAGAACTGTTTGGATTGGAAAACAATTTCTGATTTTGTGAAATGTGTTTAAGATACGGTAATTTCTTAAGGAAAAACCAAAATTAACTTTAATTTATCTCATATTCACCTATGCAAAACTTTATTGTTTTCATGGTGAGCATTGATTTGAATGAATTTCATAATAGAGGCTCGAAATAAAGGCTATATAAGATAAAACAGTAGTCAATATAAAGTTACTTTACTGTGAGAAGAACTAAATTAATTATAACTTCGTTTTCTGTCGGCTTAAAGATTCAAAAAGGAAACCCTAAACCATTAAAAGATTTGATTAAAATGAAAAACCAAAGTAAATAAAGCACAAATTCTGAAGAAAAACATATTTTCTTCAGAATTTGTGCTTTATTAACGTTGGTTTTTCATTTTAATCATATTGTAGCACAAAGCTTATATGATAATTTTTCATTCCTTAAAAGATTTAACTTATTTTTGTTTTTTACGGAGACCCAAATAACTCAAAATTAAGGGAGTCAAAAGTGATCATAATTACCCCACCCTAGTGCAACTGTATCTTACATAAAATATCCCAAAAGTTCTGTTTGAGGTTTGTACTCATGGCTATTTGAATTGACAAAATATGTGTCTACAGCGAATACATCAAGGTTGACTTAACATATTTACGCTAAGTAAGCTTTAAATTTGAATTGAGGAAACTATTGGTATTTCATAACAACGTGCTTATTATAAAAGCACTGAGCGAATTTGGAGACGGATATTGCTAACATTCTGTAACTCGAAATTTGATGAAATCAATACTTTATTAGAACAGCGAAGTTACGAATGGTAAGCTACAAAGCAAATTACTTGAGATGCAAATATAGTATCAAAAAACTTCTACTTTTTAGAAAATTCAATTTAGTTTTACTTGTGATTTAAGTCTGTGATGGTCTTTACCATATTCGGTTTTGAAGAAAGTTGAAGAAATATATATATTTACAATCGCAATATATATATATATAATTACAGTATAGGGGAAGGTTGCCGTCAATGAACCACATAACACTTTTGACCTTTTTTAGGAAGTAGTTCAGACTCAAACGTTATATTGACGATAGGAATAATTTCGCAGTATATTTCTCCTTTAATAAAAGTATCTGCTTTTATGTTAACTGAATTCAATATGGAATAAAATTTTAAAAGAAATATTTTAGCATGTGGTCCATTCAAAGAACCAATTGCTATGGATGGACCATTGCGTTTCCATCGATGGACCACATTCTCACACAAGAAAATCAAACCGTAAAGTATAAATAGCTATTAAAAGAAATAAATAAACACTACAAATAATAGGTAGTTATTCAAAAAGAAAAAATGGTTTTTTAAAGTGATTTTTTAATTACAGGAGAAACACAGGCAAAACCAAAAAAGCTTCCCACTAAAAGTATCTAACCTTCCTGAAATCCATCTGAAGAATTCAGAAATTTTCCGGGTCTCTTGTGTCCGGGTCTTCCTTGTCTCTGGAACAAATCAGGAACATTTTGCGAAAACTCAGCGATGTGTAAAATAACAGCTTTCCTGATTTTCCAGGAAATCTGCTAAAGTACCGTGGCCAAAGCTAAGACATAATATCTTTCTTGCCAGAAATTTTTGCAAAGCTACCGAATCCGGATACTTACATTTTGCTCTAACTGGGGGCGTAGCCTGGCTGGACGGGGTGATACGTTTCGGATTTTTTTCTCCGTGTGAGAACACGTTGAAATGGAGCAACAGTTAGCTCCGCTAAACTTGCGAAATGTTGTTTTTTTTGTTATGTTCCAGAAATCCCTTAGAAATTTATAAAAGAAATGATGTTAATAGGTAAGAAATATCTATTAACATGTTTGAGAGAACTATGCTCAAATCATAAAAAAGGCTTCATGATGAGCGAAACAAATTTAATTTTTTTTCATAGTTTGCATGCAAAAAACTCCTGTAAAGTATTAAAATCGAGCTGATATGTGCATCATACGACTTCCTTTTACTCCAATTTAATGTCATTTTCCCATTATTGGCATTTTTAATGTGATTCAATAGTTTACTCTCTAAATATCACCAACCGTGGCCAAATAAAAACCAGATTTAAAACAATAGCCAAATTTGTCGCCGGCGACCAAAAGACTGGTGATATATTGCCAAGTGTCCGCCAATTGATAACACCACTTGAGTTTACATCGAAATTAACAATGATTTTCCCCCAAAAAGGGGCAAAAGACCCCTTTAGAAACACCCGAATGCAACCAAAAGGGGAGGTGCACAACTAGACCCTACTACCAAATTTCACATTTCTAGGACATACCGTCTGGCAATTTTAATGTGATTCAAGAGTTTACGCTCTAAATATCACCAACAGTGACCAAATTAATACAGATTTTTAAAAGAAATCATCAAATTTATCGCCAAGTTGGCGACAAAACTTGGTGACCAAAAGTCTGGCGATACATCGCCAAGTGTCCGCCAAATTATAACACCACTTGATTTTACATCAAAATTAACAATGATTACCGCCCGTCCCCCCCCCCCCCCCAAAAAAAGGGGCAGAAGATCTCTTTAGAAACACCCGATTGCAACCAAAAGGGGAGGTGCACAACTAGATCCTACTACCAAATTTCACATTTCTAGGACATATCGTTCTTGAGTTATGCGACGTCATTGAACGCGACATACATATGCACATCCGCACATACGCACATACATACGTACATACAGACGTCACGAGAAAACGTAATGTAATTAACTCGGGAATCGTCAAAATGGATATTTCGCGTGTCTATACGTTCTTAGGCACTTATCCACATGTGGTCGAGTCAAAAAAAGAAGAAAAAAAAAACCGTCATCGTGAATACAATACTTCCTTTTTTGTAAAAGGAAGTAAAAAATAGATCATAAAATAAATCCAAAAGAACCAACAAAACACAACCTGCAAACAGTAGATGGTAAAATCATTAGGTGAACCTGAAAGCTAAATCTACTAACAAGACAGCAACATTCCATGCATTAAATTACTCGCTGAAACTCAGTGTAAAGCTGTCGTTCCCCCCCCCCCTTCAACCAACTATTTAATTATTTGACCTCTGCCAAAAGCTTGAGCAATCAAATAAAACGGAACTGGCAGTTTTAAAATTATTTTTTTAAATGGACAATGCAGTAAATGCAACGACGACGAAATAGAAGAAAGTTGAAATCCGGGAAAAATAAAGGAAGAAATAAAAATGTTCAAATTGCTTGACTGTTGAAAGAGAAATGTTAGTATAAATCCAAATAAAGACAGAACGGGAGAAGAATAAAATGGATAAAGTCAAAAAAAAAAAAGACTTTTGGGAAATCTTGGATCCGATTCTGTCGGAAAAAAGAAAAGATTTATCTTGTTTTGCGTGCCGAAAACTTTCTCTGCGTTGAAACTCAAGATTTGTTTCAAAGCATTTCCTGTAAAAGTAGACACATGTATTGAGGGCAAAACACCTAAAACACCTAGTGAACAAACTGCGCGTACGTGAACAATAAAATGCCTTCTGCACGAAATTTATTTCTCTTAAAATAAAAAGTAATTGAATAGAGGAAAGTGAAAATTACGCTTCTCATTTTAACTTTAATCAGTTTCAGGCAGGCCCACATTTCATATTTTTCCAGCAGTTTCGAAGAATACTCTTAAATGCTCAAAGACGGGGATGGGGGGAGGGAGCAATTTTCCTCTTCTGACCCCCTGCAATACTGCTTTTCATGATTTCTACTATTTTCGTTTCATATTGGCTCAAGCTAAGTTGAATATGATGCACTTTAAAGTTTTTCCTCAAAATCTGTATTTATTCTTACATAATTACTTTAATAGTTACTAACTGCATTGCTCGGTGCTGAGCGATCTACTTCGAAGATGAAAAATGTGTCAAGTGACAATGAAGCTCAAATCAAAGAAAAAAAAATAGTGCAAAATTTCCGGCCTATATGTAGACAAGTGCAATTTTATGGCTTGAAATTTCAATTTATACTTCTTCGTTTTTTTTTTTTGAATTTAAAAATTTTATTCATTGTTATTAATTGACGTAAACAATCTGTTTCACAGATTTTCTGGCGACATACTCCCCATTGTGAATTTCTAAGGATCAAAGGACCTCTGTGCCAAAGTTGGAAATGATCCGGCGGAAATTGTGGATTTGTTTAAAGAGCAAACGCAAAAACACATACACAAAATACACACACATATACATGCATTTTAAAATATAGATAACAAAGTCTTCGTGCGAGTAAATGCATAGTTATGGTATAGCAAGTATCCTCATTAAGCATGATCGAGAACTTTATAAATGGAAATTTGAAGAACAAAAATGCGATTTGTGAAATACCTAGAAACGGTTTACCTTAATTTCGGGTAAAACATATTTAGACTCAATTTCTCTCCATTATATCCTTTCATATTATTTCATCTTCAAACTATGTTGTAAATGTAACCTCCTTTTAAACTATTTTCAATGGAAAAATGTGACAGACAATAATGTCTACAGATGAAATTGTACTTGTATCAAAAAGAATATCCTTTCTACAACGTTATTATTGTTATTATTTTATTTTTTAGTTTACTTAAGGATTATTTTTTTTATCATAAGATTTGTTGATTTAATTTTGGACTTTTCCTTTTAACGGGTAAAGATTTCCTCAAGTGATGTGGGTCTTATCTATTTATTGCTGATATTGCAAGAAATAAAGATTCTTGCGAAGATAAACATAAAAATGCTGACTTGCAAAGTTTATTTTCGAACTTTTAAGATTTTTTTTTGTATCCCATAGAGCATGTTGATTTTTTAAGGGGATAAGTGTTTACTGACAAACTTTAAATTCCTAAATAAAACTTTTACTTATTTTGAAAAAAAAAAAAAAAAAAAAAAAAAAAATACAGGTAGCAACAATGTTAAGGTGAAATAGTCAAAATTACCATTTAGTGATTTTGTTTATAACTGTAGGGGAGACTGGGGATACTTGATCCCTGGGGATACATGATACCACAGCCAAAAATATACCAAAATCATTAAGCTGATAGTTGAAACCTAACAATTATTCAAATTATAATTGTACATAAGGCAGGGCTAAGGCAGAAATTGACTGAGCTGGCGGTGTATTTCATGTATTTATGCTTTAGCCCGGGCTATAGGGCTGTAACTTACTGAATATACCTGCCTTGCTTTCAATATTCGAGTTGAACTGAACCATTGTTTCAGTCACTCGTCTGGTCAGTGCTAATTCTTTGTATTAGCTACCAGTTTGTTTGGCACTCTTTGCTTCCTTAAAAGGTTTTCCACCTCCAGTTCAGTCACTCCTATGACGGGCTGATGAGTGGTAATAAGCATGAAACTGCAGTCCTCGGCTGGAATTGACTGAGTTGACGGTGTATTTCATGTTATATACATTGTAATCTCTAAACATATGAATGCAATATTTTTGAAAATTTATGTTTCAAGCAAGTTCATTTATTGTTAGCTCATTAATATAAACGTTTTATTTCATACTTACACAGTTTAAGCAGCAACTAATTGCTATTTTAGAAATTTTCTTCTATTATTTTACGAAGCAACTGAGTACAGTTATTGAAACATTATGATCCATTATTTGTTCTTCAATTTGACTTAAGCCATGATCCGTACACAAAATTAGAAACTTGTTTCAAGGAGTATTCAAGGACTTTTCAAGGATTAAATGGGCTTTTTAATTATTAGTTTGGACTATTTGAAAGCTTGAACTTTTTTACAATAATAAATAATAAGAGTTGTCAGTAAGTTACCGCCCTATAGCCAGGGTTAAGGCAGAAATACATGAAATACACCGCCAGTTCAGTCAATCTAGCAGAGGACTGCAATTTCGTGCTTATTAGCACTCATAAACCCGACATAGGAAGTGACTGAGCTGGAAGTGGAAAACCTCTTAAGAAAGCCAATAGTGCCAAACAAACTGGTAGCTAATATAGAATTAGCACATGACCAGACGAGTGATCAAAGCAATGGTTCGGGTCAACTCGAAGATTGAAGGCAATGCATGGTATTTTCAGTACAACAGTCGCTGAGCAGGCGGTGTATTTCATGTACTTCTGCCTTAGCCCAGGCTATAGGGAACTTAACTTACTGAAAATACCATGCCTTGCCTTCAATCTTCGAGTTGAACCGAACCATTGCCTCGGTCACTCGTCTGGTCATGTGCTAATTCTATATTAGCAACCAGCTTGTTTGGCACTCTTGGCTTCCTTAAGAGGTTTTCTACCCTTAGCTCAGTCACTTCCTATGCCGGGCTGAAGAGTGCTAATAAGCCCGAAACGCAATCCTCGGCTGGAATGACTGAGCTGGTGGTGTATTTCATGAAAAAAGTGTTGATTCAGTTCCAGTTTATGTAAACGTTTTAGCATTTGATAAAAGCTCTTACACTTCATATAAAATATCCGAAATCAATCTGTAATAGTGTGGGCAGTGAGGAGCAAGTTGACTGTAATTGACCTAAAACGAGCTGATGTGTGAATCACATGACTTCCTTTTACTCCAATTTAATGTCATTTCCCCATTGCTGGCAATTTTAATGTGATTCAATAGTTTACGCTCTAAATATCACCAACAGTGACCAAATTAATACAGATTTTTAAAAAAAATCGCCAAATTTATCGCCAAGTTGGCGACAAAACTTGGCGACCAAAAGTCTGGCGATATATCGCCGTCCGCCAAATTATAACACCACTTGATTTTACATCAAAATTAACAATGAGTATCACCCCCCCCCCCCAAAAAAAAAGGGGCAGAAGATCCCTTTAGAAACACCCGAATGCAACCAAAAGGGGAGGTGCACAACTAGACTCCACTAGGAGTGTACGTACTTTCTAGGACATACCTCTCTTGAGTTATGCGACATACATACGCACATCCGCACATACATACGTACATACAGACGTCACGAGGAAACTCGTTGTAACTAATTCAGGAATCGTCAAAATGGTTATTTCGCGTGTTTATACGTTCTTAGGCACTTACCCACGTGTGGTCGAGTCGAAAAAGAAAACTCAATATTCATTCGGGGGTGAGTAATATGGAAATTAAGGTCGATTTTTGAGTGTAATTTTTTCGCGAATACAATTTTCGCAACAAAAGAGGAATTGAAAAAAAAAAAAAAAAAAAGGGAGAGAAAGGTAAGTATAGTACAATCAGTTGTTTTAAAACGAAAATTAAAAGTTATTTCAAAATTCATTTTTAAATTTTACTGTAGTTTTCGAGCACATAAGAAAATTCGAAGAAACTCGGCAAAAAACGGTGACAAAAAAAAAAAAAAAAAAAAAAAAAAAATGAATTTTGACATCTTGAATTCAAATTATGTTTTTCGTAATAACGAGTGTGTGTTTATAAATAGGCATGTGTGCTTGTGTGTGGTGGTTATGTGTGTTTGTGTGTAGGGGTATGTGCATGTGTGTGTAGGCATGTGTAAATCGTGATTACTCAAAAAAAAAAAAAAAAAAAAACTGAAATTTCGAATTCATATTATGTGTTTCGCAATCACGAGTTGCGACACAGGACCTTACTCATTGGAGTTATTGTTTCTAGAAACGGCTTCTGTACCCCCAAGCCTCCTGGGCGATTACATGTGTATAGCTGTGTGTGCGCGTAGACCTGTGTGTACGCTCGTAGGCGTGTGTGTATGTGTGTGAAGGCGTGTGTGAGTGTGCGAACGTGCGTGTGTGTAGAACATGAACGCCACCGACCAGGAGAAGCGGTTTCCGGGAGACAGTGCTCATCAGGACCAGAGGAGCCGCGCCTATAGAGGACGGTGGTTGGTTGTGCTGAAGAAGCCCCTGGTAGAAGCTGAAAAAGGCACGGACGTCATTCAACGGTCAAGTGAGAACAATAAGCAATCGTGATTCCTCAAAAAGAAAAAAAAAGTCAAATTATTTTAATGAATTTTTCAAAAAGAAATCCCGAAATTCAGGAACTAAAGATACATTTAAACGTTTTTCAAGGTTTGAAGCATTTTAAATTGACACTTTTTATTCAAACAGTTTTCAAAGTCTTTTTAGAAACGTACGAACCCCGTAAACATAACGCTCCAAATATTTTAAATACTTTTTTAGTACTGCGCAACAGGTGATGACTTATTGAAAAGTAAACTTTTATTTTATCTCTTATTCTAAACATAGCAACATCTTAGAAAAGTGTTTTCAAAGTTTTGTTGCAAATTCGGTATACAACAAAACTTCTTGGTTAATAGCAAAGCCATACATTAAGGAAACCTAATCGGGTAGAAAAGTTTGTCCAGAAAAATCACTGCTTTGGGCTATTTCCGGGTATGGGTATCGATTGCAAACGTCTGAGTATCCCTCCGACAGATGGTTGCGTGGTATAATGCACAGAAGAGAGAGTTAGGATCATTTATTGATGTATGATAATATTGCTGTTTCCTTTGAGTTTTCGTGGGGAATTATCATAAAGTAGAACGTTTGACGCGTTTTCAAAATTGTTTGCCAAACTAGTTAGAACAGAGCTCTTATCTCTTTGTTAAGTGTTGCCAAAATCAGTTATAAATTTAATCTTTGATTTTTTAAAGAAACAATCCAATAAATAAGACTAAAAAACACGATTAAATAGAAAAGATCTCGCCGAATCATTAAGCCATTAAAATGCAACATAATCCACCAGATAAATAAAAACTGGACGTTAACTATAACGAAAAGTTCTGAATTTAACTAAAGTAAGAGCAGTAAAATTGCCAACATCGACGAGCAGTGGAAAATCCTTTCGCCAATTCGGTATGATCCACGTTATGATAATTCCTTTTTGTTGCCTAAATGCTTAATGTAGTAAACGAATGCCAAAATAAGGGTGAAGAAACAAAAAACATGCAGTTTTGAAAATTGGCACATACGTACAAAAAGGGTTCCTGATGATCATACTAAAAGTTCACTGTTGGTAGGGGAGGGGGGGGGGGGGTTAAAGAGAAACTCGGGCCGGTATCTCGGATTTTAGGGGACGTTTTTTTTCAGTTTTCGCATATATATGACTTATGTCTCGAAAACTCTTTGTTTGTAAGCAAAATCATCAATCGATAAATTACAGAGCATAAAATTATTTTTAAAAGTTTTTTTTTTTCCTTTTTAGTGTAGCTTTAAAATATGCCGATAATTTCAAAAATGGTGAATTTTTGAAAAACTGACAATTGTTCCTCTCTTTCCTATTTTTTAAGACTCCTTAAAAGTTGATTTGATAAGATTTCTCTTTCTTTTCAGCGGGAAGTAGTGCGGATGATTAGATTGATTTGACTCCCTGAAGCTGGACTGCAACGTGGAGAAGAAAGAGGGTGAGAAATGGAGGAAGACAAAATTATGTGCAGTTGTCCACCACACCACAAGCGTGACAAAAAAGTTTCCCTACCCATTGAGCGTCATGTCAAAAATAGAAACAAAAATTGACGTCCATATTTCCAAATAGAGCAATGTCGTAAATAACATTCAACACTCATATTCTTCCAACGCAAAAGAAAAGATGCTTCCACAGCTCGATAATGGGGATTGTTTCCTTCACTCAAAAGTACTACTTTTACTCACTGAAATTGATAAAATGAGTAAAAAAAAATAACATGGACCCAGAAAATACTTTCATTTTCCCATCAGTTATTTTTTAATTATTTTTTTAAAATGTTCGATTTTGAAAATAAGGCGTGATCTTTATGACGTCACAAATGATGCACTATGGCGCATCTTTCTACCGCATTTCCACTTTATAATCAAGAAGGGAATTAAAATTGCATTCTATGTTTGCTATCAACCATATCGTTGCCAATACACGTGAGTAAAGATACGAATTAAATATTTTTCTCCGTAAATGGCAACACTGAATGACATTTCATCATTTGTGATGTCACACGACAGAAACGTAAACAATGAAAGCGCACTGACTTAAGTAATTTTTAAAAAGTATTGAACTTGAACAAATTATTTAAAAAATGGTCAGATCCTATATTTTTAAGCATGCTCTTTCAGAAAAAATACTTATAAAATTTTGTAAACGACCCCCATTAAAAAAATGTATAATTTATTTTTCACTTTAAATTTTAACAAAAATCTTTCGTTTGCTGTTCTGTAAACATGTATGTAGTGTAAAATAAAAAGTTATTTTGATTTACGATGCAATCATAAAATAATCTGTTATTCATAAAAGTGATAACGGTACACTACAGAAAAAAAAATCATAACGGTGAAGTCATGCTCGAATGTTGCTGAACAAATTTCTCAAAAGCATTTCACGCGCTGTTAACATTATAGTTCGTCATTAATCACCTTAGTTTCTATTCATGGAAGACATGAAATTCTAAGCAGGGAATATCAAAAGCAGCTTTGCTGAAAGTGATTTTTATTGATTGTTTCTGTGATTAATTGATCTTTCATTTTTTAAGCCATAAATGAATTAAATTGATTGGCACGTATAGAACTAATAACTCAGTATTGCGATGCATGATTAAATACATATTAATCCTTGGATAAGAGGCTAATTCCTTGTATGATTTTGATTTATGACACAACATTAATCATAAAATGTTTGAAAATGGTTACAATTTTTCGTAATTAATAAAATTTCCATTGATTTGGTGTTAGGAAAAGTTTAATTTGTGGCTATTAGTGGTACAATTTGATTTGCTGTTGAAGCCCGGCTATTAAGTGGTCTGACATAAAAATTGATATTTTTATTTTTAGTGTCTACTGAACGCTTTTATCATGGGCAGTGGTAAGTTCTGTATTGGGGTCGTTTCCAAAATTTTAAAAGTATTTTTTTCTGAAAAAGCATGCTTAAAAACATAGGATCTGACCATTTTTGAAATAATTTGTACAAGTTTAATATTTTTGAAGAAATACTTAAATCGGTGAGCTTTTATTGTTTACATTTCTTGGCGATGACATCACAAATGATGAAATGTCATTCTGTGTTGCCATTCACAGTGCAAAATATTTAATTCGTATCTTTACTCACGTCTATTGATAACGATAGGGTTGGTAGCAAGCGAAGAGCGCAATTTTAATTCGCTGCTTGATTATCATAACGCGGAAACTAGTAGAAAGATGCGGCAACGTGCATCATTTGTGACGTCATAAAGACCACACAATGTTTGAAAAATCGGACATTTTAAAAAATTAATTAAGAAAAAACTGTTGGAAAAATGAAAGTATTTTCTGGGCCCATGTTATTTTTTTTTGCTCATTCTATCCATTTCAATGACTAACAGTAGTACTTTTGACTGAAGGAAACCACCCCATTCAAGGCCAGACGAACACGAGTCCGAAAATGGTTATTTTAAGGTTAAAATTACATTGAATTCAGTATTCTTATTCCGCATACAGCCAAAACAACGTAGTTCTATTTTAAAGAAATCTTTAAATCTTTACGAATGTTTTAAGAGAGCGAGTTCAAACATTTGTATGTACAAGACAAACATTCCGTCGCTGTCCTACAAAGTAGTCATAGTGTGACTTATGTTAATCTGGTTTTGAGGGACAGAGTTCATACAATGTCAACATTTTAAGGAAAATTGCCTTTTGATATTTGCTCATTTCATTTTTAAGAAAGGAAAATGATTTTATTTTTGGAAATATCGGGAAAATTTTATTTATTTTTTGGGACAATAGAAGCATCTAGAAGTAAAGGGGTGTAAGTGCCAAAATTGAAAAAAAAAAAAAAAAAAAAAAAAAAGAAGAAACTCCTAATGCTTTGTTGCAAGACATGATACAGTCAAACTTGCTTATAACGAACGAAAAAAAGATCGCGATAATTGCTCGTTTTAACCAAGTGCTCGTAAAAAATAAATTATAGAAAAAAAAATCATAAGAAAATGATTATCGTTGCTTTTTCTCTCTCTTTTTTTTTTAAATATCTGTACAACACCAAAGAAGTTGGCTAATTTGCTTAGAACTGTCTGAATAAGTTTCTTGTGTCATTATTTTTTAGGAATACACACACACACAACCACACACACACACACACACACACAAATATATATATATATATATATATATATATATATATATATATATATATATATATACACATACATATCACTTGTTTTTCAGGATTTATGATCTATTACTAACTTGTGGTTGACTTTGGAATGTTGAATAAAATTTACCAAAAATAAAGATATAACCTGAAAGTCAATAGAAATTTTATGAGTCACAGAAACATTGCTTGTTTTTAAGAGGGGTTTGCTCGTTAAAAGTGAGTTGGGTTCCCATAGATTAAGGATTGTACCAACCAAGAGTTTCAGATTTCCTCGCTAAGTCCGGGTTCTAGTTAAATCAGAGTTCGTTATAAGCGATTTCAACTGTACTAGTACTCGCAGCCTTGGTATGCGTTGCTATAAAGCCTGATTTAGGAAATCTTCCGTCAATCTGGAATTTAAACTTAGCCCGCGCTTTACTCAAAGCTTTAAAAAGTTCACTTGCATCTCTTTGCTTCTCACTGCCTCATTTTATCTCCACAGCCTGAAAAACTTTTATTACACTTTCTGAAATTGCTATGACTCTCTAGTGGAATGTTGCCATTTTGAATACCACCGATTTGTATTAAACTGAGATTTCATAAAGAACACTCCTTTCGAAAAAGATAAAAGAGACTAAAAGCAACAGATGTCCTTTAACAACGCTGGTGGAAACAAATTTCGGAGATTTCTTTCTGAAAGTAATATTGTGTAACATTTTATCGTTATTTTCGCAAAGTATGCTCGATTTCGGTGTTATTGGAGTTTTATTCCCAAAGGCAGAATATGGGAATGGGAATGGAGAAGAACCTATCTGTCAAGAAATCTTCGCAGAAGTATTTTCCCTCTCTTTTGGTTGCTATTCAAGGGAAAAAATGTATCCAAAGAGCTTGGCTACATTGATTTCGGAAATCGCAAAAATATATCACTGTAATCCATCAGAAGTGAAAGTGTCTGAATGAATACATGACGGTCTAAAGACTAGATTATTATTGTGGGACTGGAGATCAGCACGAAACTTTTAAAAGTAAATGAAGCAGAATGCTTTTTTGAAACTTTGCATGTGTGCATTTGTTTATAAAGCTAGTATCATGAGTGAAAAAGCTCATTTACAAACTCGCCTTTTTAGTTTTTTGTTTGATTGAACGGCTCTAAGAGCAATTTTAAAAATAAAACCATGAACGATGAATTCATATTATCCCAACTCGGCGTACGGTGCATCAAAAACGTAGGGGGTCAAAGACAATGTGACGAAGGGGGGAGATTCCCCCTAAAGTTGAATTTCTTTTAGAAAAATTGGGCTACTTTATCAGATTTTTAAGTCATTATCGATTAAATTACTTAAAAAAAAAATCGAGAATGTGACCACAGTACATCCCTTCCTTCCTGAACTCAAAGTTTTTTTTTTTTTTAAATAATTCTTATGAGAATGATCAAGTTCTTTTACAAACTCACATTTATATATTTTATATTTTTTAATGGACGGCTCTAAAAGTATTTTTTAAAATATAAAACCAGAAACGATGCGTGCATACTATTACATGAATTTTACAAAGTTGTTATGTATTGAAGAGGGTTTTTTTTTTCTTTTTTTTAGCAAAATTTTCATATTCGTTTGCATGGCACACTCACTAATTCTTGTGATGAGACAAACTTGCTGGTAAAAGCTTTAAGCTACACAGCTTGACAATTGCTAAGGAACAATTACATTTTTTGGAATAGTTAAGAATGGATAATGATTAAAGAAACAGAACGAAATATATAGTTAGTAGGGAGGATGTGCCTTTATTATAAGTACAAAATAATACAGATATTACTACATAAATGAAGTAAAAACTTAAAATTAAAAAAATAATCCTACTTAGATGATCTTCATTCAACAACAAAAAAATGATCTATGTCAGAATGATGGAGACATGAGTACCTTAATATGATGCATGATTACTACACTGTTAAAAATTCAGGAAGATTTTCTGCTAATTGTTACTGTAAAATGGCGGGCTAACGCATCGCTGATTTTTACGGTAATTTTTACCGGAGAAATAAGCGATCCCAGCGCCAATTGGTTGCTCCGGCCTACCAAGGAAACCGTAAAATTTTACAGTAACATTTGATTTTTACGGTAATAGTTACTGGCAACATGGATGCCAGTAACAATTACCGTAAATTTTCCGGAAAATTTTTAACAGTGTAGGGACACTAAAGCAGAATTTACATATGTTTTCCATACTCCCCACTAATCATTGAGGAGTGCTTGGAGGATGTTCTCCTACTCCTCTCTCAATGCGGATTTGAGTTCTTGTACTGTTTTGGGAGGGACGGTTCTTCGCGCAAAGCGTCTGTCAAGATCCTCCCAGGAAAGTTCAATTGGATTTAAGTAGGGAAAGTAGGCAGGCCACTGCATACGGAGAATGTTTTCACTTTGCAGTGTGTCTGACACTTCAATGCTCCAGTGTGGCCGTGTATCGTCGTCCGTAAAGAGAAAGCCTAGACCTACAGCCCCCCTAAACTGATGAACATGGTCCAGCATAACATCTCTGCAATACATTTGCGACGTATTGCTTTCTTATTCAAAAATGTGAAGCGGTGTTCTGCCATTGTGCATGATGCCTGCCCACACCATGACGCCTGGGCCGTAGCGATCACGTTCGCAAATAAATTTTTGTGCATAACGTGTTCCACGCGCTCTCCACAGTAGTTGGTGACCAGAACCACTTGTCCCACTGAAACGAGATTCGTCAGAGACCAATTTTGACGATCCCACCAACATGTTCTTTACACCAGCATAATCTCTCTCGACGATGGCGTGGTTGAACTTGGATGCAACGTACGGGCTTCCGTGCATACGAACCGACATTATTTACTCGCCATGAGATGGTTCTTGCAGAAACATGCGTACCGGTAGCGGTTGTTAGATTTGCAGCTATCTGTCCAGGAGTGAAATTTCTGTTCCTTTTTGCCATGAGGGCTCGAACCTCTGAAGGTGTGGTTCTTCTACCACGACCCCCGGCATGCTTTTGCAAAACATTTTCCCCTTCAGCGGCCTTCTTTAATCGGGAGATGGCACTTTTTGATACACCCATTGCAGCAGCCACAGTGGTGACACTTTGACCTGCTTCTAGTCGTCCAACGGCTCGTCCACGATCATAGATACTCAAATGATGTCTTGCTGACATTTTAGTCTTAAGTATTTTAAGAACCAAACAGAATTTCAGAGAAAAACCTTTTTTAACATCCAGCACTATTTTTGTTAAAAACCAAACAGCGTGAATTTTTCGTACGAATCTTGAGTGTGTATGCTCTGTCTTTTATACAGATAACGAGTTTTGGTCTACCACGCCATCTGAACTTGAATTTATTTTTATTGGCCTGATGATTGAGGTACGAATTTGCATAAATCACTTGTTCCTTAGCAATTGTCAAGCAGTGTACTAAACACGAAAGTAAGATTTAGAGTTTTCAAAACTGGTACAAAGCTTCTTACAAAAATGTGAGAAGAAAGTGATACAACATAAGTAAAAGCGAACATTAAAAGAAATAATCATATATGAGCAAATACTAATCTTAACTCTCTTTTTTTGTAATGTTGTGAATTGAACTTTTAATTACAACTAAAGGCATTTGTATCATTTTTTTATAGAAAATTTCGGCAAGTAAAGAAGGAAATAAAGTCATTATAAATAATCAAAATAATCATTTACGAAGAGAAAAAGAAGGCTGCAACACGACAAAAAATAAATCTAATGTAAGTGGCTTTGTGGCAGATGCATAAAATGTATCCCCTTTCCTTTGAGGTGTAAAGTTTTTCTGTGAACATAAGTTTACTGGTTTTAATTAGTGACGAAAAGCTAATTACACTTTTAAACCAAGGCATCATTGAAAATTGGAATTTAAAATTGGATCATGTCGGTCATCGTAGTTACGGCCAACCTTTATAAGAAATTATGTTAGAAAATGAATTCCTTTGTGTTGTAATAAGTATTACTAGCGGACTTGCGCGAGGCGTTCGCGCTCTACAGATGGAGTTCAAAAATCCATTTTATTTTTAAAAATACTTTTTGAATAACAATAAAACTGTGAATTATTTTGTTCATTTTTAGGGATAGCGATGAAAAAAATCTTTAAAAGGAAGTTTTACCTTTTTATATTGTCGAAGTAGTAAAAAACATTTTGGCGTATCCACAAAAAAAAAAAAAAAAAACATATTTGAGAAATAGCATATATGATACTGCAATTTACTTTGATTTCAACAAGAGAGCTGTAGCTCAGAAAAATTAACTCTTCTTAAAATTACGCCTTAATATAGAAGTTTGATAAAGTATTGATGGAGTTATGGTGTTGTCACAAAAAAAAAAAAATCCTTGAGGAATAATATCTATAATTATATATATATATATATATATATATAATGATCAAAATTTGATGTAAAATATTCTACATTTAAACAGCGCAATGTTGCAGCTAAAGTAGTTAAATGTATTGAAAATATAGTAAAGTATGTAGTTTCACATACACGGGTAGCACAGAAATAAGTGTATGTAACAACGAAGATAAACAACAATAACAACAACAAAAATGAACATGGAACGTTAAAAATAAACTAGGAACATTGAAAACAAGAATTGATGAAATCATGGGTATTAAACTGCTGCTACGTTTACGAAGAGCTGGAGCAGCTGGCATATTAAATATTCTGCAAGGTTTCTGTGCGGGTCAGTACCATACATGCAGCAAAATTAATTAGAAGTAAAAGTATATGTATTTGAATTGACGAACTTATATGTGTAGCTACATATAAGGCTTAATATAGTAAGCAGGAAGATTATAAAACGTTATAGATGCTTATTTTTTGGATAAATGCAATAAATTTTACATATATAAATAGTATGCTTATTAGTAATATGCTGTCATGTATTACCAACCCCCCCAGCTCTGACCTGCAAAATAAAAGAGAAAAAATTACATACCACATGATTTCAAACATTTCGTCGACAACAATGTCTATGTCTAGGTATCCATTTGCCAGAGACGAAAATCCGATGCCACGCCAATCGAACAGGTCGCTGGGGCAGGGCATCCAAAAAGCACCTTCCTGTCGAAAGGATTTCAGCGCTCTTTATCATCAAAGTTACCCAGTTACACTGTTGCCAAATCGCAGTTGTTTGGGTGGAAACTAAATCTGTCCTTGTTGAAGAAAAGATTTCTTGAATAAATTAAGATAATAAAATGTGAAATTGGCAGGATAAAAATTGTAATAGTAGAGATTTGCAGCAAATTTGAAGATTTGTTTATTAAATTGAGAATTGTTGCTACAAATTTTAAAAAATCTGCTTAGCTGTCCAATTATAATATTAATGAAGATCTTTTTATGTAAATTACTGTACCAATGTGGCATACTTTTTGTGTAAAAATTGAAGTTATCTTTTTTATCATAGATATCTGTAATAAGGTTAGAATCAACAATTTTGAAAGAAATGTCCAGAAAATCGGCAGACAGAAAGTTGTCATTGGCTTTAGTGAGTTGTAGATTTTGTGGATAGATTAAAGGGAAAATGTCATCCATACTTTTGTTGAAGATAAGGATGTCATCTATATACCTGAAAATATCATGTTTTTTATTATATTGTACTGTGTATTTAAATTCATAGAAAAAGAGATATAGATTAGCAGCTGTGCTGGAATAGTTGGTGCCCATGCCAATTCCATGTATTTGTTTAAAAATAAAGTTGTTGAAAGTCACAAAATTGTTAAAGAAACAGAAATGACAAAGACTATTGAAAAAATTCCTGTCGATGCCCAATTCCTCACCAATGCAAAATATGTCAAAAAGTTTTAACAAAGTTGTATATAAATCTTCGATGGGAATGTTGCAGAATAGATTCTCAAAGTCAAATGTGTAAATTGATTTAGGTGTGCGTTGTAGATTTTTAATGATTTCGAAACTGTTGTCAATGCACCAGAAATAGCTCGTATGCATAAATTTGACCTTCAGAAAATCATAAATTTTTTTCAAAATAAACTGTAATTTGATGTTGATATTTTTTCAAAACTTTTTGTAGTAGAACAAATGAAACGAAATTTTATTGGTGATTTGTGGAATTTGGGCGTCATAAATCAAACAGATTCATTGCAAAATACTCATACAGGGTAATTTGAAGTGTTTTGCAATATTTATTTTACTTAAAATGAACATAAAATTAGTAATATTTATATAATGATTAAGTAAAATAAATTTAACAAATATAGCGTGCTGATTGGCAGCCGGTCCTCTTTTCTGACGAATCCTGCTTCAATTTGTGGCACCATGATGGCCGAACAAACCTATTGCTCAAAGTATGAGAAAAGAAATTGTTTACTTTGCTGTAGATACATGAATTAAAGTTTCAGAGAACCCCTTTATCAATACAATAATCTGACTTTCTGTAATGTGTGTGAAGAAATCAAAACTAAAGTATATAAAGACATTTATGTGCAAAAAAGTGAATTTCCCCTTGTTTTATACACGGGTGTCTCAAATTAAATGTAAATTTATATGAACAAACATAGCATATAAAACGCGTTTTCAAGTAAGTGGAATAAGGGAGGAAGTATTAACTAAAGATTAAAAACTACTGCAACATTATAGAAAACTGTGTACACATTCTAAGAAATAAAATGGAGTAACATAGTCACGAAATTAATACCTTTTAGCAAGGTGGTGTTACCAGCGGGCAATCTTTTGAATACTAACATTTTGAATTAGTTTCATTTCACGTCAAATTATTTTCCATGAACGTTTCTGAATTATTTTTACAATGTAGATGATGAGGGACCCTACTCGGCAATTTATTAATATGTATATGTTCTAAAACTTAATGTTAACTTTAACTACTTAGTCAATGTTAAGTGCATATATACAGGGTGTCCTGAAAATGCCTGACTGTTTTCAAAAATTTATTACAGAAAAACGGTAAATGAAAAAAAAACAATTATTATACAATTATTTAAAACATTCACCGGCTTACTATGTGCAGCGCCATCTATTAAGACATTTTTGAACTGAATTTTGGAACTTTGAGGGAAAAAATTTAGCGGCCACCACATGAGTTTTTGCAAGACTAGTTTTTTATCATTAACAGTTCTGTTATTAATTTTTGAAAACAGTCAGTTTTTATCAGGACACCTTGTAGCATGACAACGGCGATGCAATGCGATTAGTTCAAGCCTTAATTACTTGAAGAATCTGTTAATCACTACCAAATGTAACAAAAAGTACTAAACAGAACTAAACGAATCTACTTAGCAGTTTGCCAACAATTTTTATCATCAACTTAACCTCTCCTTCACTTGGCATAGGCTTCAAGTTATTTAAAATATACCTTTTTTTCTCAAACAATTTTCTGAAAATGGTACTATCTTTACGTTACTACCGTATTTGCGTAAAAAGAAAGCTAGTTTGTTTTCTAAATTGTAATGGGGTTGTTTCTTTTAGTCAAAAGTAGTACTTTTTGTCACTAAAATTGTTAGAATAAGCAAAAAAAAAAAAAAAATAATAATAATAATTTTTTAAAATGCCCGATTCTTCAAACAAGGGGTGGTTTTTATGACATCACAAATGATGCACTATGGCGCATCTTTCTACCGCATTTCCACGTTATGATAATCAAGAAACGAATTACAATTGCGCTCTACGCTTGCTATCAACCATATCGTTGCCAATACACGTGAGTAAAGATGCGAATTAAATATTTTGGACCATGAATGGCAACACTGAATGACATTTCATCGTTTGTGATGTCATCGGCAGAATTGTTAAATGATGAAAGAGCACCGATTTAAGTAAATTTTAAAAAATACGAAACTTAAAGAAATTATTTAAAAAATGGTCAGATTCTATGTTTTTAAGCATGCTCTTTCAGAAAAAAAAATACTTTTAAAATTTTGGAAACGAGTCCATTGCTTTTTGTTGTTGATTCCTCTGCAAAAGATGTTTTATTAGCTTCTTTGATTTCCATGCAAATAAATTTCAATCATCACTTTATCTAAACCACTCATTTTAATCATACTGCAATAGAAAGGTAAAATAAATTAAGTTCGTTTAGTAAGATAGTATAAAATGATTGAGTAAGTCAAAATAAGTAAATTTGGAAAAACATTTAGTACAAAACAATTTTAGAACGCTGAAATGCTTAATAAAAGAAGAAAAAAAAAGTTTCGGCATGAAAATTTAGACCAACAATTTTTTTTTGTCATACTTAATGAAAATTAATGTTTACTTCAAATGTTTGTAAATATAATGAAAAATGCAAAAATAAATAAAGCTGAGCGTGATATTGATAAAACATATTTATATTCAATTCTCTTTACTCCAGATTCATCAAAGATCCTCATTATCTTAAAATTAGCTTCATTGTTTTGGATAAACACAATCATATACAAATCTGTCTTTCCATTGAATTCAGCTTTAGAACTTTCTACAAATTTAAGAGTGAATGTTTGACGATAATTACTATGCTTAATAACAATTAATGCATAAAATACTCAGAATCTTGATTGAAAAAAATCCGAATCCCATTTTCAATCATAAAGCGTTTATGTAAAATAAATATTTTTCATACTTATTGCTTTTTAAAGACTTTGATTTTCTTTTCATTTTATGCGCAATATTTAAAAATATGATTAATTTCTTAAATTAAATTGTATTTTAAAAATTGTATAGTTTAGTTTTTACGGATTGCTTTGTTGTGTTTAATTATAAATGTAAATCACTTTTGAGAACAACCAGTGGTTATTATTATGTCAGCGATTTAAATAGAGCAGTTTCATTTTCTTTCCCACAACTTGGGATGTTTAAAGCTGTTATTTTTAAAAAAAGAATGCTGCTAATATTGATTGGGACTGCTATTTTTCCTGTAATTAATTTTATCAAGAAAATTGCTCTATATTTTGAAGGAAATAATTTCTATCAGTCATTTATTCGAACTCATACCCTAGACGACATGATAAGTGTCTATTATTTTTCGCAGTTTCATTGTGATCCATTAATTTGTTTAAATATGTTTTTTCGCGATGAAAATCATGCAATGTTTGAAATGGTGTCATTTCTACCTACATTCAAAGTGTAGAAAAAAAACTTTAAAACTTCTAGATTTCAACCCGGAAAAAGTTATGGAATAAAACAGAAAGGAAAAACGTTTTGTATGCTTTTAATATTCTGTAATTTTCAATAAAAAGTCAGTTTGCGATATATATATATATATATATATATATATATATATATATATATATATATATATATATATATATATATATATATATATATATGTATGTATGTATGTAGGGACGTATATGATACGCGTATGTTGCTAAAAGCGGGTAGTTATTTGTATACCTTCGCATGGTGTGCAAGCGGCGATGCAGACTTATGTCGCGTTTTCCCGAATACCCTCGAGTTTCAATCAGTCCCAGCGAAAAAGAGGAAAAGCGGCATTACGTAACCAGACTTAAAATGCAAAAAATGATACATTTCTTTAAAAAAAATTAAGTTATGTAACTTGTGATTAGTTGAAAAAAAGACCTGTTTTTTTTAAATATTTTCAATAATATCACGTTATTATGACACCATCCACTTTTAAACTACGATGGTAGGGATAGGGCAAAGCGGATATACCCGCTTTCTATATGTTTTGTTGGCAAACGTTCTGACTTAGATTTTCTATTTAAATAGGATAAGTATAACTTTAAATAGCTATTTTTATGATAGCAACTAGCTAGTGTATTGATTTAATCAGTTATTTCTTTATGTTTCATAAACAATTCTGCTGACACTTAGATTTTTAATTTAAAGTCGATAAATATTTATTTTGTTTTTTCACGGCAGTTCGCTAGTCAATTGGTTTAATCATTCATTACTTCCTATTTGACTGACAAATGTACCAAATTACAATAAGTTACGCTTACCCGCTTTACCCGAGAGGCTTACTCGCTTTTGAACCATCGGTAGTGCAAAGCGAGTTTTTTGAGTGTTTGTAATGTTCAATAATAAGTTAATATGGAATTTGAAATAATGCAATAATCACTTTTTATTTTGAAGTTCAAGATCCCTTCTAAGAAATAAAACCTAAAACTACAACTTTCGATCGTTCTTCATTAATCTATACCCGCTTAGGACCACCCTCTCCAATATATGCATGGAAAAACTAAACTTTATTGAAAAGTTTAATCATTAAAGATATGGAATCTTACAATCAATTTAAATATGATTTATAGAGTGAAGGTAAGCATTGAATAGGGTTTTCTTTTCGATAAAAAGTATTGCATTTCAATGTAAAATAAAAAAACACAATACAAATGCAAATCCAATATTTATTGAGAGCTACTATGTTATTAAAAAAACTATAATAAAAAACGCCTGTAATATTTGACTCATATTTCCCATTATTATATCAGTCTTATGTAAAAAAGACCTTGAGATAAAACAGACAAGGATTTGGAAGGGATTTGTCAGAAAAGAACGAAAGTTATTAAAATTGGAGAAAATATTGGTTTTAGTTTTATAAATGTATTACAACTTTTTTAGCTGAACCAGAATATTGAATTAATATGCGAAGATACATAAATATAAACCGTAGTTTTCCAATTTCCATTTTTTATGCACATGGCATTTAATAATATAAATTTAACTGATTTACTATTCAATAATTTCTTTACGTTTCAGCCATTATAAGAATTTAATGTGCATGCTATTATATAAAAATCGTTTTTATAAGAATTTAATGTGCATGCTATTATATAAAAATCGTTTTACTATTTTGCTGTAGCATTTTGGTTTACTGCAAAAAAAAAAAGAAAAAACATTTAAATGGAAGAAAACTAAAATTTATTTATAAAATGACCATAATGTATAATACATGAGCCATTCAGAGCAAAGCTGCTTTAAGTCAATAGAGCGAGAGTTTTGAGTATTGGATGATTTTGTAGGGCCATTCAATTACTTATTTACTGTTCATTCACAACCGGAAATTTGCTTAAAAATGAGTATAATATATAATGCGCGAACTGGAGATCGAAAGTGGTGTAAGTCAATAGAACAAAGTTTTGAGTAATTGAAGGGAAAAGTAGGATCATTTAATTCCTCATTTACTGTTTATTCACAAGCGGAAATTGATTTATAAAATGACCATAAAATATAATACGTACATGAGTCGGAGAACAAAACGGTGTAGGTCAATAGAACAAGATTTTGAGTAATTAAATGGTTTAGTATTTACTTTTGCACGAAATACTCCAATTTTTCCGTTTTACGATTACCGTCTATCAACAAATGGTTGAACCTAGATTTACACCACTTTCAAATGAAGTAAAATGAGGTTGAAACTAATTTCTGATAGTTTCAATACAACGTATGAGAAAATTGAGGCACTCCACTTTTGTCCTCAACGGCTCAAATAATAATTAATTCAAAAGGTGTGCTATTTTCATTTTCCATTACCGACTTTATGAAAATATTAATTACAACAGTTTATTATTATTTTTTTTCCAGAAAACTAGAAGTTTTCTTCAGTATTTTGATTGGCTTATTTATTGGCATATTATTAGCGTATGATTTTGGAGAGATTTGGTTCCTCGTGGATAGTTGGAGTGAAATCCAGCTTCAGGAGAACTGGAGGTATATTATAGATTAAGCGGAAATCTTAAGGCTTTGTTCAAGTCTTCTATTTTGCATTTACATATGGTATCATCCTCACGTAAATTTAACATATAATGATGTTGCTGATGGACTGGATAAGAAAGGATCATCCCTGCCGCAATGCCCTGCTGAACCTTTGTTATTCGGTGAAATTTTCTCCAAAAGCAGGGCGCTTATTAATACCTTCTAGAAACAACCACCATCCCATTCTTAGTATCGTGCTTCTGGCCCTAGTAGAGCTGTTGACTCTGGAAAAGACCTGCAGAGCCAAACAGCATTGTCTCAGCTCAGTTCTGGTATCCTTAGAACACTAAGAATCTATTATGGTATCAAGACTTCTTCCAGAAGTCCCAAGTGCAATGAAGGCGACGCCATTGCGGAGCACTTACTTTCTTGTATCGTTTTGTCGCTTGAGGACATTTTGAACAGATCCGGTATAGGGGGGGGGGGTAGCAGAGATTGAGGACGAATGGACTCATGGACCTGATCTAATTTCAAATCAGTGAGGATTATCAACATCAATGATTCTCTAATTTGATACAGACTGGCTGACAGCCCTCTTTCCGCAACATCAAGTCTTTCACAATAAAATAATTGAAATCATTGAGGGTGGGGAAAGGTTTAAAACGTCTTAAATTTTATTACCATTCACCGGAAATAAATATCAGTTCGATGGACATTGTGGACTTGCTGTGCTACTTTCTTCTGTTCAGGTTACTTAAAGAAGTCCTCCCTCCTCTTCCATCACGACCGAGAAACTGAAAATATTTAGCAAGGATTCAGTTAAAAGTAACCGCATCATTTAAAGCAGTTTTCAATCCCCCCCCCCCAAAAAAATTAATTTTTCCTAGTTTTCTGAGCATATCTGCTACATACGCTTCGTATAGATTCCTGTGAGCTGTAGGACAAGCATTGTTTTAAACTATTTGTATGAGAAGAGCAAACACCGCACGTCTATTTATACTGTTAATTCTCAAGCATGAGCGTCCCAATGGGAGGCCATTGTGGCATCCCAGAGTTGCCCTTATTCAGCGATTTTCGCCTGACAGTTAAAGTTAGTTTAGTTTCGCCTGAGTTTAAAGGCAGAATTTTATACTGCCTGCTTTTTAATGGTGCCAAATATATGTAGGTGTCACCACATGTAGGAAAGTGTACATGATCGTATTTTATCATTCAGTAAAACTCAGAATTTCATTCGGTAAATTTAGAATTTTCTCCTCTCTCTAATTTAAGTCATCAATTCCCTTCTTACAAGCTATGGTACATTACTGCATGAAAACTTTCAAAGTAGTTTTTAAATCATGTAGTACAGGGGTTCTCAACCTTTCAGACTTTACACCCCTTTGAACACTGATGTGAGGTCACCCCCCTCCCATATAACGTAAATACAAGTAGTGCAGTAAGTGAATGATAAAAATTCAGATAATTTCCCCCACAAAATTTAATATTACTACACATACATTTATTGTGAATGCATTCTTTTAGAACGTATCATTATAGGAACATTTGAAATAAAGGAATAAAAGAGATAAAAGCAAATTGTTTTGAAGTAATCTGCGATCTAAGTGACCTTGGTGTGCAGCATCAGTTACTTTCACACTGCGTGGCACTTTTATTTGTTATTTACTGTCTTCACAAAACTGGGTATAGTCAGCTTGTTTTTTTTACTTTGTTTTTTCATACACTCACGCACCCTCAAAATTCTTCTATGCCCTCCAGGTTGAGGACTCCTGATGAAGCATGTTGTAGTTGTTGTCTTGGGTAGATAAGGTGGAAGGGGGGGGGGAAGAAAATTTAATTATTGCCAAAGTCATGGATCACTGCCGCGGCAATGTCAGCAGGGTGTTCCGTTTTAACCTGCAAGATCTTTATTTTCGCAACCATTAGTCCTAGATGTATACTTGAAGTTGCAAAGATGTTCAAAATCAGATGCAGAGTTAAGATATTGAAAGTTTGAAGCAAAAATAAAACTGAGCCAAAAAACAAAAACAAAATTTAACTTTTTATACGAGCCCCAGGTCCCCAAACTAACATTTAGAGAAATAATCTCCATTGAAAATTATTGCTGACACAAAAAACTTGACATTTGTGCGACCAAAACTTAAGGAGCTATTCAAGTTTAAAGTTTTAAGGGACCATACAAAAGCTGAAATTGGAACTTATCGCACTTTCAGAGGAATGTCAGGTTGTCGAAGTAAATAAAATCAGTATTTATATTTTTCATTGCTATTCCAAAATAAATGCAAATGTTATGCCATAATACGCAAAAGTGCACTAGAAAACCTCGAACAATTTCAGAAAACACAGTGCATGCACACTTAAATTTTAAACCCTTGTTAACCGCTATATTTACCCCCAAAAGATGTTACTGATGGCGAAAGTAAAGTGGTGTAAGTTACAAAACACTTCGTTTCATAGCTCGGTGAATATTGGTGGTAATAATGTCAAACTTTTTCTGTTGGAATGATTTTTCAATGGAGATAATTTCCTTGAATATAAGTAAGGAGACCTGGGAGCCGTTTAAATTTTTTGACTTATTTTTATTTTTACTTCAAACTTTCAATATCTTAACTCTGCATCTGAAGTTGAAATTTTTGCAATTGGAAGAAAGGACAAACGGTTGCGAAAATAAAGGTCTTGCAGGTTAAAACGAAACACCCTGCATATATTATACACTAGTGCAAAAAGAAGCGCATTGAAATTCCTAGCAATTAAATATTCTAAGAAAAAATTTTAATCCACCTTTGTCATAAAAAATCCAATATACCTCGATATAATACATAAAAAGTGAAGTTTATAGTTTGTTGCATAAAATGAAGAAAATAACATTTTATAGTGAGGAGAAGAAATATGATTCAAACTTATTTTTTGTTATAGTTTTCTGAAAACTTTTTCGCATGTCTATAGTTTTTAAATTATTTCTATTTCCACTTTTTCTTAGAAAATATCTATATGTTAATAGCTCTTAAACTTTTAAATGAGATAATTTAATGTAAAAGAAGAAATAATACGTATAAATATCTTTTAAAAAGAGGGTCAGTGTATTTTTAAAAGTAAAAACGAATTTAAATTATACGCTTCAGATTAGAACTGATTTTCTTTTATTGCTATCACCCACCACATGTTTGGAAAATTACAGACTTTATTTCATCTTTTTTTTATGCAAATTAAGTTGCGTAAGAATGAAAAACAGTTTACTCATTGTTAAGAGGAATTAGTTTAAACATTTTTCACGAATTACAGTTTTGTTTTTCGTTCAAACCCCCAATATGCTCCTTTAGGTTATTATTCTGTGTTTAACTAAATTATCAGTAACACTTTTTTTGAACTCATTTCCATCAATTTTCTAAACTTTACTTTTAAAAACAACGCAGGGTTCGAGTAGGAAATGAAATTATTGCCGTAACTGAAGCATCTCAAATATTATTATCGGTAATTTAATAAAAGTGAAAAATTCAGAATGGAAAAAGAATGAGCGACGTATTTAAATTTATGATTATAAATATTAAGTTAAGCTTTGAATATTTAGTACTTCTATAAAATGGCAGCTTCCTAAAATATATTTTCGCAGAGAAATTAAACGGAAAGAGAATTCAAAACTATGTCATTTGGTAAAAATAATTCTTAATTGAATTTGAAATTTTTAAAACTGAAAAAGCTTTTAAGTAAGGCAACTTCACTCGAGTTACCGGCTTCAAAATTGTACAAACCAATTAACTGAAAATCATTCAGCTTTCAATTAGCCAATTAGCTTCCAATTACCCTTTAATTCTTGATGAATTTGGATAAATGCAAAATGCCATCAGTGTTTCTAAAAATTAAATATGTAAGAGTTGAAATGGCTTGAAATGCAGCAGACTATTTTATTGAACTCTGTTAAACTATCAGTTAATAGGTAGGGTCTGGTGGGGGAAAGTGGTCAACGGGGTTAAGTGATCATGAATCAAATAAAAAGCTATATAGTCGATATAAATGAAAGAATGAGAGTAAATTTTTATTTTAGATTTTAACAACTTGGAATAAAGTTTTAAACTATAAATTTTAATGTTGTCAGTAATTTATTTAGTGAAAAGAATATTTAAAAATATTTTTGTTTACTTATAAAACATTTTAAAATCTGAACACCTGTTTTAACTTCTTCTTAAAGTTTTGTGTATTAAAATTTTTAGTAGATTGGTTGTGCAGGCAGCTTTTCGGATGTCACAAGGATATGTCTGCATAAACAGCTAAGCTGGTTTCATTTCATATACTATTTTAAAAGAATTTATGTAAAATGGGGGTAAAGTGGACATAGGTTAGGCTTAACATCATACATCCTTCATCTGAAATCATTCAATCTTCACTTATGAGGCAGATAATTAGTTAAATATAAAGTTTACTAAACATGTACTGTTTGCAAGGTAAAATGTGTAAAATACAACTGAGTATCGATTGAATTAAAGCAAAATTGTATATAAAATATTTGGAAAAGAAAAACCATAGCATTTTTTTCTACGACCAGTTTTCAATTAACTGTTGTAGAATAATTAATGCATAACAAACATTCAACCATAACTAACATGACTGCGTCACGACGTGGATTGCATTCTGCCGATTTTTATGACTCTTAATACTTACTTCAAAGTAACTGTGCTTAATGAACATTCAACCACAACTAACATGAATGTGTCTCGACGTAGATGGTGTTATTCCGATTGATATGACTCTTAAGATTTCTATGTAACTGCATGCAACAAACATTCTACCATAACTAACATGACTCGCGGTGTAAATTGGTGTTCTGACGATTTTTATGACTCGTAAAACATCTAGGTAACTCTGTATGTTAAACATTCAACTAACATGTCAGTGTCACGACGTGGAGGTTTTCTGCCAGTTTTAATGACTAATAAGACTTCAAGGTAACTGTGTACGTATATTAAACATTCAGTCATAACTGCCATGATGTCGCACATTAAAAGGGGATACACCCACTTTTGAACCACACTGCATGTTGAAATAGCTTTATAAAAATCACAAAACTCACTTTTTTTCGGAATTTTTCTTGTTCGTTTCTTTGAAACTATTCTTTATAGTTCAAACAGAAAAATAAGAAGACTTATACGAGAGTCGGCTAAAAAGGAAGACGACTGATTTAAGCTAAGCTTGGCACGATTAAAGCAACATATGAAAGTCTTTCTCATTGTCTTGCAAAATCTTAATTATCAGGATATAAATATATATTTTTACGATTCAAGGAATTTTCTGTTTAAAATTTGGAAATAATTAACAACTAAAACCAGCTTTTGTACGTTAACGATGAAAGAATTGTTAAAAATAATGACACACAGCAGGAGATTGAATTATAATGCTGAAATTGATCATTAATTTTCTAAGGAGATAAAACATGAAGAAAACAAATGTTTTTAACGAGGGAAATTCTCATTTAAAATAATTATTATGGAAACGAAAAAGGAAGTCTTATTTAAAACAGACATTATGTGTCCAACAGCATATAATTTGATTTTTTTTTTTTTTTTGAAAGTTTGTAATGTATTATATCGGCATAAGTTTATGTTAACTTTTACTACACAAATGTTGATATACAGGATGTAGTGTGGCAAAGTGTAGAGAATTCATGACATTTGTATTCTTCATCATCTGAACCAACATTAAAACATAACTAAAAGTCAAAAGAAAAATAAATAAATAAATCAGTGTTACCTTGTAAGAAAATTCCGAAACGTCGCAAATTATTTCTAAGCAACATTTCGCGATTTCTCAGCCTTCCACCAGATTCCAATAAAAAAACGAGTATCTTTGTTGAAAAAATTCTTGAATCGCTACAAGTTTCCTGAAAACAGACTTCTCACTGCTAGAAAAACTTTTTTAGCTACCAGTGTGAAGATATGATCAACTTCTTTATTAAGTGTCAACTTCTTTATTTAGTTTTGTTTCAATCCATAGAGATTGATATAGTCAAACCGGGGACACAATACAGTCTATGGATATATTCACTTTGCAAGGGTTGTATGCAAGTAAGGATTTTAATATTTGTCTGAAATTCTGCCTTAGCGTTTTATAAGGCCCCTGATGTATTCCAGAAGCATGGATGGAGTTTAATTAAAAGGTTTATAAATTATTCAAAAAGATTCCATACGAATTTCAGGAAGGTTACTGATTTTTAGCGGGAAGCTTTTCTGGTTTTGCCGATATGTTACTTGCAGAAATTAGGCACGCCATTTGTCCATTACTTTCCTAGAACGTTCCGAAATTTTTTTCAATGTATTAATAAAACATGTTTTTTGTTTATTAAAAACAAATAGTACAGTAAACTTATGGAAATATTTTGATTGACAAAACATAAGAATAGCTATCCCGCTCCTGCAGACCTAAAGGTTGCTGAAACATTTCATGTTAAAAACCAATTTAAATGGCATTTCAATGAAATAGCATTTCTTTTACCAATCTCGTTCTTTTTCCAAATACATATAATAATCGAAATAAAGGTTGAATTTTTAACATTACTTCAAGTAATAGTTGGTTGTAATAAAAATTGTCCATTTTTTAAAACCAGAACCAAAATAGTTAATTCGTTTTATGACAGTGCTAACATATGGGAGTGGGCGCTGACCTCACACTAAATCGGAAGAGCACAAAGGGATAGTGGTAACAAGGGAATTTGAGATCGAAAACCGCAAGACTTTTTTGTGCTGTCACCGAGAACAACAGATTCCTTTACAATTTCTAGATTTGCAAAAAATTCTTTAAGCAGCCAGGTATCGCTCATGTTATTAAAGCGACGGTAGAACCTTATTTGTCCGGCCCTCGTTTATCCGGATTTACGGAATATCCGGATCAAATTTGCAGTTAAAAAAGCTTTTTTATTCACATAGATAGTTTCAAATTATGATGGCTAAGAACATAACTATAAGTGCGCTAAACAATCGCTTGTTATTGTTATTAAATGTACATCTTCTGCATAGTTTGCACAATGTCTCATAGTATAATACAACCACAACTACTGTTGAACTGTAACGATAAGGTTTTTGCTTTTAGAGGCATTAGATCACCCATCTTACAGTCTTGACCTCGTATCAAGTGACTTCCATCTCTTTGAACCTTTAAAGGAACACTTAGAGGTCTGGTATGAAAGTAAACATCGTCAAGTATGAAACCACATCTAGACTGCTTGCTGAACGACAGCATTAGCTCTGAAACGCTGACCTCATAAGTATTTCTATAAAGGTCCAAAAGATGGAAATCACATGGTGCTAGGTGGGGACTATAAGGCGAATGATCCGAAAACTCTGATCGTCTTCGTTATCTTCAGTAGGGTTTTTATTTCTATAGAGGATATGCATATTCGTCTGGGCTCTTGTTACCTTATTTCTTGAAACCCGCTCGTAATTTAGTGGTGTGATATGGCAAAAAGAATTGTGTACACATAACATAAATTGCACTACATATTTAAACAGAAAGAAGAAAATACATGAAATAAATATAAAATTACCAAAGAAAAAAAACATTTTTCTGTTCATCTTAAATTAAGTCAATACTGTGCCAGGAATGCGTTTATTCATTAGAGACAAGGGTTCAAGCCATACACGAAAGAAGAGAGAAAAATAACAAAACTAAGATAAAAATCCTAAGCCGCAGGTAATACAGAGTTGGTATTTCTTCCCCTTTTAATGTGCTCCCTCAAGCGAACAGTCTGGAGAGCCAAAAATTTATGAATAAATCATGTTTGGGAAACTCAAGGAGGCATAAACATGGGAAAATGAATCTTTCTTTTTCAGGTATATATTTAGTTTTTGATTGTAGCTACACATTTTTAGTCCGATGTATAACGTATTGCATGAAATGTTAAGCCAAAAAAACGTTGAGTTTGTTTTCGTTCTCGATAATGAAACGTTGAAATTTTGCGTGATAACTGAATGTAATACCATCAGGGTTAATTTGGTTGGAAATTCAAATCTTGCTCGTTGGATTTAAGATTTTATTGAAAGGAAAATAGAGTGGAGTCTTGACTTTTGCGTGGGCTGCATTCCAAGATCACTCGTTTAAGTCAAAATTTCGCGAGTTAAAACAAGGTATGCATGTATACAATATACACATATAGGATCTTCTTATAAACATAGACAGATATTTAAGACACTTGTACACACCCCTCATACTGTTTTAAATCATTCCTGAACTATGTATTACTGTTTTCTCCATACAGAACTAAATTTATACAGTATCTAGAACAAACATTTGCGTTATTCAGGTCACAATTCTGTTACGATGCACATAATCTTTCTTTAATTGTAAGTAACTTTTTCCTTCTCTTCTCAGTTTAACTACACTGTAAAAAAAATCCTAAACGTTACTAGTTATTTCCGTGGGGCGTCTCGGGATTTCACACATTTTCACCTATTTCCCCGTAAAAACAAGTATAATCACAAAAAAGTTTCCTGAATCGCTACAAGTTGCACGCGTGCAGACTTTTCACTGTTGTGGAAAACATTTTTAGCAACCAGTTTAAAGACTGAATGAGCGTGTTTATTAAGTGTATCGGCCTAAAGTTGCTTACGGAATGCCCAGGTTGACTAAGCTCCTAATGAGAGCGAAAAAGTCAATGTATAGCTACAGCTTTGCAAGGCAGGAATTACAGGCAAGATACATAATTGGTTCCTTCTTGCATAGCTTTGGCCGTGATCGCTCTGATTTTTATGGAGCCTTCTTGGTAAATCAGGAAGGTTTTAATCAATAACACTAAACCTACTTAATACTTCTAGAAGGTTCTAGAGACATGACTGGCTTTAACAGGGGAGATTTCGCATTTCTTCAGAAAGTTTCAAGGTTAATTTCAGAAAGGTTACTGTCATTTAGCGGAAAACGTTCCTGATTTTTCCAAGGTATGTTTCTGGAAGAAATTGGGCACATCAAGTGCCCATTATTTTCCAGGAACGTTTCTGAATCGTTTTTACAGTGTAGACATAGATGAAGCAGCTTGCTTTGCCAATGTAGTGAATTAACTTTCACATTTAGTTCTCAGAATCTTTTATTTATAAAACATTTAGCTTCACTCAGTTTATTGTGCCTTAAAATGTGCGTTATTTTACAAGCTTGCTCTTTTGGTTTCCAATGGAAATAAAACACGCAAGAAATGTCAATTCCAATGTTTACCTGTTGTTAGTATGAAATCCAAAACGTGTTTCTTCAAATTTCTCAAAAACTTACTATTGCACAGATATAGTCCGTTACCACTTCACGTCCGTATCGTGTATGATTAGTTATACAATTTAAACTACATATTTTTCGTTTTTTACATTATGACAAAGCTGATTTCTATACATTTTCACTGTAAAAACGATTCAGAAACGTTCCTGGAAAATAATAGGCAGCTGATGTGCCCAATTTCAACCAGTAACATTTCTTACAAAAACCAGGAACGTTTTCCGATACAAGTGAGTAACTTCCTGAAATGCTGGGAAATATCCCCTGTTAAAGCCAGTCGTGAACCTTCTACAAAAATTAAATGGGTTTAATGTATTTGATTAGAACCTTCCTGGTTTACCAAGAAAAGTCCAGAAGCATCACCGCGACCATGGCCAAAGCTGCGCGAATAATTGCAACCAAGAACCAACCATATTTCTTGCCTGCAATTCCTGCCTCGCAAGGCTGCAGCTATCCAGTGACTTATTTGCTCCCATTGGGAATTCAGTCAATCTGGACGGGCCGTGGTCAAATTGAAGCCGATACACCTTATAAACATGCTCAGTCATTCTTTAAACTGGTAGCAAAAAATATCTTTCACACTAGTGAAATGTCTGCATTCGTGCATCTTTTAGCAATTCAGGAAACTTTTTTGCGAAGATACTTGATTTTGCGGGGAAATAGGTGAAAACCTCTGAAATCCCGAAACGTTCCACGGAGATAACTAGTAACGTTTCGGAATTTTTTTACAGTGTTGTTTACTAAGATAAAAACAATGACCTTCTTAGGTATTTTTTTTAGCATTTTCCTTTTACTTATTTTGACATTGTCTATTTAATTATTGTTTTTGAAGGGTATATCGAACAGTAAATGAACACTTAGCACAATTTGATTTGCAAAAAGCTATAACGATGTTTAAAAGCTGTAGTATTTGGCTCATGGCAGTAAAAAGGTTTCATTTGATAAAACGTAGTTACTAATGTTACTAATACTAAAAAAGAGGGATAATTTTAAATTCTTTGTATCGGGCGTTTCGGTGGGTTCAACTCTTTATCTTTACTAATAATAAAGCTGAAAGTCTCTCTGTCTAGATGTCCGGAGGATGTCTGGATGTCTGGGATCTCTGTGACGCGCATAGCGCCTAGACCGTTCGGCCGATTTTCATGAAATTTGGCACTAAGTTAGTTTGTAGCATGGGGTTGTGCACCTCAAAGCGATTTTTCGAAAACTCGATGTGGTTCCTTTTCTATTCCAATTTTAAGAACAAAACTATCATAAGATGGAGAAGTACATTACGAAATTATCATAACGTGGAACCGTAACAGGGGCACAAGCCAATTGGCGAGATACGAAATTATCATAACGTTTAACCGTAACATGGGTACAAGCCAACTGGCGAGAAAATTCACCATACATTATTTGTAAATATACAGGCGCAACGAAAGATGTTTCAATTTTTCTACTACAGGCAAAGCCGTTCGGGTACCACTAATGAAAAATAAAAATACTAACATAGTGACTGAACACCCTCCCCCAAACAGTTGACAAACACAGCATTTTCTAACCGCATTCTCTTTGGAAATGAATCTTTCAACTCGCATAAGAAGAAATTTGAAAAAACCTTATTTTTAAGAAAAATACCAGTCATTCATTTATTCTAGACTATATAATACATTTCTAATTATTATAATTTACATTTTCGTGCATTTAAAAAAATCAAAGTGAACTTTTTTCTCTGTCTAAGAATCCTGAATAGCTTTATTGAAATTTATCATATGAAGTACTTAAACTCAGTAATGTGTAACTAATGATTTCCAATTTATTTGAAAGTAATCACAGTAATGATTCCATTTTTCTCTTAGATTATAAAGCTGAAAAGCTTTGGTTACGCGCCAGTATAATTCAAACCACAATTTAGCATTTACAAAAGCTTTCCTTTAATAAAAATGGATCGTTGATGGGAAAGATCCATTTAACTTTCACGCGCAATTAAATTCGTGGCTGAAAATGAATGAATAATGACAAAATGATTGATATTTTTTACAGTTGAATGTTTGGGAATGGCAGAAATTACAAACATTAGCATATATCTCAGTGTGGCACGTATCGCTGATTTTATGTGTCATAAATATAAACGGTTGAAAGTCTTAAGTATTTTATGAGCACATAATTTTCTTTTAAAACTTAAAAATGCAAACGTTCTTTCTAAAAAATTAGTATGCCACGTCACGATGTAGAAAAAAGTGAGCCTGAGATTTTTTTTTTTTTTAATTTCTGGTTTATATTTTTAAAAAAAGATTATAAATGTCTAGTAATTGAACAATAATAATGTAGGACATTTTCTCTAATTTCCATAAAAATGCTTTAAATACTAATTTAGCCACTTAATGCATTTTCCATGGGTGAAAGATACCGGCAAATTTGCACATGTTGTGACTCAAACGGGGATCTTGTACTCCGCTTCATTTTATTTCCATCTCAGATCCATCCTAGTAAATAGAGATTAGTTTGACTAGCGTTTGAGTTCCGTGGGCATTGTGTTCCTTGGAATCCCATGGCTTCATGGAGATTACCCAAAGATTCCGCAAAGGTTGCATTCTTCCTTTTAATTTATATTAGTCATTTAAAAACCGATGAAATAAGGTTTGCGTAAAAACTTTAATAAATATTTTCCTGAAGATATCAGAGAGAAAGTATCCAAATGAGTACTGGGTTAGGAACCCGTTCCCTGTCAATGTATCACCTTCAACTATGTCCAAACAAGAATCCGAAACTTTTACAGAATTCACATTTAAGGCAGTGAGAAGCAAAGGGATGTAAGTGCCAAGATTAAAAATTTAGAGATAACCAGTACAAATAGAAGGTGAATCTCTTCTCTGTTAAAGGGGCAAGATATAGTACTAGTAGCCCTGGTAGGTGCTGCTATACAACATTATTTAAAAAAGGTTTTCAATGAAAGCCTACCTAGGACCATAGCTTTAAATGCGTTTTACTCAAAGCTTGAAAATATCCACTTGCAATTCTTTTGCTTCTCACTGCCTCATTTTATTCATATTTTCAGCAGAAACTGAAATTGCCTTTCTTTTACTTCTGAAGCAGTTTGAGAGATGACTATTTTAAATTACCATTAATGACGTGGTTGAAATTTTTACCACTGGTAACGAAGTGTTCGTGTGTTCTCAACTTATGTGTTAACAAAATATCAACAACACTTTTACAAAAACTGATGTGAGGATTCAACTTTCATTTTTAAACTTTTTTTTACTTAATGTATATGTTATTATTTAGTACAGGTATCACTCGTCGCATTGAAATTAATACTTCAAAATTTGGTTTGAATTGAGTCCTTTAAAGGTATTTTAAGTAATGGCGTTATTTTTTTGAACATACATTTTAGAGACGAGAAACATTAAATAATTTTCTTCTTTGTTAAAAGTCAACCGTTTTCAGAATGTTGAAATCAAACTGTACAACTGAAGAAAAATCAAGAATTCCGTAAAAAAAATGACGTAACAAAGAGCCACTTATCAATCAAATAAAGAAACGTTGAGCAAGACTACAACTAAATGTTTAACGGGGAATACACCACAATGCAGCATTTAATTTTTTTTGTGTAAACCACGTGGCGCATTTTTGTGATTAACTAGAAATGTGTTAGAAATTCTCTGTTATATAAAAGCTCTGTTTGGACGAGGTAATCTTTCCCTTTTTACTGCGTTAACTATCGAAAAAGAAAGATTAATCATAGATTATTTTTAATAAGGAATCCCGTAACTTGTTTAGAAAAAGGTATCTGATAGTTAGCTACTCTGTCAGTTTTTAATATGTCAGTTTATCGATCACTTTCAGGGTTAAAAGTGATATTCTCTTGAGTTATGGAAGGGATTCAATAAAATTATTTAAACATTTTTTTTCTGAACATTTATCCCACACGAAAGCTTCCTAGGCACTCCTTATCACCCCTCACAATTGAAATTGTAAAAAAAATAAATAAATGAAAAATAAAATAAATAAAACCAAGAACTATAATTATTTTCTGTAAAAAAAAACTAGTGTTTGAGAGGTTTAATAGTTTTTTTTATTTGGTTTTATGGTTTTGAAAGTATTTCAAAATTTTAATCATAAGATAGTGACTTGTATGAAGTATATTTGCAAAATTGTTTCGTAATATTAAAAATACATAATGCTTTTTATACAACAATAAATATAGTTTATAACCAAAAACTTAGATTATTCTTAAAATGCCAGAAATAATATTATAGTTTTTATAAGCATACGTAAAAAATCTTTTTTTCCTTAAAAAAAATTTCGATAAGAGAAAAACAGCAACTGGTAAATCATATCCCTAATGGAACTTTCGAATAAATTAGAACACATTCATGACTTAAACTAGTATATATCCTACTTTATAAGCAGTTCTTTAGTCAAATACTTTTAGACATTGCGTCAATACTCTAATCTAGCAGCCTATAAATAGACTTCTTCAACGGCAAGATACGAGATACAATAATATTTGCTTCTGATTATTTTAAAAATAACAAGCATTATCTATTAATTTTAAATGTATGCTAAAATAGAACTAAATAAGGCAAATTGTTACACACACGACGCACATGATGTAAGCCTACGCATTTTCAGATGTAAACCCACGCAAGTTATACTCGAGAAACGACATGTTTTTGAGCTATATCTCGTGAAGTTAAAGTATTCTTTTATCCCATGCCATCTCTATGCAGTTAATATTTTATTTATTTGAAGATTACTGCATCAATTAATTATGCAATATCTGCAATATCTATAAATTGTGGAAGGGTGTGAATTTTTGGCAAAAACAAGCAAAACATATTGTCTGTATCCTTTTAAAGCTCTGTACATTTTGCATAATCTGTACTAATATTATAAAGAGAGAGAGAGAGAGCGGATTTTTGTATGTTTATATGTTCGAGGTAATCTCTGGAACCATTGCAACTCTTCGAGAAATTCTTTCACTATATGAAAGGTGCATTCTTACTTGATTGACATAGGTTATAAATTATGCATATATGTATTTATACCAGGGGTGCCCACAGGGGGGGATTATGGCGCAAGTTGCGCCATCAAAATTTTTGGGGGGGATTTTTTTTCCAGAACTTTTTTTTCTTTAGAACATGACATTTTTGAATTTTAGAAAGAAAACATATTTAAACTTATTCTACAAGAAATAGATGCATTAATAATACTTTTTTTCACGTACTCTTCAGGGCCGTCGCCAAAGGGGGGTGCTACCCCCCCCCCAGTTTTTCAGAAGTGAGGCCGTCAATTTCATTTTAGCGATGAAAACGAACGAAGAGAAAGGGAAACGCTTCGTTGTTTTAAAAAATTAAAATAGCAATTATAAATGAACAATTGAAATAACAGTGACAAAAAGTATTTTTTCTGTAAAATTTGAATAGAAAATGTAACCTTAAAATACAATTTAGGAACATCCATGATTCTCTTTTATTAAGAGTATCTAAGTAAGGGCCGCAGAAATGTATGCTTCAAATATTTTTATTAACACAAAAAAAAGAAAAAAAGTATTCAGTACAGCACGCTCTTCACTAGGCCGCAGAATGGGTATGTCTGCCTAGTCGGAAACTATGGGCTCGGCTCAAATTAAAGTATTGTGCATAGAGTAAAATTAGCATAATGGGAGGGAGGAAGGGCGACAAAACTAACATGGTGCACGCCTTGTCTCTCGGTGGCCCTGGTTATACAAAACTATGCTTCATGGTTCTTCAGTAAAAAAAAAAAAAAAAAAAAGGACAGCTTCATTAGAACAGTCCATAGTATAGGGTTCGCCGAAACATTCCTATATGTTTTTTTTTTTTTTTTTGATGACAAATATTATCCGGAAAATCATTGCTAAGTGGTGAAAAATGTATGGGTTGCCGAAATAAATTTGAAATAGAGAGAAAAAAAAAGTTAAATGCAAAGAGAGATTCAATGTATTGTAATGAATACTCACACCAAAAGTTCTAAATTTTTGAATGTAAAAATCGTAAGTAAATCACAGCTTAATCAAGAGATGCAGGTGGCATATTTAAAATAAAATGAAGTGGAATAGAGACCTAAAGTATCGCAGAAAATTACCACATCATTTCAAAATGTTAAAAGTCCTTTTTCCAAGGCCTCAAGCGCTTGTATTGCAAGAAAGCAAAAATATTAGGGGGGGGGGAATTGAAAGTTTTATTATGGAAAATTCAAGCAAATAATCGTGTTTGGCAAAGGAAAATTGGAAGAAAATATTACCACAATATGTTTATCAGTAATTAAAATTGACAATGAAGATAGGAGGGACGCAGCCAAACTGAAAGGAAGAGTGGGGAACTTCAAACCCTTCTTTTTGCGTCCCCAAAGCTGGCCTGGAAGTGCGTTTTTAAAATTTAAGCTTTGAAAAAATCCCGGAAAAATGTTCTCAAACCCCAACCTTTAGCGTAACTTCTTTAAAGATGGCCTACACCTGAGTATTTAGGACTGCAATTTCGAAAAACCATGAGAGTGCTCCCAACGTAACCTTCGAGAAACGCCCTCTCAATTAATCATTCATCCTCATTCAAGGTCGAATAAATTTCGTCTTTTGGACTTTAATTTAAAAAAAAAACTTCCTGAGTTGTCCCGAAACTGTCGTCCTTCAAATATTACAGAAGATCCTCAAAAATTTCATTGTTAAGGCTTCAACTTTGAAAATTTGCAGGGGAGGACTACGAATCTCTCTACCCATAAACATTAACAAAAATCGTCTAAAACTGAGGTTTATACGGATCGAAAAATTTTTTCGAGAGAATGCCTCTCTCTCTCTCTCTCTCTCGCCAACATCATCGAAAAATGTCTTAAATCTTGTTTTTAGGGCTTCAATTACGAAACATTTCTGGTCGCGAGCTCCTTCAAAACTCCCCCCCCCCCCCCTTTCATCGAAGGTTGAATTAAACTACGTTTTCGGAGCTTTGATTTCAAGAAACTGGCGGTGCACTAAATTTTAACAAAAAAGTTTACAATCGCGTTTTTAAGACTTCAAAATTTCAAAAAAATTCGATGTGGGAGGGGCGCATCTCTCTGGCCCCCTTAATATCACCATAGATCGTCTGAAACTGCATTTTTCGATCTATAATTTTCAAAATTTTCCCGGGGGAGAGCCCCCGGACCCACCTTTACGTGTTACAATCTAAAATAATTCACAATTGGGAATTCGTATTTGAAGTTTGCATTTTGAAAAATTATAGACCGATGCCCCCGAGTCTCTTCCTCCTTTAACATCACAATAGATCGTCTAACACTGTGTTTTTCAAAAAATAGTCTTGAAAATTCCTGAGGGAGAGCCCCCTGGATCCCCTTTTATGAGCATATTTAAATATAACGTACGATTGTGTTGGGAACTTATGGAAAAATTATCGAGAGAGGCTATCCTGGAACTCCTCTCCCCTTCCTCCCAAACTTAAAATATAGTTTAAAACTCCGTTTTTATGTCTTCAAATTGCGAAATAATGCAAGAAGGTAGCCCTCCGACACCCCCTAATGATTGAACCCCCATTCTGATTGAATATTATCCTTACGATTATTTATATTGTTAGTACTAAGGTCTAGTAATATGACTATCCCTGCTAAACCAGAAGCCAAATCTTCTCTCTCTCTCTCTGCACATTCGAACATGCGTTTGAAAAAATTAAGTTTCCACCAAAAGCGTACCCCCCCCCCCAGTTTTTTGAAATAGCGACGGCTCTGGTACTCTTTCCAAAATTTAATGACCGTGTCGCTTTTGCAATGAAAGGAGCATCACAGACGGCATGGAGTTGGTGTCCGTTTCAAACCTGAATCAGAAGATTTGATTTCTTTTCAATATTTTATAAATTTTCTGGAAGTAGCACAATTCTGCCTGACGAGAATATGTGTGCCAGTGATGAGAGGGAGGAGGTCAAAAATGTTTTTTTTTTTGTTTGTAATAGTTCTGACTAGTACGCTCTAGTCTTTCATTGACTCATTTGCACCTTGACAATCGTTAAGAACTAGTTAGCTTATGAATTTTTCATTTCACTTTACTCCCATCTTCTCTACTATTTGTAAACAGATTGTTTAATTTATCATTAGATGATTTTTATTAAAACTTTCAGCGATGTTGGTTTTCGCTAATGGAAGTAGAACAGTCTGTTCTTAAGGTGTTTAGATTATTTTTCGTAAATCATATTTACTTTCTTCCATATCTGATATGTATATAGAAGGATATTTGATTGGTTAAAATTCTCGAGTTCTGATTTTCGATGTATACAGAATAGCTGAATCCATTTTTGAGGACTTCCCAAAAATATCTGTCATGGTGTGTGTGATCCATCCTTTTTTGACTATGCGACTTCAATTTTGGAAAACAGGGGAGCGCCCCTATTGTAACGCCAGAATGACACCCTCTTTATCATCAAGAGTCATCTAAAACTGCGTTTCTAGTAATGCAATTTTGAAAAATTTATAGGAGAGAGCCCCTGATTCCCACCTCTTTCCTTAACACGATCAAAGAAAAGCCTAGAATTGCGTTTTTGGAGTATCAATTTCAAAAAATTGCCGGGGGAATGGCTCAGAAATTCACCTTCCACTAACATTATCAAGATATATCAAAACTGCGTTTCTAAAGCTACAAGTTCGGAAATTTAAGCGAAACGCCTCCTCCTCCCCACTCTCGTCAACATTATTAAAAAGTCGTCTCAAATTTGGTTTTTAGAGCTTCAATATCGAGAAAACTCCAGGAGAACTTCCGAAAACTCTTTTTCTTAACGTCACAAAGGTCGGCTACAATTGCGATTTTAGAACTTCAATTTCAAAAAACTGCTTGTCCCCCAACCATAGACAGCGTTTTTAAGACTTTAATTTTGAAAATTTTCCAGGGGGAGTCCTAGAATCTCTTCTTTCCTTAACATTACCGCAGCTTGTCTAAAACTGCGTTTTTTGAACTACAATTTTGAAAACAAAGGAAAGCCCTCCTTAACACAACGGTAGACTATTCACAATTGCGCTTTTAAAGTTTCAATATTGAAAAATTACCGAGAAGGGGCCACCAAAACTTTTATTCTCCTAACATCACTAGAGATTGTGTAAAACTGTGGTTTTAAAATTACAATTTCGAAAATTTTCTGGGGGAGAAACTCCCCGGACCCCTATCTAATTGACAATAAATTTCCGTTTCACGGTTCATGTTATATACATCTAGTAATGACTTTGTCCCAAGCCAGAAAGTTGTCCCTGTAATTATTCATATGTTTGAAAAAAAAAAAAAACGCTGTAACAAAATTCAGGGGTACCCAAAACTTGTTTACTCAAGATCCACGTTTTAAAATTAGGGAAGGCAAGGCGGATCAACAATCCAACAACATTTCAGTTCAAATGGTATTTGTTAGCGCTACCCCCCCCCCCCCCCCCGTGAATTTGACTGTAAATTAAACACTCTAAAAACTATTATGTTTAACCCAATTCGAAAGCGAGAAAATTTTGGGGGGGAATTTGCGCCATTGAACTTGGGGGGGATGGGCACCCCTGAAATTTATACTATTTTTTTAAACGAATAGTTTGTCCACGCTACCAGTTTATGTTTCGAACTGTTTTATTCTTATAAACGTAAAAGCGAACACCGATTGTATCGCATTTGGCATAGCATATCGGCTGAAAGTTATCTTTGAGCTGAATTCTGAGGGATGGAAACGCGTGAGAGGAAAAAGAATCACGATGTCAGCATAAAAACCGCCCACAGCTTTACATGCATTTGTGGTTGCAGAGGATAAAGTGTATAGCATTCTATTTACCTTGGACATTGTAAATCATTTAGAGTCACCGAATTTTTATGCTTCAAAATTTATCTAAACGATTTATAACTGAGATTCACTTCGGGGCAAATTAGTTTTTGAATTCAAGTAGTGCAAATAGACAATAATAATCCGTACGTAAAATACACCGCCAGCTCAGTCAATTCCAGCCGAGGACTGCAGTTTCGTGCTTATTAGCACTCATCAGCCCGGCATAGGAGTGACTGAGCTGGAGGTGGAAAACGTCTTAAGGATGCCAAGAGTGCCAAACAAACTGGTACCTAATACAGAATTAGTACTGACCAGACAAGTGACCGAAACAATGGTTCGGTTCAACTCGAATATTGAAGGCAAGGCAGGTATATTCAGTAAGTTACCGCCCTACAGCCAGGGCTAAGGCAGAAGTACATAAAATACACCGCCAGCTCAGTCAATTCCAGCCGAGGATTGCAGTTTCGTGCTTATTAGCACTCATCAGCTATAAGGTATATCAGCTTGCTGGCTGTAGGGCGGTAACTTACTGAATAATAATCCGTGTTTCTAAAAGTTGCAATTTTGCATGTATTTCGGGCTATCCTTTAATAATGTTTATTCATATTAAGATCGAAATTAGAAACATCTTTAAATACGTTCCCTTAAGTACATTTAGTTTAGAAAATTCTCAATTTAAAAAAAAGGGATAGGAAAGAATTTTACTCATAAAAGGAAAAAATAATTCAAAACTATTTGCAGAACTATTCCATGTGATGACCGTATTTAAGCATTTAAAAGTGATATGATAAACTAATATAGCCCACAAACCTTCTATAAGAAAAAAATTACTAAAAAAAAAAAAATGGAGGCATATGAAAAAAGGAAGTTTTTCGAAGAAAACGAGTACAAGCGGTTGAAAGACGCATCCAGGGATTGAGAAAGAGACACCTCTTACAATACCTTATATTACAATACCCTTACGACACTTTATACAATATTCATCCTACTACCAATCGGAATTTCGTCACTTTAGAACAATATCGTGTTCCAACGTACTTTCAAAGTATTTTGGCAGTGAAAGGGCTACCAACCTATCAAGCAGCATGTATAGAACTCGGTATAGACGATGACAATCCTTGGAAACTAACTTTAGTTTATACATGTAACTTTCTGACTCCGCTCCAAAACTCAAATAATTGCTTACAAGTGTTTTAACTTTTACGTTCATTTTTGTACCCTATTGCTTTATGGCAAACATTTCAAAAGTGACGACATATTGCAAGGAGAGCGTCTGCAGAAATACTAAGATTGTCATTCAATGTTAAGCGATATAAAAAATACAGGCAAAATTTGTGAATGAAGCGAACACTAAACAGGAGACTTTTATTTGCCCCCACCGCAGAAAAACAAAAAAAAAAAAAAAAAAAACTATTAAAACATGATTGGTACATGAAAACCATTAACGTAAATTATTGTTGATCGGCATGCCCGGTGGAACTGGAAAAATTAATAAACTCATCACTATCAAAAATCAATCAGCAGACTTTTGCGATCTTTTTTTTTACGGAACTGCCGGGACTTTACTTAGAGGTATAAAAACTAACCATTACACATTTAAACTACTTTGAATATCTCCCCCAGAAAAACTCCGTATGTTTAACAAGAAAAAACAGGCAATTGGGAGAATTTCTTCAACAGATACTCCTCATGACTCCACTTCATACTTCTAAAATTAAAGGCGATATCCAAAAAAAATTTTTTGTGCAACTTTAATTTATCTAATCTATACAATGGAGTTCAACCGCCAAAAAATTCACTACGGAATAATATGATTTTTAGTATTGTTCTCACAGCACCAGCAGAAGATAAATTGGCTCATAATCCTTGCATCCCCATGGTCCCTGTATTTTTCCTTTTCCGATTTAACCCGAACTAAGTCGGGACGGGCCTCTAGACTCTTATACGAGTAAATATGTACGTTGAAATACATTCACAACCTTAGTGCTTAAAATATGATTTCGGAAATAATAGTTATCTTTACAGACAAATATTTCATAATCATGATAAATTTAATGTTCTAATTTATTTTAGAAGATAAACAACAAGCATTGACAGACATGAGTAGGGAGTAAACATGGAATTTTATACTAAAATTACTTTTTGTTGAAGCTAAGTCTTTTATGTAAGAGAGTTTCAGCGCTACAAATTACTCACAAACATCGGGATTTTGCATGATAAGGAAATAAACTACCCTGTAAGTTAAACTAAGGATTATTTAACGTTCATATTTTTTTTTCTTGCGATTTAAAATAACTCATGTTATGTCTTTTGAAAATTTCAAAAGTTACATTCAGTAAAACATAATCAAATCTGATTGTTGATTTTCTGTTGATTTTCTGCCCATTTTAGCTCTGAAAGTACGCTGATAATTAAAATAATGAACTCTTCCCGAAGTTATTTTGCAAAATATAATCTTTTTTCGTGTTGTAAAATTAGTAAATAAATTGATACTATCATAAAACCTTGTCTTTTTTTTGCATATAAGCTTTTACTATATTTATTTAACAAATAATAAATTAAATATATAATTATCAATTTATTATTAACATAATTGTAACTGAATGAATGAATACTAACGATTTTTTGAGCCTTTATTTTTACATAATATAGCAAAAAACTCTAATTTAAGTAAGTTTTTTTGAAATTAATGTCCTTAATCTGTTTTGCGTGTTTTTTTTTCTGCGAATTTGTAGCAAACATCAATACATCATTTATTTTTTTCTCATGAGAGTATATTCAATTTCGAAATATCATCAATAGTAGCAAAGCTACTAAAATTAATCCCTATCTAGCATGAGATTTTTTTAAAAAGTAATTATTAACTCAAATTTAGGTTTTCCTTTTTCAGCAATTGTATTTAAATTCTTGAAAAATGTAATTCAATCCATCCAAAACACAGTTTTAAAAATTATTGACAATGTAAAGAATATAGTTTGTTTCGAAAATTAGTAGCAAAAAAAAAATTTAGTGAACAAATAGAATCATTGATTTGCGTGTGTACCCTGCAGTGAATGAATACGGTTCACGAACTGGAGCAAACTATTCCTTGTCAAATTGAAGAACTTTGTTTGCATTTCTAGTCAGACTTTTCACCAAATATTCAACAAGGTTTGAGAAATGAAACTTTCTTCTTCAGCACAGCTCAAGCATACGAGATGAGGCTAAAGTCAACTCAACTTTTGAAATCTGAAGCTTTTGTAAATATAAAATTTCAGTTACCAACTTGAAATTCTGAAGCAAAAAAAAAAAAAAAAAAAAGATACATGAAAGACAATGTAGTCTTGATATGGTGGTTCTTCTAAGTAAATATACAACGAATAAAAACATTAACTTTCTTTTATTTTGTTTTTTTTTCATCAATGTTTTGCATCTAAAAATAATTAAAACTACTTTTTATGTACTATTAAAGTTTTAATATTTCTCTTGAATAAATCAATGAATTATTCAACTCAAGGTAGTAGTTGTATATTTATTTTTTTTACAATGGGAAGGTATGAAGTGCAGTATGATTTTTTTTGTGAAGGAAAAGGTAGTTTGTAGAAATTTCTACGGAAATAGGACGTAAAAAGCGATTATGGAATAAGACATATCGTCACCTCAGAGCAACAGTAAGATATCTTAGTGTTATTTCTGGGACTACATATCTTACTGCTGCTCTGAGGTGACGGTATGTAAAAAGATGTCTCATCTCGACTATTAGATGCCAATGGCTATCAATAATAGTCCTCCACCGTACCACCAGCAGAAATTCAAATGTCTTACCTCATATTCCATTGGCTTCTAATAGTCGAGATGAAACCCCAGTGTATAGTTTTAGGTCCTAGTTCCTGGAAATCTGTATTCATTTTTCGCATACGGTGCGTTTAGCCCTATGTATTACTGAATGCTAGCTTTTTCGGGACTGGAAATTCTCGCTTTAGTTTTTAGTTTAAATTTTGGGCCTGTGGACCTTAAGATGAAGGTTCCACTGCTGAGGAGTTCTGGTTTCATCAATTTAGTCTTATTATTAGTTTTAGTATTCTTTTTTGTTTAATTTTTTAAATCCCTTATGTGTTTATTGTTTGCATTTTGTAATATTTACCTGGCTGTTTGTTTGGCTGCTTTGCGCAACATTGGGCTTGTGAAGTAAGACAAAACAACGTGAGAAGAAGCACAAATTTGCAAATTACAGCAGACACGTGTTACAGGGAGCGCCTTTTTCAATGCAAAAAATAATGAGCTTATGGATGAAAAGACATCCGACAAAAGATCCGACAAAGTCTTTTGTCGGATGTCTTTTCATCCATAAGCTCATTATTTTTTGCATTGAAAAAGGCGTTCCCTGTAACGCCGAAACACGTGTCTGCTGTAATTTGCAAATTTGTGCTTCTTCTCACGTTGTTTTGTCTTACTTTTTACTGTTCAGCACAAAGGTATTTATTTATCTTATTGGGCTTGTGGTTTACTCCATTTTATTTTATTTTATTCTTTTTTAATTTTCTTTTATTTTGTTTCAGTATATATATATATATATATATATATATATATATATATATATATATATATATATATATATATATATATATATATATTCTTAAAACCTACAAGTAAAAAATTAGAAGAAAAAGTTTCAAAGTAAGGACCTATAACTGCGAGAAGCGATCAGCCTAATGAATGAGCCATACTTTCCTCGCTCTGTGCCTTGTTTCAGTCTAGAAGGTGTCGACTGAACCCCCTAAACTTCGGTATACAATATAGCGTACTTTTGCTCGAATCGAATTGGTTTTAAATTAAACTTTCTATAACCTGTTATTTAGTTACAGGACAACTAAAGTACTTAAAGTTGTTTATGTGTTATTCTCAAAAAAGTTATAGCTCCAAAATTCGATAATAAAAACTATATAGGGGAGAGTGTTGTACCTTGCAACACTGCTAATTTCTAAGACTCAATTTTTAGCTACCATGTTTTTGTAATCTCTAATAGTAATTTTCACCACTAAATGGTTTCATAGAAAAAATCAGCATCAAATAAGTAAAATTGACGATTTTGTGAAAGAAAGAAAATTGCATGACTCCAGATAAAATATTTACTCCATTTTTATTTCATTTTCTGTCTTTGTATTTGTAAATTTAATCAATTGAATTTTATTTTGTTATAAACGAAAAGAACTTTGAATATTTTACTTATGAGGAAATAATGGTAGTGCATCTAGACCGACCACCATTTTGGTTTTTCTTAAACCATGTGGTGATTGTACCTTGGGGCAGTTAAACATTTTGTACCTTAGGACAAGTTCCAAGGTACAAAATATGCATGGTTCTTAATAATTAAGATGTGTTTATTAACATGGAACAATGTTCTAATCTTATGTAGTCTTTTAAACACATTTAATGTTAGATAATAATTCATAATTTAATTCACAACCAGGTATTTTTTTATTTTATGTTTTCTGGTGCAAAATTGGTTCAAGTATATGGCTATTTCATGAATCACATGAAAACTTTCCCCTAGTACAACAGGTTGTGTCCCAAGGTACAATAGGATGTTGTACCTTGGGACAGCTTGGAACTTTTACTTTAAATGTCTGGCAATATTTTATTTCAAACTGTCTGAATTAAAAATATACATATATATATTGCATAGATGTATTTTGGGGCATTTAATTGTGAATTTTAGATTTTAAATATGATTCACATAATTGACGTTAAAAATTAAAGTATGAAAAGTGCTCCAAGGTAAAACACTCTCCCCTATACTTTTATGTCTTTTTTTATACATAAAATGGTAAATGAAGAAAAGTAATCCAAGTGGCTCAGAGGTAGCTCTTCGTTTAGCCTTTCATCACTCAACTTAACCTTTAATTCCTTCAGTGGATCGATAAAACGCTAAAGACTTGCTAAAAGAGTATCAAGTGTGCTTAGGAACTAAAGACTGGGGTTCCGTGTTCGGATGCCCATCTGAGTGGAACGTCTGCCTTGCAACCCACAGCCTTCGAGTACGAAAACTGAGATACACACAGTAGGTCTTGGTCCCCATGAGCTGTTGCTCCACTAAGTTTAAGTTAATGAGAAATACTTTTTTGCTTAAAAAGTCACACATGCGTTTGTGATTTTAAAGCATTAAAATTTTGTTTATTACTACTTTTTAAAAATATTACTATACTAGAAAGTCGCACGTCAAGCTATGACGGGTGAAAATTGCTTTTACATTTGAACGAAGCCATTGCATGTTTGGTGATATTTTGATAGTTGAAATTTTAATCCTAACTCCAATGGATTGACCCTAAACTCCTGTAGATAGCGTTCATAGTTGACCACTTTTTTTTTTCTTCATTCCCCCGAAATGACACAGTCTTACCAATAAAACAGTTAAGTTACCGGATCCAGTTCAGCCCAGTCACAATAAAGCCTTTCCATGCAATTTAAGCGTTACCAAAACATATTATCAAATTATCATGCCGTGGCGCTAATTTCATTGTTGAAACACGCGGGTTACTCGATCATTGGCTATTATTTATATGAGGATAATGAAATATATGAGCTTTTACCCGCAAGAAAAAATGGCTACTTTTTCGTTTAATGGCCAATAGCAGTCGCTGATTACTTTCTGCTGCATTTTCGAATTGCAACGAATAAATACTTCTCTTAAGTTTCCTTTTGTTCAAATGCCTCAAGTTGGAAAACAGTTACCCCTATTTCTTATATTTGTCAGATAAAAGTGTATTACTTTGAACCAGAATGAAATTCCATTTCAAGATATAATTACATTACTTCATAACAAAAGCGAGTTTCCGTATTATACAAACAAGTAATATCACAGAGAGTATAATGCATTTATGAGCTTTGTAGAAAGGTAGAATTAATTAGATTGATATTATTTATTTATTTTCGAAGCCGCTCGAATTTCAATCATTGTTGATCTGGAACTTCAATGTACAAAACTTTCAATCCGTTTGGGAATACATATTTCTGGTTTCTCCCTCTTTGAAAACGCCTTCTATTGAAGCATCGCGTAATTCGTTTTGTGTGTAACAGTTCGAACAAAACGAGAAGCTTCTGTGTTGATTTTCACTTATGGACGTCAGGATTAAAATACGAATTCATGTTTATTTATAAATAAATATTTATGTATATATATATATATATATATATATATATATATATATATATATATATATATATATATATATATATATATATATATATATATATATATATATATATATATATATATATATATATATATATATATATATGTATATATATATATATATATATATCGTAGCTTAATAAAAGGGTTAAAAGTCAAATTTATGTCTTTTAGTAGCTTAATTTTTTTTATAACTTACTAAAAAACTTTTAAAAAATAACTTTTTACTTTGAAATATAAATTCAAAATGCAAAAAGAAATCTAACATTATCTAATTTGAAAAAAGATATTTAAAATAATAGATTTTTTTGGTCATCTTTTAAATTTAAGACATGTTATTGTATCTAAGGAATGATATGTTTAAATAGAAAGTCAATGTAAAGTTTTGATAAAATCAAATCATCAAGATTGACTGATGAATTTTTAGAAAGCTATGTACTAGGGTAGTTAAAAAAAAAAAAAAATCGATATTTTTTTCATTTCGGAATTGCTTTACCTCTCAAAAGTGTTAGTTTGGTATCCTCAATTGGGGAATAATAATGATAATAAAAATAATAATAATAAAGTTCTGAGTTGACATCTTCAATTCGCGCATTAGACTGAAAGTTTGAAAAAAATATGTTAAAAATTGAATTTTTCAAAAAATAATAAAGTTAGTTTTTTTTAGTGTTTTTTCATAACGCAACAGCCATAACGTACCGTTTATAGAGAAGTTTGAACCTTAAAAAATATTTTACAGCTTTTACATAAGATCTTTAGTTCGCACACACACCTTAAATTGGGCTTCAAATTTCAGGAGATTTCAGCCCAATTTAAGGCGTATGCGCAAACGAAAGATCTTATGTAAAAGCTATAAAATATTTTTTTTAGCTTCAAACTACTATATATACTAGTAAGTGATGGCTGTTGCGTTATAAAAACATAAAAAAAAACTAATTTTATTATTTTTTGAAAAATTCAATTTTTAGCATATTTTTTCAAACTTTCATCCTCATGCGCGAACTGAAGATGTCAACTCAGAACTTTTTTATTATTTTTCCCCGATTGAGGATACCAAATGTTTCATGTAGTTTCTTCCTTTTTGAATCTTATTGAAATATTTGTTTGGATTGTATATTTTTAAGTTTTTTTTTTTTTTTTTACTTTGAACTGTCCAACTGTAAAATTTTGTAGAAAGCAGCTTTTTAAAGTCTACGCGTTTAAGGAAGTAGTAAACTAAGGAATAATTTAACTTTAAACCGCAACTGAATTGTAATTATTTGTGTGTATAGCAATGTTCCTTTTATCTTTTAATGTTCGATTTTGTCTAGATTCAAATTTGGAGTAAGAATGAAAGTTTATTGTGCTAGCTTAACACTGGTTTTTCAAGTTCCCGATAGATCATTGTAAAATATCTCCCGCTTTAGCACTATTGTGCACTTACAATGTTTAACAAAATAATTAAAAAATTTATTGGGATTAATATCAATAGTTTTGCTACCGTTGATAGTATTCAGAATTAGCCCTCGAAGACTCCTCCAAAGCAAAAGCCCCCTAAAAAGGGAAAATCACCCTCTAACTCCCAGTCCCCCCAGTCCCTAAGGGGACACTCCTGGTTAATATTATTGTTTTATGATACTTTCTTTAACACCGAGTAAAGGAAGTAACTTTGTTTCATGGCACTTTCTTTAACGATGGGTTTAAAATGTAATCGTTTAATAGGGAAATTAAATGAAGTTTATTGTTTTTTGCCCATAACTTTTTTCTAAAGAACAAGCATGGTGAAGCAAAGGTTTGGGACCTAAGTTGGACCATCCCAATCCATTGAACAAAAAACTATAAAAATCGTTTTACTAAGTGAGACGTTATGAATTTTCAAACAACAAAACGCGAGTATGAAATTTGAAGAGTCCCCTCGATTTCTTCAGAATCCCTCATACCCGAACTTGATTACCATTAAACGACCGGGAGAAGTACACCGTTTCAAACAGAAAACGAATTGTTCTCATCGGTCCAGTTGTCTTCAAGTAATCGGGAAGCCTAGTACATAAAAGAATTTCCGACGAAGTCTCTTAATTAGTATTGCCATAACTGTAAATTAAACTGATGGCTTCATGCAATATTAAATCTAGAATTTTTGTCAAACTTCAAAAATCGGACACCAGTTGCGATCTATGTATTAAGGAATATAAATTTAATCATCGAAGAAGGGGGGAGGGATTTTTGTCTTCAATAACCCCTTGAATTGATCACTAAATACATTTAAAAACTGAAATATTAAAAAAAACGAAAAACTTTAATGACTAAATGAAGTTATTTATTAGCGGAAAAAAATTTTAAATTAATTAATTCAACTATTTTTGTAGCAAAACACATTTAATTTATTGATTTGCTACATGAGTGATAGATATCTTAGTAAGAATATAATTCAAATTTACAGGCGACGCCGTGAAAATCAAACATCCCGATAGATGAAAATTAAATATTGATCAAGAGAACAAGAGAAGATCCCTCCGTCGTGGAAACGCACCGTTCACGGCAAAACCACATGACCTTTGACGTATCGCTTGGCTGACACAAGTTAGATTACGTAGCCACAACGTATAAAATTTAAAAGTTTCTTTGATTTCTCCTGGACTACTCATCAGATCCAGATAAAATTACCATGGGACCATCTGGAAGGTATAACTTACTTTCAAACAAAAAAAGAATTTTTCTAATTGGCTCAGGGGTCCTGGAGCAATCAGAGAACATACATAAAAAGCCGCATACAAATACATAACGTCCTTTGAAGTCGGTTAATAAAGGTACAATAAATTATGGACATTTGTATCAGTGAATTAAGAAATCTTTTTCCGAAATGTTTAGATAGTTAAAATTAAAAAGGGAAAATTGCGTTCTGATTAAAATACTACATTGAAGTCTTTTAAACCGAAAGCAGTTTTGGCACCATATAAACTTCGATACGTACGTCAATAATGTTGCAAAAGCATATGCATACATATCAGGTTTTTTTTAACCAGAAAATGCAAATACAATTTTAGAATATTTTGAAAGAATTTGGCGGCAACTCAAAACATTAATATAGGTATTTGTTACTCTTTCTACAGAAAGAGTATTTGGTAATAATTTCAGAACCAGAGCTTTCAAGCATATAAATGCGCCTTAACATAAAACTAAATCCTTAACCAATAATGAAATGTAGTAAGTAACAGAGAAACTATTTCAAAAACCATATGTTCTTGTAAAAGATTATTGGAGAGCTCACAGAACATAGTGTTTTTCAATAAATCTATAAAATGCGTATATTATAATCTTATGCTCAGCTGTCTGAAAAAAAATGAAGCAGATCTGATAAAAGGGGGAAAATCTTTAAGAATCAAAAGATAAAAAATGAGAGGAACGCTTTTAAATATATTTGCAATTTTCTTGAACCGATTTTAAAACCAAAGTATGCATGAAAGGTTTCTTCTTCAACTACTTAGCAATCTATTTCGTTTGAAATGTTGCAAGCAGCGTAGTATATTTTCTGTTAATGCAAAGTGAGTATAATTTCTGAATTTTTCAGTTATCTTTGTTCTACTTTTTTCGAAAACGTTTTCTTTAAAATAGATCTTTAGAAGATGAAATCAGAACCTTTTCCCACTTTTTTTCATTTACTTTCCATTTATCGTGCAGTACTAGTAAACTTAAATTAGTAGTTTAACCACAATATCCGTAAAGACTGTATTGGATCCTATAAGAACAATAGTCTGACGTAGCCCTATAGGAAGCAAAACAAAAATAAAAAGTAGGAAGTCATAAGCCAAATTTTATATATCTTGCAGTATTTGTAAACTTAAATTAGTAGTCTAACGAAAATATCCGTTAAGAATGTATTGGACCCTATAAGAACAATAGTCTGATGTCACCCTATGGGGAAGAAAAACAAAAATAAAAAGTAGGAAGTCATAAGCCAATTTTTATAAAGAACCAACTTATGCAGACACATTTACTCTAAATATGAAAAGAATTTTTTAAAGTTATTTTTAACGGAATTGCAAAAGTCCAAATTAGAAATAGTCAGACCTCGATATATGGTCACCCGCTCAGAAGGTCACCCCGCATATAAAGTCAAATTTCCAAAGTCCTAGCTCGCTGAATAGGAATTCTATGCTGTGTATTATCGGATATATGGTCAGATAATACATTAATCGCTTATAAGGTCACTTTTGTCCGATTTCTTTATGTGATTTCATTGCCTAATAGATTCACTGCCAAGAATTTTCCGCGATTTACGATCCTTAAAAAGTGAAAAGTCATTTTCTCCTATTAACGTAGTGAATTAACAGTAGAAAGTGAGTGTTACGACAAGCATACTCAAATATGAAGCAAAGTGACGTGGGCACTCAGTATGTACATATCGCAATTTTTTACCTCTCATTAGAAGCCGAAGAAAATTTTCAGAAGATACTTAGAAACCATTGTGCTCAAACTAAAGAAAAAACGCTTCAGTCCTGTATTAATGTAATTTTAAGTAAGGTAAGTTGTACATCAGTTCTTTGCTTGGGCATATTTGAATGCAGTTTTATTCCAAATGGAAGTTTTTAAAAAGCATTTCAAAATTTCTTATTAATCCCAAAAAGTTCAATTGGTTCAAATCGATTCAACTATTATAATTTAATTAGCTGATGTTTTTGGGCGTATTAAATTTTGAAAAGAATTAATGTATACGTCCTTGTAAATACATTCTTATTTATCAATAAATATATATATATGAATCGGTTACAAGGTCACCCCGTTTATAAGGTCAGTTTTGTGAAGTCCCGTAGAGTGACCTTCCATCGAGGTCCGACTATATGACTCTGAAATGAACCACGCTTCTTAAAATGGAACAACACTGGAAATGATAGAAAAAAATTAGTTTCATGTTCTTAATTTGAAGCACCGGTTTAATAAAAGAAAAAAAAAATGTCGGTACAATAAAGGAAAACATGACTCCCCCCGACCTCCCGTTGTACTTTCTTAACAAGATTCACAATCTCGAATAAAATCATCGGGTTGTAATCCTTATCAAATACAGTTTATAATGTTAGAAGAGCATTTTCCTTAGTTTACTAGCTTTCCTAGTGTTCAACTAGATATACAGTCGCTCAAAAAAGTGTTCGTACACCTACGACTTTCAATTAAATAGGCTCTAATGCATTGGTTAGAATTAATATTTCTTAACAGGTATTTAATTATAAGATAAATGATCTATTTTTAACAAAACTACACGAAAATTTTTAATAAAACATTAAAAATAATTTTTTTTAAAAATCAAAAACCAAAAAGTGCATTAAATTTTATCTTACAAAAGTCTTCGTACACTTTGAAAAAAATGTAAAAAAATTAGTAAATAATCTAACTTTTTACAAAATTATTATTTAGCAGAATATCATGCAGTATCAGCTTTTAAACGTCTGGGAATAGATTTCATTGTTTTATCTTCCTTTTTTTATGCAATTTTTGAGTAAGTATTTAACCGCACTTCGAGTCTTACTGTTTCTAGTTCGCTTTTCGTTTCAATGGTGTATTTTCGTAATCTAGCCACCAGATATCTCCAAATATCTTCCATTAAGTTTAAATCTGGTGATTGAGGAGATATTTCTAAGCTTAAGGACAATTTTTGAGGCACCAAACGCAACCGTGTGCTTCTTATCATTATCTTGATAAAAAACAAAGTTGTTTCCGATTGCCAAATTTTGGGCTAATAGTTTAAAAATATTTTTTGAAACATTTAAGTGAACAGCATGATTCATTATTTCATCAAAAAATTCCAAATTTCCAAGTCCAAATTTCCAAGTTGCTGTTTTGCACCCTCACACAAGAACACCTCACCGTCCTGATTAACTGATCCAGCTAAGTTCCTAAGATTAAATTCCTCATTTTTTCTTCTATTGACAATTATACAACAATTTAAACCAAAATATTGAATTTATTTTTATCTATAAGTAAGACGTTGTTCCAAAACACTTTGAGCTTATTTATCATTGATTTTACGACAGGAAGCATAAGCTTACTGTTTTTCGCAGGAACAAGAAAATTTCTGCGGGAAGAGGTCCCCTTTAATACAGCTAATCAGCGAAATTGGCAAACACTTTTAGGTGAAAATTAAAAGTAAAATGTTTCATTCAATTCAGCAGAAACTTTTTCAGCACTCAAATGCGTATTTTCATAATTTTTTTAACTGTAAACCTCCGACCACGCTTTGTTAACTTTGCTAGTTGACCTTTTCTTACCTTGTTTTCGATCTGATTCTTGTCTTGAAAGCATTTTATCAAGCACTTCACTATACAATGGTATGAATTAACTAATTTAGAGACATTTTAAACCAATTCATGGCTACTGTGAGGGAAAAAAACAAATTTCAAATCGTGTTTGTTGTTTTCTACGCATACCAGCCATTTTAAAATAATAAGCAGAATATTAGGGAATAAATAAACAAAAAATTAAAGGCAAATGACTTTACAGTGTTATTACAATACAAAAATAATAAAAAACCACATATGATAATTTTAATCATGAATTTATTCGGAAATATTTCAGTGTACGATGACTTTTGTGGCATATTTTTTCTCTGTCTCTTCGTTTTTTGACAAATTTCAAAAATAAAATCTGGAAATATTTTGAAAAAAAAAAAAAAAAAAAACTACTGGGTTTTATTCAGAATGGCATAGGAATTTGCGCGAAAAAACAATTGGACTTCATATTCGAATTCAGTTTTGCGTTATTTTAGGTTTTACTACAAAATCTCAAGGTGTACGAACACTTTTGGGAGCCACTGTAACTACTCGAAGAAAGATTTTAGAAGCAAAAACCACAAACCTCGTAATAACACAATCTGTGTTATTGGAAGACAAATGCTTCTGCATTCTTGTAGTCTGTATAACTAAAATTTTGCTTTTATAACAATCAATTGTAGTTCATATCTTTATGATGGTTTTTATGTCTCAGGTCCATTCACCGAAAAAAATCTTTAAAATGATGCCTTACTTATGACATTTGGTAAAATAGGTCAGGGGGGAGTTAGGGGTATAGGTTAGGGTTTACCTTTTAGCAATGCAATATATTTCAAAATGAACAAATGGGAAATTTGTTTTGAAAATTACAGTATATAAAGAAAGAACATTATATTTTTTGATAAAACCTGCATTGAAGTAGTATTTTTTGTTTTTGGCAGTGCATTTGAGCATTAAAAAAAAAAGTGGAAAAATTTCACTTTTTTTTCATGGGGCAGAGTGAAAAATAAAATATTTTTCAAATGAAATATTTTCTATTCGATTATAAACCATATTTTCGATCAAAAAATCAGTAAATAAAAGGTTGAATGAATAAATAAAAAGATAATGAAACAATAAACGAATAATTAAAAGAATAAATCAATTAATATATGTGAAGAAAAATTAATGAGCGAGTAAAAGAACGAATAAATAAGAAAAAAGTGAATAAATAAGTAAATAAGTGAACTACAAAATGAAGGAATATAAATGAATTCATTAATAAATGAAAACGTAAGTGATTTATAGTAAATGGTTCAGTAAGCAAACTATCTCACTTTGCCTCGTATGTACTTGACTGATTGTACAATTTATTTAAAATACAAATGAACTTAACATTAACCAAAGTAATACTGCATTGAATATTAGGTGGTCTCAATTAATATTTAAAATGTTAATAACAAGAACTTGATCATTTTATTGTAACAAAAATAATTTTTGACTTGCAGCAAAATATTACAATATGAGTATCAATTTTTAATATTGCCTGTATTATCGAAAGCTTTAATCTTCGACGGTACTTTTTTTTCTGACTGGAATAGACTACATATGGTACTACATAGTTAAAATAATAGCAGATAGGTGGCGCTAAAAGCCGAGTAAATATTTCACCTTTTCACTTTGCCCCATGTTCCCCTACATGATGTTCATTATGCACAATGCTTCTTAAGCATGTTTTCAGCCTTCTCAAAGTCAATCTCTTGCTTGCGCGCGTCAGAAGTGTGCACAAAATTTTCTAGTCTTATAACATGAGTACAATGCTCATCATCTCAGGAAAAATACGATTAAGATGCGGATAGGGAGGAATCACAGTTCAATGTCAGTTTCAACTCGGCACTAAAACAGGAGTTCAGTTAAGACCGTGTCTGTTAACAAAATAGGAGGGAAAAAACAATTCCTTCAAAAATACGCTACAGAGTACAGCAGGGAGCAAATGATTAGATCCGTCCTCAGAATAAGAAGGTGTTTTAAGTTGGCTTGAAGTTCGGTTTCAACTAGGAAGAAAAATAGAAAAGGTTTTTTTTTTTTTTGAACGGAAATTGTTGCCTTTGTTTTGAATTATTTTCGCTCAAAATGCGCAGGATTATAACCAATAGAAAGAATATCTAGAGAGTTTCGGGGGGGGGGGAGGCAGACCTCATAGACCCCTCCTTTGAGTGCGTCACTGCTGGAAGGTAATAAATTGATGTGCCATTAACTGTTATATAAATATTTTCAAGACAAATTCGTGACCTTCCTGAAAAAGCTAGATATTGAAAACTGTAAATCTGGCTTTTCCTTTGAGTTACTCTGATTACAAAAAAGCTAACTTTTTGAAATAAAATAGCAAACCATTTAATTCACGAAAGTATTTCATTCACGGCAGGGGGGGGGGACTTTTTCTTTACGTTTTGTGTAAAACGAAAAAATATTTTTTAAAATATACTGACATCAAATCATATGATTTACTTAGTTGCTTTTGAGAATTTTAAAACCTTTGAAACTGATGATAAGAGTAACTTTTGTGGGTGATCACTGAACTATCATTTTGCGTAATTTATAAAACTTTGTCTTACATAATAGGGGAGACCGGTCATTTTGAGATAAAAACAGAAATTTAAAAAAATTGGAAACTTTGATTCGATAAGAAAAATTCTAAGGTGGATGTTAGAACAACGCAAGGATAAAATCTTCTGAGAAAGAAAACTTTAATCATTGATTGAAGTTTTTTAAAGAAACATAAGAAAAGAAATATAACATTTTGTCTCGTAATTTACGCTTAGGGTACAGTGAAACAAAACGGGACAGTTTGAGGGTATAGTGAGGCAGCATGCGATGAACAGTGATTTTATATTCAGTATGACTTAATATGTGTTCAATGTTTAAAATAAAAATAAAATCATAATGATAAAAATGATCCAAGTTTCATCGTACGTCTAAATAAAAATGTAATGTTCAAATCATAAAAACATTGATTTTGCTGCATAATATATGTTTTCGTTTGAGCTGGTAGTAACAATTTATTATTTTTCTTTGGAGGAGATGCAGCATTTGGTTTAGATGACCAAAAAAAAAAAAAAAGCATTCAAAATGATTTTGCTCTTGCGAAATCAACTATTGTACAACTCACCGTCGTTATCAGCTACCTTTATAACATTATTTGGCACCAAATTCGATGAAAGCAAAGTCTTCATTAAGTAGCTAATGATCTAGCTCTTTAAATCAAAAAGGTAGATCTTTGCGCAAGTGAACATGGTCTGATAAACTATCAGCTACACCATTTAGTTTCTTCTTCCTCATCAGTTGTGTCGGGTTTGTCTACATATTTTTCTATATTTTTGATATTTTTTCTCTGATTTTTGTGTTTTCTTCTGCTAAAGTTTGTTTCTCAGGAATATCCGCTGCAGCGATACTTTTACTTTTTTTACACCCTTTCTTCACTATTCTTCGTTTCTCTCTTCGGTCTTTAGGCAGCCTTTGAAATTCTAATGATCTAAGAAAAAGTTGATGCTACATCAGAGAATGAGAATTTTTTGCGTCAGTTTTATCTACAGTTCACAGATTATTACGATCTACATATCTGAGGTGTCACTTAGAATCAGATGTTAGTAACATATGAATTTCTCACTGAATCGGCAGAAAATATCCCTGAAAATATCTCTATTTTCGTCTTACGCGGTGAACTTTGCAATTTGATGAGGTAAAAATGTCTGTAAAGCAAATAAATAGCAAGTTAAAAAGACTCACGCAATAAAAAGAAAAAAGAAAAAGAATATTCTTTTCAAATCAGATTTTAGGGTGAAGCACCGTCTCAATTTCCTCCACAACGACTATCTCACTGTATCCCACTGTGCCTTTTCGTTCAAAGTCAACATTGCTTGTTTAAAGCCTATCCTAAACCTCCTGACCTCCTGTATGATAATTAGCTACATGGGTAAAACAATTAAATTGATCAAATGGTTAATTTTTATTCACAAAATAAAATTTTATAAATCGACTCATGCGGGAGTCAAAAAAAAAAAAAAAAACATTGCTTACCTGAAATAAAAACAATTTCGATCATTTGAGGGCGAACAGGAGGGCATCTTCATATCCCAGAACAAACACACAGATAATTGGTGCAGATTCAAGGGTATCTAGTACCATTTATTGATTATAATTTTAAAAATCCGGAAAATCGCCTCGCCTCGCTGTACCCTGTCTGGGCCATGGTGCCCTGATTGATAAGGCATCGGACTGGTGACAGGGGGGGGGGTCTCGGTTTCGATCCTAGCCGGTTGAAGATCCACCGTCTTTCTTAATGGTGACTGGAGGACGTAAAATATGTTCGTGGTTACAAAGTTCTCCAAATGAAACGAAAACTCTAGGAGTGCTGGACTAGGGATTGCTCGGCTTCTGGTCTGGATTAAAAAGAAATCAGAGCTGTCTTCAGGGTCCCATCGAACCACAAACAGTGGTGGTGCGGAGGGCACTGAAGTGAAAAGTACCCTAAGTCAAACTGCGCCCCACTCTCCCGTATAAGTACACTTAAAAAGTTCAGGAAAAATTTTTATTCATAAAATAAATTTTTAAAAATTTAACACATTGGCAAAAAAATTACCAATTTTTGTTGTTACTTTATACTTAAACCATATTTAAAAAAACTAAACAAAACTTGATCCTATCTAAACGCTCAGAAATGTAATTTTATTTCTGAAGTTGAAATTTAAAGCTCTGTAAAGAAAGAAAGTACAGTTTAATATATTTTTTAAACTCAAATCTATCTTTTTTAGTCGCATAAAAGCTTTGTCTTTATTTATAACATTTAACATCGATTTCGATTTGGAATAATACAACTGAAGTTTTAATTCATACATCTTTGTAGCAGGAAAACGTAATAACACGCAAAAAATGTGAAAAACAAAGAACATAACATTTATGTAAAATTGTTTTTAAGTAAGTAAATTGAAGCATTTTAAGTTTATTTTATTTAATTCATTAAGTTTAAAAACAGGAGCATAAATTTGTTACCAGGAAAAAAAAAAGGAACTTCAAGGAAATATTCATTTATTTTTTTGCTTGAAAATTTCTTTCTAAAAATCAACGACAAATAATCAACAAATTTTCTTAAAAAACTACTTTTGCGGGAAATCATTAGTTATTTTTGTTTCAGATTTTTTCTCTTCAATGAATCATCTTGTCGTTATTAGAAGCAATAAAAATTATTAGTTTTTATTTTAACAAATTTCATGCAGTTACTTTTTCAAAGAATTTTCTGAACTTGTTAGTATTATAATTTTTCCTTTCCCAATCTTGGAAGAAATATTTAAAAATGGCTTTCTTGTAAAGATTTAAAAATGTAAATATTTCTACACCGCTTTATTAATAAAAGATTAGGTTAAAAAACTTGTATTTTTATAAGTTATGACAGCGTTATAAAATATTTATTGTGTAATAAATAACAAATATTTATTAGCAAAAACTATTCATTTCAGAATAAGTTAAAAATGTATACTTTTTTGCAGAGTAAAAATGACATAAAACATTTTTTTGCAGTAATTATTGAAAAATTCATTTACATAACATATTTTTGTTTTTAAATAAAACGAATAGTTTAATTTTGTTTTGTTTCCAGGCTTTATTTTAATAAATGCTTCGACGTATGCATCCATGTTTTGGATAATATCATTATCACTTTCGGTGTGAAGGAAAAAAAAATTAAAAAAAAAGAGCGAAGAAACGAAAACGACTTTGGGAGACAGGTTGACAGGCTAAAGGGAAATATTTATTAAAGTATGTTTATTTTTCTCCAATATTTCGTTTACATATTATGTTAAAAATAGTGAAATGTTACAAGTGAAACGTTTAAAAAATTACTCGAATAACAACTTGTAAAGCCCAAAAGTTTATTTTTTATAGATGAATTGCATTTTCCTATCAGTAAAAATGGTTTAAATTTTATGAACCCATGTATGGTCAATTGAGATTAAGGGAAAATAATTCCAATGTTTCAACGTAAAATTTTTCTTCTTCTCCTGTATGAACTAAAAGACAAAACTTTGGACATTGTGTAATCCGTAAAAAAACATAAAATTATTCATTTTTACGAATTTTTAAGCTCGCTGCGCAATCGGAAGATAATATCCGATTTCAAAAAAAAAAAAAAAAATTGTTTTTTCAGTCTTCGCCAATCACAAATTTTCCGCGCTATAGCAACTCGTAAAAACAAATTTCGTTTTTTTTCGCTCCACCGCATAGCAATTTCAAAGCAAAAATTTCATTTGTTGTTAAGGATGCAAAAAATTGCCATGGCGGTTGCAGGCAAACGAAATTGAAGAAAGAAAACGCGAAAAATCGCAAACTAATAGTTAAAAACAACGAGAACGAAGACAAAATTTTCAGAATTGATTCTAAACGTGACAATGAAACAGATAGAAAGAAAGAAAGAGAGAACGAGAGAGAGAGAGAGAGAGAGAGAGAGAAACACGTAGCTATGAGGTCTGCAAGTTTTTCTCACCTCCTTCGTTTAGACGGTAAATAAACAAATTTATGAATCAGATAAGACAAAGTTTCTGAAATTCGATATGAAATTTCGGAAAACCAACATTTTTGTTACTGTCGTAGGTTTGTGTATCAACGATAAGAAGAGCGAAAGCAAATCAAATGACAAAGATAGGATGAATGTAGGATATTATATCAATTAAAGAAAAAATTTCCAAAAGGTACACAGACATTACAAAATAATAATAATAATAATAATAATAATAATAATTTGAATTTTGACATCTTGAATTCAAATTATGTTTTTCGCAATCACATGTTTTTTTGCGTGTGTGCAGGCATGTGTGTATTTATGTGGATATGTGTGTGTGTATATAAATGTGTGTGTGTATGTGTGTGAGTGTGTGTGTTTGTGTCTGTGTGCAGGCATGAGTGTGTAGGTATATGTGTGTGTGTGTGTATGAGTGTGTGTGTGTGAGTATGTGTGTGTGTGCGTGTGTGTGTGTGTAGGTATGCGTGTGTGTATGTATGCGTGTGGGATATGGACGCAATCTGGAGAAGGTTTTCGCTAGAGGAGCAGCATCGTGAAGCCGGTCGACGGTGGTGCTGCAGAGGGTGCTGGCGGGAAAATAAAATGATAGGACGCCAAAAACAGTCAAGTGAGAACAATAAGCAATCGTGATTGCTCAAAAATAGTTCCGGTTTTGGGGTTGCTGTAGCCTCATAGCCGCCCCTTGGACTCACCACTGCCCCAGAGGGTTATTCCCAAGTCGCTGTGATAGATGGATGGCGATTTCCTTCCCCACGAAAAAAATAATACATACACAATGAGTTGAGAAGATTTAGAAGTTCTACACTAATAATAACCAATCTGCGGTCAGTAGGGCCCATGCAACGCACATAATTCTCCAAATGCAATCTAAAATTATGTAAAAAGAAAAACCGCATAATTTTTTTTATTACAGTCTAAAATTTATATGAAATACGCGTAAAAGCGTAGTTTACATCAAAAATTGATTTTCCAAAAATATGGGAAGTTTTAAAAACTATTTTGCGCTCATTTTCTACAGAGGACTAGTTAAATGAAATTACCTAAATTGCGAACCAAAAATAACTGGGAAGGCAAAATTCATAAGTAAATGTTTTTAATAATCATTACATAAGTTGTTATTACACTAATTGAAAATAGTCCTCTTGAAACAATGACGACGCTTACACAATTGATTTGAAACACGCGGAACTCTTTATGGCGTCAGAAGTGAAGTACTTTGGCTCGCTACTCCAATGCTCCGCTAAATATTTACGCTTTACTGTCAACCGCGTTTCCAGGTTATGATAATTTGCGTGAATCAGTGAATGGCATTTCATCAGTTGTGATGTCATGTGCGGACGCGTAAAAATATGATTTCAAATATGCGCACCAATTAAAGTAATTGTTAAAACATATTATACTTTGCCAAATTATTTAAATTAAAATTTTCTTAAAAAATGGTTAAATCCTATGTTTTTAATCATGCTCTTGAAAAAGATAATACTTTTAAAATTTCGGAAACGGTCCCATTGCTAAAATATCTTAGTTCACCTTGGAATTAAAAAAAAAAAAAGAAACTGCTCGGAGTAATTTGCTTTAATTGACTCTTGCAAGGAACATAGAGGTACAATTGCCATTGAAAGCTGTACAGTGTACACTTTAAAGTTGTTTTTGATGTAGTACATGGAAAAATATGTTTTAAATATGAAGAAAACATATCTCAACGGAGGTTTCTAGTATTGAAAAATCCTTTTATAAGGAGAAATACTTTAAAAGTTTTCTGAAATTATTTGAATTAATATATGATTGTTTCAAATACTTTCATCTCGGTAGTAACCCTCTAAAATAAAAAAAAATAAATAAAAACTTTTTTTTAAACAACTTGTATAAAAACTTATTTAGAAATATGAAAATATGAATCATTCTAACTTTCAACAAACTTTAATGCAATTAAAAAAGTTCAATTCATAAGAAAAAGCAATTTCATTAAAAAAAAACTGATATTATTACAAGGAACAATTTTGAATTTTAATATATTCAGCAAATTTGGGAGCCAAGAGAAAAGTAATGAGTTTCTTTAGCTAGTCATTGATTTTCTTTTCTGTTATTAAAGATTCGAATGCAAGCGCTTTTAATTCATTCCTTTAAAGAAAATGAAATTAATTTGAAAATTTTCAAACTTGATAAAACATTTCCTTTGGAACTGCTAACAAAAGAAAATGGTAGCAATGGATAACGCCAACAATATAATTGCTATAAAGAAAAAAAAGTTTGCAGAAGCATAAAGTCAGGAAAGAACTTACTTTTTTTGATAAGTCATGCCATTGTAACTCCTTGTTTGATTTTTGCATTTGATTAAATAGCTGCGAGAAAAAATATTTTGAGGCATTAGCGCTAACAAATTAAACACTAGGAGTTTAATTATTAAAGACTAGGATGTTATTTTTTCCCTAATTTTATTAAATTTTTTCAGACTGATTCGTTCTGGTATTCAAGAACTGTTGTCTTTATTCTGGTGGTGATTTTTTTTTTGGTTCTAACGTTCTCTTGGGAGCGTGGAATGGCAGAGCACAACGCAAAAAAAGATGCTATTTTTTTCTTCTATCCCTAATTTTGCAAGTGTATAAAAATAATTAATACTACTTAATTACACAAAACAAACATTTTGATAGATTTCAAGCAATATTTGTATTCTACAAAAATAACAAAAGTAAACTTCCAATTAGATATTTTTAAGGAACTACTGGTGTTATTTAGGAATTGTAGTCTTTAGTTTGATGGGAGCTCTTATAAGATCTATTGCCTTTATATTTAGGCTCAAAACGGTTGTCTCAGTTGGGCTTTTGAGTGATTATAGTTATGGTACTTTATGTGCTCATGTCCTAAATGTTTGACTTTTTAAAAATTCATATCAATGTCTTTACATATTTTATTATTTTCTTTAATGTCCTACTTCTTTTTGTTTACACTTACTCGTATATATATATATATATATATATATATATATATATATATATATATATATATATATATATATATATATATATATATATATATATATATATATATATATATATATATATATATATATATATATATATATATATATATATATATATATATATATATATATATATATATATATATATATATATATATATATATATATATATATATATATATATATATATATATATATATATATATATATATATATATATATATATATATATATATATATATATAACATATTTGAGCCAATGGCGCAACAATTAGTGAAACGAATTAGTTTAACAATTAGTGAAAACAGAAATGTGCTTGAAATATATTTTCCACTACTTTCAGTTTCCGACACAACCGGTTAGCAAACATTTAGCAAACACAAAAATTTTAAGCAGAGCGCACAAACTTTGAGAAACTTAATTAGTTTTATGTTCTTCTTCAAAGGAAATTAAATCATCTATTCCTTACAAAATCTTTAATGATCTGGTGGAAACATTTGTTACACTCACTGTTCTGTGGTCTTTTAGAAGACTTCAATATTTAATTGATTTTCTGTAAACTGAATCACAATTGTTTTTTTAAATGCAAATCTTTTATGTTTCACAGGTTAATAGCGGATTTATGAGCTAACCATGGAAATATTTGGCAACGATGTTATTATTTAAGATACGATGTAAATTTATGACGAAAACAGACCATGTTTGTAAAAAACAATTAGTTGTTGATTTAAAGTTTCTTCTTTAAAATATAAATTCATGCTGAAGTTTTCACCTTATTGCAGCCACAAAAAACCGGTAACTACAAAGGCACAGACAGACACACAGAGAAACGTTTTCCAAAAATAGTTTAGTGAATTAATCGCATCTCAAAGCGTGTAAATACTTAGAAATTAAAAAATATTCACTAATTTAATCTTTCTTCTATATAAGGCATTCAGAACTAAAACTAATCAAGTCCATTTCAATTTAAAGCACTTTAACTCTGAACGCTTCATTTATGACGTAACATTTCATTGCCAATATCAACTACATTCAAGGCTAAAGTGAATCAAGTCGAAATTTACTTGATCCATTTTAGATCAGAATAGCTCATACATTTGATGTAGAAGAAAGTAAAAAAGAGAGATAATTAAACTTATGTTAGAAATAATGCCCGTTTCAGAACTACTTTAGCGGTCTCAAATTTAAAGCTAAATTTTGATTCCATTGATTTTTAAAGACACAGAGGAAAACAGAAACAAATACAAATGAGCTATATTGAGAAAAATTAATTTGAATTAAAGTTGCATTTTGAATACATTTTCGCAACAAATGTCAAAATGAAAAAAGAACGAGGTACGTATTTTTCAATACTTTTCCCTATTATTTTTTAAAGACCAAGAAAGACCAACACTGCACCAGGAAGGTAAACAGCAGTATCTGCAAGTTTTTTCTTAAACTTTTATTATTATTATTATTCTTTTCGATCATCTGTTTTACTTTAATTTTAGGGTACAAACTTGCATATTTAATTTCTGCTGAAAATGAAGCACGAAAAGCACGCACAATTTCAGCATTTTACTATATAGTTTGCAAGGAATCAAAAAGCACTTTTTAAATTATCTCAAAAACTCACTTTTGTAGATACTACCATTTATCTGTTCACGGCAGAACAGTCCTGATCGCACAAGTCACCGCAGTTACTGGGAAGTCGCTGGGAGTCACAGTTTCAAAATGACAGAATTGTGGTGTCTCAAAAAAGTCATGCTGGGGCATTTTTGTGACATATTCTATGTGATGTCACTGAGACGTCGCTGCAGCAATTGATTCTTTTCCGGCCACTTTGTGATGTTTCCACAGACTGACATTTGTATACTGTTGCAACCTCTTGATGACTTTACAAAGACGTTTCGTGGCCGTTACGTGACAAGGACCCTTGTGACCATCCCACAACTTTCATACACAGGTCACATGTTAGTCATTGTGTTACTAAGAAGTTAACGCAGGAATGTTTTTCAGTTGATTGGCGTAAGATGATCATCTTACTGCTTAATCTTATGAGTGTGCCTTTGTTCATGAAAAACTAACAAAGAAAAATTGTCTTCACTTGACAGTTTTTCGCGTTGAAAATTTTTTGGAATCATTTTGTTAACATACATTTGTGACCTTATAACGAAATTTGTTCTAACTTGTCATCTTTTTTTGGTTCATCTTTTGTTTTTAGATGCACAAAAAAAAAAAAAAAAAAGATTTTTGCCGTAAGATGATCATCTTACTGTTTACTCTTATGAGTTTGCCTTTGCCCATGAAAAAGTAACCAAGAAGAGTTGTCTTCGCTTGACAGCTTTTTGCGTTGAAGATTTTTTTGGGATAATTTTAGTCGTTATACACTTGTGACCTTATAAAGGAAACTGTTTTAACTTGTCGTTGCTTTTGCTTTTAGCTGATATTTTTGTTCCCATATGTACGAACACAAGATTTTTGCCAATGTGAAAGAAAGAAAGAATAAAATTCCTTCTTAATGTGAAACAAGTTGGGCCCCCTCTGGCATAGGCTCTGAATTACTTTCTAAAACTTTTCTCAGTAGTCTCAAATGTATCCGATAGAAAACGACCGAGAGCACTAATAAAGGATATTTATTTTTCTGTGTGACACAAATTCAGTAAAGAAAAAAAATAAAATGAAGAAAAAAAAAAGAGTAACTTGGCATTCAAGCAGTTGATAAGCCTTTTCATTGAAAAAATAAAATCAAATGGAGGGTAGATTTTTTTCAAAAAATTCTGCTGTGTCTCTCCCTCTTCTTTATATTTGTGATATCCATGTTTTCTTCAAAGCATTTGAGACAGATATAAAATTTTAAAATACTTTGGAGTCAAAAAATAAATAAATAAATAAATAAAATAAGAAAATGAGTATTATACTATACACATTTACACCCACTCACACACAGAGACGCAGTTTTTTTTAATCTATAATTAATCTTTGCAATGAGAAATAATGTTGGGTTGAGTTTAATTCATATTTAGCACTTGGTATACCGAAGAAACGAAAGTACATTTATAAAAAGGTAGGAAAATGAAAAAAAAGTTTTGTCTGTATAAAAGGTATTAGCAAAAGTTAAGCTGCTTAGTAGTTTTAACTTGTCTTTTTATTATTTATCTTAAGATTAATTGGCATTTGAGAAAATTTGTTGCTGAAAATAACTCATTTGAAGAAAGAATAAAAATCAATGTACAACCAATAAATAAATAAATAAAAAACTTGCAAAGAAGAGCACGTTTTCTATTTCGGAAGAAACATACAACTTCTGTTGAACAAATTAAGTTTTTCACTTTTAATAATTTCGTTTTGCTTTCTGGGCTCATAAAGAAATCCTTTCCTTTTTTTAACTTCAATTTTTTTTGCTAGTTATTCTGTATTGTTGTGTACAAGAATAATTAAGAAGCTTTAAATAACCAACCCAAGGCAAAGGTAAAAAGATGTTTTCATTTTAAATTTATCCTTTTTCAAATTCTGACTGTGGTTGATTAAATTTAAAGTGAAACGACTAGTTTTAATACGTAAGGATAGACATTTTGACTCTCCTTATTTTGTAGCTACTGTGATAAAAATATGTTTTTACAATATAAGAACAACAAGCGATTTGTAATTTTACAAGGTAAAAAGTTGTCAGAATCGTAACAAATCAACACTGCAATGTAAAAAAAAAAAGGTAGAACGAAGTTTTTATAGAGAAATATTAATTTGCCAAAATTAATATGTGCAGCCAACAAACCTTTTTTTCACAAAATATGCACGATATGCATTTTGCTCTGACTGATTTTTTTTTTTTTTGGCTGAAACAGATAGCATAAAGATTAGTTCATACATAGTGCGGCAATAAACCCGGGCAAGCAACTTCCCATGTAACATTATTATAAAAAAATAAATTAGCAAAACGCAAAAAATAATAATTTGAGTTCACTTTTAGTAATCAATTAATTCGCTTAATTATTCATTTCAAGCTGCACTATAAAAAAAATTCCGAAATGTTACTGAGTATTTTCGTGTAACGTTACGGGATTTCAATGGTTTTTATCCACATTCCGGAAAAATCAAGTATCATGGTCAAAAAGTTTCCTAACTTGCTACAAGTTGCTCGAATGCAGACTTCTCACGGTTGTGAAAAATATTTTTAGCTCCCAGTTTAAAGATTAATTGAGCATATTTAAAAAGTGTATCGGCTTCAGTTCGTTTACGGCCCATTCTGAGTGATTAAGCTCCCCAAGTGAGCGATTAAGTCCACGGACTACGTAGCTTTGCAAGATATTGCAAGTGAGTAAAATTTCTGATACTTCCTTGTAATTCTGTCTTAGCAGCTTTGGCCATGTTTGAAATACTACTACTGGAACTTCCTTGATACGCCGGGTTGGTACCAGGCTATTATATTACATCTATCTAAATAGTCTGTAATGACCCAGAGACACGGCTGGCTTTAATCGGGGAGATTTCAGGGGGCTTACAGGATAATTTCAGGAAGGCTACTGAATTTTAACGGAAAACGTTCCTGGTTTCGGCAAAATATGTTACTGGTAGAAATTGGGCACATCAGCTGCCCATTATTTTCCAGGAACGTTTCTGAATCGTTTTTACCGTGTGACCGCCTTTTGCACTGATAGAGAAGTGCAACCGCTTTTTGAAATTTTCAGTCAAGGACAGCAGGTATTTTATTTTTAATCAATTTTACTCCCTCTAAAACATCGTTTCCAAACCGGTGGTTCGCGAAAAAAAGCTGCAATGGTGGAATTTCAGAATGCTTGTTAGATATGACACCTTAAGTTTAAGTGTCTTTCTTCTTTTTTTTTATCATTGATTCGTTTGTGGTTTGTCTCTTGCACCTTCGATACTTTTTAGATGCAAATGTTAGCATACTTGCTGACATTTTTTGCAAAGTTCAAGAATTTAGTGTGTGATTAGAGTTTACACAGTACTAGAAAGTTTCAATTTTTAAATACAATGATGTATACGAATGCCTCGGTTTTCTCAGTAGCTTTTAATTGGAAAATTCGATTAAATTTGATGCGAAAATTTCATGGCGCATACGCGAGCGTCTGAAATATTTATAGTTAATTTTTGATGCATATTTTCGTTGCCAGTTGAGTGTGACAAACAGCTGTTTTTTGCTATAATTTTTAAGAAAAAAAATTTAACAACCGAAAAAAAAAAAAAAACCCTCAGTAGGCATGAAAAAATCACAAGACTTACTTAGTTATAGGTGTTTATTGTTTCAAAAAATAAAATTAGATGAAACAAAAATAACTACGTATTTTATTTTGCACTTTTAGTTTAAGGACAAGAATATTCTTCAGCACTCAAACGATTAATGTGCGCAAGCAACTAGACTCGTAGTTTTTTTGAAGAAAATATAAATTTAGAGATATTAATTTTACTGGCAGAAAAAAAAATTAGTTTACCTGAAACAGTTTTGTAAAAAGCATTTCTAAAGATCATTTTTTAATTGACTTCTAATTCTGCGTTATATTAACAGTGTCAAAATAAATGCACTGTTGTGTCCGAAAAGAACATATTAAAAATTTAATTACCCCTTTGGATAACATTTCTGCGTGAAAGGGATTTTCAGCACATGAATAAATAAATACAGACACAAATTTTATGTGGAATCTAATGTAAGACTGAAACTGACAGATATTTTAGCCAAACTTTGAGCTCATTTATTCTACAAACATACCATTAGAAGTTTTTTTTTTCCTTCAAAATTGAAGGAAGCTCGGAAAAAAGAGAGAGAGAAAAAAATAAACCACTGCGTTTGCTTTTAGTTCTAGCAGTAATTTTAGTTTGTACATTTAGCAGTTATGTTTGCGTTCTTCACTGGTTTTCATGTGATGTTTTTTTTTTTTTTTTGTTACTTGTTATTTATTGCACAGGGCGTTCTCCAACATCTTTAAGAATTTAAAAGGGGTTCGCAAGGGAAAAAAAGGTTGGGAACTGCTGCTCTAAAGCAATCAGAGAGTAAAACTTTTTCTTAGTTTAGGGTAAACCCTAGACTCTAAAGTAGGATATACATAATACATGTGATTGAGGTCCTGCGAGTAGAGCGTCCACTTTACAGATGATATCATGTCAGGAAAATGCTCCTTGCGGCACTCTTGTGTTTTTTTCCTGACGAACTTCTGCGGGTTTCCTTTGAAATGTCTAGTCTACACTGCCGAAGTGCTCTTAGATTCACAGAAATACAACAGCTTCTAAATTGTCCTCTGGAACACTTTTGGTTCATTTTACCACCCGCATCCATAAAACCGGAGATTTTTAGTCACTTGTGCTAATTTCATCACAGGCTTCGGATTTTGGCGACGTTCAACATTTGCTAAGATGCTTGGAGTATCTACAGACCAAATCCAGACGTTCTGGGAGTTATGATTTGGCAGAACTATGCTCCTCAGTGAAAAGTATCTCTTCCAACGTGGACTTGCGGCTCGTCTCATTCGTTTCTGGCCTCTTTGGAGTTATACGAGTTTGTTTTCTTCAGCAAAAGGCTGAACGTTTTGAACCTGTAAAAAACTTCTTCTCGATGGGTCATGTATCCCCACCCCCGTTTCAGGAACGACTTCTCTCATGGAAACCCGAGGATTTCATCGAAATCCCTTTTGGATGGCCTCACGATTATCAGAAATGTTCACTCTTCAGTTTTACGCGTTTTCTGGACGTCGACTATCATTTCCAAGCTATTTGAAACGGCATATTGCATCAAATTCTGTTTGCCGATGCACAACAATAAGTGAACCGTCGTTCTCCTTAGTTAAACAACTTTAAAATATCAGGTCTTTCGCTTGAAATTGCAAGAAAGCCGAGAAACAATACATAAACTAGGAGATATATTATAAATTATTTTCTAATTAGAGTGAGTGACAAAAAAAAAAGACTTATTAAAAAGAAAATAGTTTACTTCCATTCTATAATGCAAACTTTGTGCGAGTTTTACTATCGCACCCTGTAGAACTTAACTTGTTCATTACAAAATAAAATCTGTTACTTGACATCTAATAACGTAAAAATATTTATAAAGAGTGTTGTTTTCTCGCGGTCATTAAAAATTTGAATATATTTATTTTTTCCTGTTCGATCTATTTTCACTGTCTGTTCACATTAGCCGTGGAACTCCACAATCGTTCAAATTAGGACAGTTCCATCTGAATAGATCTAACAGGGGAGAGGAAAAAACATCCACAGAAATTTTATACACGCGTTTTAAAATGTCTCTATGCCTTATGAATTTATTGTCTTCATTGAATTAAAAATGGGTGGAAACAACAAGTTTCTATGAAAACAACAAAAATTAAACAAAATAATTCATTTCATTAGGAGTTGTAAGTGGCAAAAGCTTAACCTGCCTTCCCTACAAACTAATTGACGCGTCCATTTCCGCATGTATATCGGATGTTAGCCTTTCCATATCATTGGTAGTGAGACTGTAGTGTAGACAGTAGTAGTGTTTAGCATTGTATTTTGTTGGTTATTTCTCTTAATCTACACTACACACTCTTAATCCACACTTAATCTACTAGGTGACCCACCGATAGGTCACGTCTATTCAGAAAGCAGTAGGCAACAATGTCGGTTTTTTCTCTCTTTTTCTTTTTTATTTCTTTACGATTTCATAAAAAAAATGTGAACCTGGGAAGTATTTTTGTGCAAATAGTACATTTATATGTCAATTCAATGATTTTCTATGAAATTTTAAAGTAGGCCACGGATTTTTAGAACACTCTGTATAATTGAAAGTACATATAAACATTCAATTTCCTATAGAAAAACGAAGCATTTCAGAAAGTAAAAAAAAAAAAACCTAAGCAATTTGGAAATAAAACGGAAGAAAATTTTTTCTCTTGCTCAAAATTGGTTTTGCTTTCTTCTGATGGGAAAGTTTTGAGTTACTGCCCTGTTCAATGATTAACGAAAGCAAAATTAATCTGAAAAGTATTTCATAAGATAGCTTCAAAACTTATAGTTTGCGCTGCTAACAAGAAATAAAACAGATGATACCTACAACATGATTTTGTTATGGTTTTAGAAAATGAAAACCACGTTAACCGTACAGTCAGGGTAAAAGAAGCATTTATAAACTCAAAAGAGAAAGTAAAAGAAAATATTTCAATAGCACAAATATGCAACAGACCTGCATACACGTGTTCCAAGGAACCCTTTTTTCGATGCAAAAGAGATGAGCATATGGATAAAAAGACATCATTGTTGGAGTTTCTGTGCCTAACTTAATCATCGTCTTTTTAAAGATTTTCTTTGGAACAAAAACTGCACTAGAGTGACAAAATTTTACTGTTTTTATAAGATTGAGTTAAATAGCTGATTTATGTCAATTTGGACCTGCTAAACATAAATATATAAACTAAATTCCTACAGCACGTACCATTCTAAAGTTATGACAAATTTAATATCCATAAAGTGCTAAAAAATGAAATTTTTGAAATAAAATCTCAACGTATTTATTTAATTTGAATTTCAATGTAAATATAGTTGAATTGATTATTTCAGAAAGGGCATAAGTCCAACTAATGCAACTTTTCAGGAATTAATGAAAAGTAATTGTTTCATTCATAAATGAACTAAATTCTACGAAAATTTTTATGACTAATCTAGCTACAAGTAGAATCATCACCTCACCTTAAATTACGTTTCATTTCGTCACCGAAACCAATTAAATTTTTTTAAAGTTGGACTTAGGCCTTTTTTGCAATAAATATCCTGAAAGACTAGTTTACAATGATGAAAATGTAAATCAAGTGAAACGGATTTGTTTCAACCTGATTTATGATGATAAAAAATAATGTCACAAAGTGTCAAAAATAATTAGTGAAGTCCGAATTAATAAATTCATTATCTTAAGAAAATACATCGTGTATTTTCCTCTTTCTCTCGTCTTCTTTTAGTGAAATACTAAAGTCTGGCGCAAAAAAAAAAAAAAAAAACCCTGACAAATTGAGATAAAAAGCAAAAGTTTTACATGTGTATAAAACTATATTAATTTTCATATTCATCAAATACACCCTCCATGGAAATCTTTTTTTCTATACTTCTCTTGTCTCCTCCTTTTCCAGTTTGATGTACATATTGGTATGACTATGTTCAAAATTGCACTGAATAATCATTTTGATATTTGTTATTTCTTTCATCTATATGGAACTTTTTACTTTATACTCAATATTGGCAAAGGTAGTTCAGTCGACAAGGGTTACTTTGCAATATTCTCTTTAAAATTGTCTATAAAATAGCTAGCCTGAAAGCGTTCTTTTGATATTCTATCGAATATATAAGCGTCATGAATGTTGATAAATGAAAAAATTTGTCGCCCAGTAGAATCGTTTTCCAAAATCTCAAATTGGGAGATAAGTCCTCTTAAAAAATGAAGGGCACCTGTGTAAGCAGTTACAGGTTTCATTGTTTTCGACGCTGAATCTTGATGTAATTTCAGGATTTCACTTATAAGAGATTGGATTTCACATGGTTATTATCTGTTATATCTGTTGAACATTCGCTTTACTGTCCCAAGATCCCGGTCGCAAAGGACAAACGAGTGTAATCTCAGAGGAAAGTCATAAGCAATCTTAATAAATTTCTTCAGTGTTATTTCTAGAAAAAGTCTCCTGCAGTGTTGTTCGTATTTTGACCAGCGTACATCTCACTGAAAATATACAGTTTTTCGCAGTTCCTAGAGTGATGTTAACAAAACCCCTGAGAAATTAGCAAATTTCATTTGGATTCCGTGATTTCGACTCACCCCCCCCCCCTAACCCCTCGAACTGACAACCCTACCATTACCGAAATTTTTTTAGATCAAAGGAGTTATTTGTTTTTACTTCATTCCGCCAAAAAATCTAGTTCTTCTATGACCTTGCCATTGCGTCTTACTATTTCTTCCTTCGCGTTTAGTGCAGAAAGGGCATAAGTCCGGGAGTTATGCCCTTCTTGCACTAAGCGAAAAATGTGACCCCTAAATGAAGTGCTTTGTTGTACAAGAATTGATTTCCCTGCTACACTATTCGATGTCTCTACATACAAGCATGGGAAAACAACAGCTAACTCAATTTTGAAAAAAAAAATGACTTATGCCCTTTCTGCAATAATCAATTCAGTTATTAAATACATTTACACATAGTTAATTATGAGGAGAAATAGCACAGGTTTTAGTCAAAAAATAAGTCACATGCTATAAAAGAAAATGATGAAAAATTAACATATCCTCATGTGAAGAGTAAAATTCTCTTGGATTAGAAACCAAAAGCAGTCTTCCCAACAGTTTTGCACTCCATTTTCATTGGTAACGTTCTTCTTTACTTTTAATATTTTAATGAAAGTGCTCACCTTGCTCATTACTCGCCATTGCAAGATTAGGAGGGAAAAAATTGAAGTGAGAATGGAAATGTATCTTTAAGGACATTCTGCACCGCATTTGTTTCCCATTTTTGCAAGTTTTTCACTTAAAACTTGGTATATTTAATTTCATGACCGACTAAAAATCCTCGAATTTCCTCCTTCAGAGACAGCCAAGTGGCTAGTTCTTTTTCAGTGAGATTTTCATCAAGGTCATCGCTCTTAATAAGCTATCTTATTTGTGGGCTTACGAAAATGCCTTAATTTTAATTTAACAAAACTCGAATTAGAAAAAAATACTTTTAAAATGCAAAAATCCTTTCCCATTTTTGTCCGTAGATTTGAGAAAAATTTTCGTTAAGTCAAGTTTTATATGTAAGGGCGGAAGAATTTTTTTCTTAGGGATTAATAGGTAAATTCAAAAACTAAGTGTTGAACAGTTCAGAAAATTACAGAAATTCTAATTGAAATAGTATATTCTATTAAACAATATAACTGTTGCAGATGATACTTTTTACAATACATACTAATAAGCTGTTATACACTTCTAATTATTGAAATAAATGAGAATTCAATTACTGAACGAGGGTGCGGGAAAATGTTATAGATGCTATATCTTCAAAACATGACGTGTTAGACATCCATATCATTTAACAATTTAGGTTACAAATGTGTAATTAATACAATACACGTTCGATTATTATTCATGCGATATTATTTATGTTAGAAAAATCGTGTTATACTGTGTTGTTATAAACTTTTTAAAGGAAAACATTCTGCAGAATGGTCATTAGTAAAATCTTACATAGTATATTTTGATTGGTCCGGATAGTAAAAGCGGAGAAAAATATTTTTGCTCCCAGATTAAGGGATTTAGGTGAGGCTTTAAATTAAACTTTAAAAAATGAAAACACCGAATTAAAGAAAAAACAAACAAACTTTCTTTTGTGCACATTTACGGCACAGTACAATTCGAATGATATAAGCTTCATTTCATTGGTAAAGGGGAAAGACAGCTTTCACTGATAAGTATCGATACCTAGGTAATCAGCGACTAGTACTGAAAACAGGCAATAACTGTTATACTTTTAACGACTTACCCAAGGACATTCCAGAATGACTATTAAAAAAAATAAGTGAATAATAATAATAATAATAGTTTTAAAATAACAATTTAAATTCTTTACCCAAAGAAATTCCACAGTAAATAAAAAAATAATAAATACATGTTTAAATAACAAATGCAACATCATCATCAACAAAAATAATAATAATGTCAATAGGAACAATAGCTGAACGAATGAAACGCTTCCACTGTTAAACAGCGCAGTTTTATCAAACAAGTGTGGTCTATTGTTAAGTTCCATTTCTGTGATACTTGACAAAGCTTTTACAGAAATGCGTCAATAATGGTCCTCTGCATTGTCTTATTTTGCTTGAATCTTTCCAAAGAGAAAATTCACCGTTCTCTTAATCAACAGTTGCGAGAAAAGTTACGAGACCTAGCGAAATACGATTATGCTGCTATCACACGGAACACCTTTCAGTGATTTGCAAGAAATGATGCACAGCAAACTCGATTATCTTAAATAGCCTATTTGATTAGAAGTAAATTGCTTGTGACAAGAATAAATTGTCTCTTTCGTTATTCCCTAACATCCATGCGTTGAAGTATCTTCCATCAAGTAACCGAGTTACAAAAGCTAGAGGTTTTCAAAGGCAACTGTTTCTCAACTTTAAATGCATAATGTTTTAAAACAAGTTTTAGGCGTATAACGAGGTTTTAGAACAAAAGATTGTGTTCAGGATTGGGAATTTAATTGGCACAGGAAGTTTTGGATTGTGAGATGGAAAAGCTTAACACATTCTATTGTTTTTAAAATGAACAAATAAACTTCTACATTATTGTAAATCACGAGGAACAATATGGGATCTAAACTATAATCAATCTGTACCACCTTTATCATCAGCAAAAAAATTCCCTCTAAATTATTCACGAAATAATAATTATACAGAAGATTTATAAGAAAAGTTAGGTTGGTAAAAGTTGTATCTACACTTAAGTTTTAACTCCTCTTAATAAACTGTCACTCCATATTTAAGTTAAACTCTTTATTGCTTACATGCAATATAACAGACAGCCTAGTTATCACATCCAGAGACTGCAGTTTCGTTCTTATTAGAACTCATCAGTCAAGAATAGTGAATAAGGAAGCTGGAAGCAGATGTCATCGCATTGAAGCTGACCAACAAACTGGTGGATGAAGGAAGTTTATCTCGAAAGCGAGTAACCCTGCATGGTGCCAAAAACAGAAAGCAAAGCTTGGGTATTAGTCGCCATTGAACGCAGTGATTTTCCTTTTGAGGAGTAGGAGCTCTAATTTACATTGTAACAATGGATTTTAACTATAACCAGTGCTTACATTTTTAGAACTTCTGAAAGATTAATTCTTTCTCTATAACCACATTCACTTTTTTAATTGACTTAAACATCAATAAATTTAACGGATTAAAAATTGTTAAGCCTGCCATTGGGTCTATATGCATGAACCCAAAGTGGCCCCTCTTCGACAATTTAACAAAACTAATTGGGGAAGATTCTTTTCTGTGCTACGCTGTATTATACAACTTTTGATGACTGTTCGAAGCAAATGGACAACTGAGGCAGTGAGAAGCAAAGCGATGTAAGTGGCAAAACTAAAAATTTGGAGATAACAAATACAAACGGTTGGTGAACATCTCCTCTGCCTTGGGACAAGAGATAATACTAGTGGCCATGTTAGGTGCTGTTGTACAGCACCTGTTATACAGCATATTCCTTTGCTTCTCACTGCCTCAATTGATGATTTGTCTAGAAATTAGCAATATTTTCTTGTGAAAGTACAAGTAGACAGTAAGTTAGTTTTCTCTCTCTACATTCAATTACCTACCTGCTGTTAAAGCTGTGATTTTTGTCTCAGTGTTTTTATCGTATTTAAAAGCAAATTAGTGTTAACTACGTTGTTTCTACGATATATGCTTGATTGGTGAATATTTCTAGCAATTGTTGCACTGATTTTGAAAATATGTAAAATACACTTTCTGTGGTTTTGTAAGAACTGAGTCATATTTTCCAAGAACATCTGAAGCTTAGTGGACTTGTGAAAATTGCTCAGTTTGTTGTTTCTGTTAAATATCCAGATGACTCGTACTACTATTTATTTTTGTCATTACCTCATTCTTAACAAATAATTCATCTAATATGGTCTCCTGAATTATTCATATCCATGTAACATACTCAAACAAAATATATTACGAATGTATATTCACATATTTTTAACTTATGAAAATATTTCAACTTTTTTTTAAAAAGTTGAATTGTAAAATTTGCAAATATATAACGGAAAAAGAAATGTTACATAAAAAGGTTATTATTATGATCAAGTATTTCAATAGTATATACAACCTCTTTGCAATTAAAAAAAAAACCTTTTTTTCCCAAACACCGAATTCAAAGGAAAATAATAATACCACACAGATAAAGAAAGAAAAATATATTATAGAAAGCAAGAAACAATAACCCCACACTATCTCGTTTATTTCATATTATCTGAAAGAATGAAACGACAACGAACTTTAATTATATTTATTAAATCACTATATATAATCAAACTTAGGCCAAAAATATCAAAAGCAAAGCATTAGGTAGGTATATCAGGAGATAGAGACAAAAATGCGAAAGGAAAATGTAATAAATTATACATTTACCTGCAAGGTATTGATCGTAGTCCAAAGAAAGATATCTCAAACATGTGAAACAAATTTCATCATATCATTTTCATGAAACATATAGTATTTCCATCAATGCAAATAGCGAAGTATTATCAATCCTTCATTGCTACTTCGTTGATATAGTTTGATATCTTTTCGAAGTCAATACTCAGTAGCTAGTTTTGCTGTGATTTTTTCCATGAATTATTTGAACTAATTCAAATTTACAAGTATACATTAGTAAATAACTTAACTAGTCAAAGTTCCCTATAACATTCAACTCCCAGCTTATTTTTAAAACTAACATTTTAATGGAAAAAAGTGTGCTATTCATCATTTCCCTTTCATTTAAATCTTTAAAACCTTTTTATGGTATGTTTGAACAGTGGTATGGTTTGAGTCAAAATTAATTTCTTCTTCTTTATTTAAGTGTGAAAAAAGTAGTTTGTTATCTATTGAAATTAAACACAAACCCACACACACATATATATATGTGTGTGTGTGTTTGTATATATATATATATATATATATATATATATATATATATATATATATATATATATATATATATATATATATATATATATATATATATATATATATATATATATATATATATATATATATATATATATATATATATATATATATATATATATATATATATATATATATATATATATATATATATATATATATATATATATATATATATATATATATATATATATATATATATATATATATATATATATATATATATATATATATATATATATATATATATATATATATATATATATAATTTGAATTCTGACACTTTGAATTCGAATTATGTTTTTCGCAATCACGAGTTGCGACAGGACCCTACTCATTAGAGGCTATTGTTTCTAGAAACAGCTCCTGTCCTCCCAAGCCTGCCCCTCCTCCTGGGCGGTTACGTGTGTGAATGTGTGTAAGGACTTGTTTCTGTGTAGACGTGTTTGTATGTAGGAGTGTGTGTATGCAGGACATGGACACCACCGCCAAGGAGGAGGGGATTCTGGTGGAAAGTGCTGCTAGTGGAGGCTAGGACCAGAGGAGCAGTTCCATCCTCCGGTGGACGACGGTGCTGCAGAGACTCCTGGTCGGTTCTGAAAAAGGAACCGGACATCAAGGATGGTCAAATAAAATCTATAAGCAATCGTGATTTTCAAAAAAAAAAAAAAAAACTCCTTATGTCGAGAATAAAAAAATAAGCAGTAAACCCGAATTTAGTTTCAAATTATGCTTCCATACTTGAGCATTGAAGAGATTTCGCAACCTTATAATAATTAACCGTGGTACAGTAAAATCTGATTTTATCGAACGCAAATTAACGGTAGCACTGTAATATTGCTTTGAGCAGGTAAACGGCAGTATTTGCAAAAAGGAGTTATCGAGATATTTGAGGAGACGTGTTTTGGATTCGATACTGGTGATAAAGAAATGTTGGAATTAAACGTTTTTCCGCATTTTTTTCAGCGGAAACTAAACAAGCAAGCTTGTAAAATAAAGCTAATGTTCAACAGAATACAACAAAAATGAAGGAAAAAAAAGAAAAATTTGCAGTCACTGCCCACGGCAGAATACAGTTCTAACAAGGCAAGAATGACTGAGAGAGAATAATAACAACAAAAAGGAAAATCAATATTTTCCAAAGGTAAAGGCATATATGCCTCACAATAGCTTGACTTACGTTTTTGAGATTTCTACGTTAGACATTTAGAATATAAACTTAGACTAGAATAGTAAGTGTTGATTTTCACTTCCTTGAACCAAATAAAGGAAGAAATGTATTCCTGAAAAAAATTCTCTCAAATTTCAACTAAAGCTTTCATTTTAGATACTCTTGAACGAATTTTTATAAGTTTTTTTTTTTTTTTTGTTGACGGGAGTACATTTGTAAGTATAAACATATGGAAAACCATTTTAAGAAGTTTTGTCGTACCTTCTGTACATATGTACCTATATTTCCAACTCAACTCAAAAACAGCCAGCCGCAGAAGGTAAACTTTTGTGCTCAACACATATATAGTCAGAAATATATAATAGAAAATTGATCACCAAAAAAAAAGTTTTAGTATTGTTTAGGATTTGTTATCCAGAGGAATATTTTTGACATAATAATATTCCCAGCTTTCAAAACTTTACAGATGAACTAAAAACAAAGCATTTTGATAATATCAATTTTTATTGATAGTTTAAACTTAAAAGAGAAATCATCCCAACGCCTAAAGTTTATTGAACTAAGTGACATTTTATTGATCTTAAACAAGATTAGAAACTCTCATTTCCTAACTTATTGGAATCATATAAATTTCAATAGGAAATAATACTTTTTTCTCCTTCAGTCACTATCAGTTCGTTCAACTTCGAGCTAAAAATCACGTCAAGAGAAATTTTGCGAAAAAGTATTGGAACATAAATTTAAGTAATATTTTTTTACGTTTTTTCCTTATTGAGATTGATTATGTGTTTATATGTAACTTCTAATCCTGTTCCGTATATTAATTTTAAATGTGTAGTGCAATGCTGACATAAAAATATTTTCTTCAAGATAATATTTATTAGACCTCTACTTCGAGAAATATTTCATTCACAAAAATTTTCCATCCTAATATTCAACTAAAATTTGCATGTTCGTATACTATATGTATGCATTCCGCACAACTCTTTGTGCGTGATTTAAAATTCAAAAACTAAATCATTGAAAAACGTATGGTATTTTTTACGCAACAAGAAATGTTTTTGATCGTTTAGTTGTCGTAAATAAAAATAATAATAAATGTGAGCCCTCATTTAAGTTAAGAGATTTGAAGTGAAAATAAAAGTTTAAATGCATTTCTACTTTAATCTTAGTTAATAGATTTCTTTTTTAAATCTATAATGACCAGAAAAAAAAAACACCAACAATACAGCCGCCTAAATAGGAAAAATAATTATTTCCCAGTTTTAGTTAACCCACGGTTTAGGTTTAATATGATGATATACATGTGTGTTATCCTACAACACTAGGAAACAGTAAGAGCTCAAAAATATAACAAAACTAAGTTGGTGTCCAGCGTTTCTACGCGGTTAACTACATAGCTTAATTACTTAAATGCTCGTTTACTCGAAATTAACGATTTGGGAGGTACCGCTTCCTTATTTCGACGGCAGAATAGTATAATAAAAAAATAATAGTGAACAAAACATTTTATTACACAGAAAAAATTTCAGTAAAAAAAAGCATCTTGAACAATTTAAAGAAAAATGACAATGGTAAATTTCTTCAATATAAGAAATTTTGAATAGATTTAGCATTTAGTTTTTAGACTTTTATTTGTTTTTACGACAATTAATGAAGAAACAATTTCTGATAATAATAAAGGCCTTGAATAAATAAAATAATATCGAATCGACGAGAAAGACGGTGAAACACTTAATGCTGTGTTCAGTTTGTTATAAAAATGACAAAATTTAAGATTCGAAAATTGTTCTTTTTGTATCATTATTAGAAATGTAAAAGAAATGCTGTAGCAAAAGAAAATCTATCTGTTTTTATGATTTTTTTACTTTATTTATTATAGAAATTCTATTCGTAGCCATAACTTTTTCCTTTAACAGCTTGCAGAAGGATATAGAAGATTTATGGAATTAATATCTGCGTTTTCGTCATAATTTAGCCAGCGTTTGTCCGTCAAAATGAATTATTTGAAAAAAAAAAAAAAAAAAACGTATATCGTAGTCTGAAATTATCTTTTATGCAGAAAGGATTAATATATTATTTGAAGTCACCAGATGCAAATAATGCGCTTTTTTGTTCTTCTGGAATACAAAATATGGGTCCGTGTACTCGTACATGCATATCGAAGCCCAGAAACAAAATATTTATATTTTTATTGCTATTGGAAAATAAAGGCAAATTTTATTCTATACGGAAGAACACACTACAAAAGATCCTACAATATTATAAAACACACTCTATACAAACACATTGTTGAAAATTTTTGTTAACCGCTCTATCCCCCCTCCCCCCAAAAAATGCCATTGACAGCAAGTGAGTGAGGTAAGTTCACACAGAGTTTTGACTCGGTGTTTCATATATCGGTGAATACTGTACTGGTCGTATTATAATGTCAAACATTTTATATTCTATTTGTTTTGTCATGCTATAAATGCAATGTAGAACACTTGGAAAACGGTGTAAAAAATTAGTTTTCGTATTTTTTACTCAATATTTTATTCCCTTCAAAATTCTCACTTTTTAGCTCTGCATTTTATTTTGACCATTTTTTGTAATTCCAAGTTTGCATCTTGAACTAATGGCTCCAAAAATAAAGGTGTTGCAGGTCATGAGTGGCAACACATGTGACTGAAGCATACCACAAATGTTCCGTTTGGTTGTTATGGTGTTGCTGATCAATATGAGGGGTGACCATTTTTCGTATACTATAGCAATCTGTTATTTCACCCTAGCTGTGAGTGAAGTGAGCGGCGGAAGCGCAAATGCACTATTTTAGGGTTTAGAACAGTATCTCCACAAGATTGTAATCTTTGCCCGAATTGAGTCTGGATTCGTTGCTGCAGAGAATCTAGATCCATTCGGTTGCAGTCGAATCCCGTCGTCCAAAAAGAAGTGACAGTGTTAAAGCCCAAATCCCACCTTTGTTTTCAGCTGCACATGGCCCCTGCAACATGAAAGGTTGCCAGGGTATAAGAGACACCCCTAATATTAATATACATGACTATTTCAGCATATCGGCACGTTTATGCCATGCTTCAACCACATGCGTTGGTTTTAATTTCAGGGACTTTAAGTGGTATTTCATAACAGGTCAATGCTCGAGTGCACAGAGCAAGAGTCTCAGAGTACTTGTTCTTCCTCATTATCATTTTCTTTGGCCGTTTTGGTTATTTTTGATTACATTTTACTAGAAAAAAATTTAACAGCATTAGCCAAACTGATATACATTTTGCTTAGTATATTTATCATGCTAAGAATTGTAAAACTTATTGATCAGGAGATTTAAAAAGAATATTAAAGCAATTATTTAAACAGTAAGAAGGTTTAGATAAATATTGAAGAATTAAATATATAATCAATAAATATTGCACATAAAAACACAGGATATGTCTAATAAACGTATTAGAATGGTTCCCATTAAAGATTCCCAACAAATCTAGAAGGGAGAGCTATTTTCTTGCACCTTTCCTTATTTTGCCTAATTTCACGAAGCAGTTTGATTATTTACCAAAATTTTCACATGGAAACCCCGCAACAGTATACTAAAACCTCCATTCGTTTAAATTTTTCCAGCAATAAATGATCATTTCTTTAAATTGTGTAATCACTTTATTATATTACTGCAGTCCTTTTTAATGTATAAATTTTCGTTTAATTCCGACTAATTTTTCTAATTTTTCTAGATGCTTCGATGCTTTTAGTATAATGTATATATGAGGCAGGGGGAAGTAAAGGGATGTAAGCGGACATTTTCAAGTTTTGAGTAAAGCGAGTTTAAAGATAAGGTCCTAGGTAGACTTCTGTTCAAAAGTTTTCTAAATCATGTGTACACTCAAGAAAATTTAAAATAGCGCCCCAAGAAAAAAGAAAAGTACAATCGCGAAATTTTGCACATAAGGAGAGTGATATCTGATATGCAAATAATCCAAGTTTGGTGTCAATGCGCATGACCGTTCACCCTACAGTATTAGTGCAATCGGGAAAAAGGTGCTATATAAACCAGTGCATAATTTAAGATTTATTAATGTTACGATTACATCCCAATTGTTGGAGAGTCTTAATGAGTGAAGGATGCCAGGTCGGTGAGTTAGAAAACGTTTTTCACAGTTAAGCGAGTTTAGAGAGATTTGATCATTGGCATGAAAATTGCAGGCTGGCCGACGACCCGTGTTGCTGTCCAGGTGGATCGTTCGGAGTGTTCCGTTAGAAACTGTTGTAGGCAGTGGACACGAGATGGTGCCCACGTGGAAAAAACCGGGTTTGAAGCGACCCGGAAGTCGACGAGGAGAGAAGATCCAAGGATCGTGTGGCAAGCAATCGTGGATCCCACAGTGACTCGTTCCACCATGCAAGCAGACGTGGAGGCAGCAGTTGTTCTTCAAACAATTTCCAGACGTCTTGCGGCAGTGAATCTGCAGTCCAAGCGCCTTTTCGTGTACTCTATTTTTCACCAAAACATAGGCAACTCCGTCTACAATGATGCAAGCCAGAGCGATGTGGGTAGTCACTGAATGGCAAAAGGTGGTGTTCAGTGATGTGAATCCCGGTTTGTTTTAGGGTCAGATGATAACTGAGTACGGGTGTGGAGGCACCCTGGAGAAAGGTACCACTCAACCTATTCTATCGCACGACACGCTGCCCGAACAGCGGGAATAATGGTCCGGGGGGGGGGGGGCGCTCAACCTATGATAGCCGGTCCACTCTAGATGTAGTACGTGGAACCTTAACGGGCCAGCGTTGTATTAATGACATTCTGCAGCCACATAAAGGACCGTTCCTAAATGGTCTCCCAGGAGCAATTTTTCAGCAAGATAATTCTCGCCCGCATATAGCTAGAGTTGCCCAAGACTTCTTACGTCCTTTTGAGACTTCCATGGCCAGCTGCTTCTCCGACTTGTCCCGTATAGAGCATGTATGGCATCAGCTAAAGCGCCTGATGCCACCGTGCTTCTCTGTGCAAGATTTAGAAGTGGCTGCTCAAAATTTGGGGGTCCATCTGCCTCAGGACAACATCAGACGTTTAATTAGCTCAATGCTGGTTCGTGTTGCGGCATGTATTGCAGCAAAATGGGGTCCAACGCTCTATTGAAGTAGCACTAAATTTATCTAATTTCTTAGCCTGTATCTGTTTAATTGCATGGACTTTCGATCAAGTGTATCTCTCACCTATATTATTATGTATATTAAATTTTACTTCAATCCAATACTTCCTTCTTGGGGCGCTATTTTCAATGCTCTTGAGTGTATATAACAGCACCTACCAGGGCTACTTGTATTATCTCTTGCCCCAAGGCAGAGGAGAGGATCACGTACCCTTTGCACTATTTATCTCCAAATTTTTAATTTTGCCACTTACATCCCTTTGCTTCTCACTATTCAATATTTCGCTAACGCTTTGTCTATCTTCGCTTCCGAGACAAAATTTATTTCCTGATGAGAATTCTGTCGATTTCGCTGAGTATTTGTCCTGAGCCTTTGCACTCAGTCGTCGCTTCTTTTGAAATAATATCCTTGTTTACTAATTTTCCTGCTAAAAGCCACGTCTTGTGCCCCAGGGAAAAGTTTTCTAAAATCCACTTCTCTTTTACTGAATTTTAAGAGCTAATTTATCTCACGCGCTCTCATTTCCAGCTGAACTCTTCTATTTTCAATCGTAACTTATATTCTATGATAAACAAGTAATTGAAAATCTTCGAAGAATTATTCTGATCAATATTTATCTGCTTATCTTAAGGTGAAGTGTTTTAAATTTTCCAAGTTTTGTTTTGTGTACTCAATGCTGGTAGTTGCATTGTTCTAAGCTAGTGTAGTCCAACCTTTAGTTGCCTGAGGGCTAATCAAACTTCCATAAGAATGCGAGAATTTTTAGAGAGAAAATAAATTTCATGTTTTATTCAATCTCTTTTAATAAACCTTTCATTAAAATAAGTGTCATGTACTAGTTTGATAACACTTGACTTTACAATCGCAAAATCATTGGAGTGCGACGATTTGCTGTTTTCTTGATTCAAGTTTATCAAGGTTAGTTATGGCCGGTGTCCGAGGAATAAATAATGTAAGAATCGGTTGTCGTCAACGTGAAAATAACCATAAATACAGGATGTTTGAAAAATCTTACAGTAATAAAGAAAATTCGTCGAAAAAATCTACGAAGTGCTTTAGACATACTTGCTTTTACATTTTTATTCTTATCTTGAACAGGTTTTTTGACAATATTGACATTTGACATAATTTTGACATTATGCTAAAATTGTAGCAATGGATGGGGAAGAGGGGAGTTAGATGAGATAAGGATCAAAAGAAACAAAAAATCACGCATAAATCTTAAATAGTTTCTTTCAAATGATTTTTTTATAACTACAAGTATTTATAAGCACAGTGTACAGTATCGCATAAAAACCTAAAGTAGTAAAAAGGTAAAATCTTTTTTTCAAATATTAAAATTCGATTTTTTTTTCCAGTAAGAAGGATTAGGGCGAACAAAGCAGAATATGTAATACGCTAATGGACCGAAGGGTCACGTGAGAGGGATCCTGGATGATCGGGAAGGCGCCGAGCTTGTAACTGGAAGGTTCCGGGTTCGAAATCCCGGTAAAAGATCCTTCTGAAGGATGAATGGGACACATTAAATATGTCGTTGTCATAAAGTCCTCCAATTGAATCAATACTTCTGGGGGTGCTGAACCAGGGAGTTGTTCGACTTCTGGTTCTAAATTAACGAATTTATGATAGATGGTTCTTCTATCTATCGTGTGCTGTCTGAGTTAAAACGGATTTCCACCTAAATGGGAGTTCTTAAACGGAAGCTCTACCTATCTGCCTTAAATCGAGTTGTATCGCTACTCGGAATCAGATACCCAAATGACAAAAGCAACAACAACAAACAGGGCCTTGTGATGGACCAAGATGTTACAAATGAACGAAGACATTCAAGCAATTTTACCATTTTTAAATGATATAGTTCAATGTATTTAGGCCTCTTAGAACAAAAATATTTTTTTTGCTAGAATAATATCATTCATACTTTTCTAGGTTAATATTTTTATATTGTTTATCACGAGCCTTTTTTTTTTAATTTCTTTATTTACCTCTCTAACGTAAAAAAATACAGCGCATACATAATTTTTGTTAAATGCTCAGTTTAACTATGCTCTTTTGCTCTTCTCCTTGAAAATAGATAATTTGCTCTTTACGAAAGCAAAATATGCTATAATGTTAATACATAATGAAAAATATTGAAAAATAATGAAAAGGTTGCATATAAAAAATAAAGAACTCTTACCCGTCATGCTCCTAAAATATATAGTTGAATCAGTTAGGTAAAAAAACCTAGTGCTTTCTTTTAATTAATATTTTATTATGTAATATTAACTGAAACAAACCCTAGTGATTTCGCTTTCTACGTTTCAGTATACTCCTATTACCTTTTATTGTGTTTCGGGAGAACGAAAAATTAGGGGGTGGGGTTGGAGGCATTTGGATTACCTTTTCCCATTTTTCTAATAGTGTTTGACAAGTTCTGGATGAGTTAAGGACCTAAGTTAGTCATTATAACGCCATAAATTTTAAAAGTCACTTTCTTTATAGCATTCATTCATTTAGCTCCCAAGCTGAGGGATTTCAAATGGAGAAAAGAGAAAGTTAATTTTTATCACATGTAATGAACGTCAAATCTTTCTTAACGAACTTTGGGAAGTGAATGAAAATGAACCCCGAGGCTCTCAATTTTCTAGTTCAACTTCCTTAAAAGATCTGAATAAGTGAGCAAACCGACGATGAAAACCTGATGTAGTAATCTTTCTAGTAAGTCTAAAAGTTTTCGAGAATGTTTAAACTTAAAATTGTTTTACATCAATGGTGTGAAAAAGAAAAAACAAAATGGGTAGATCTTAAATCACAAAATTAAACAAAAAGTTCACAAATATATTCTGGGATTTTGGTTTACAAATTGAAAGGTAATACTTCAAATGAGGTAGTGAAAAGTAAAGGGATGTAAGTGGCAAAATAAAAAAATGGAAATAATCAGTACAAATAGTAGATGAACCCCTCCTCTGTCTTGCGGCAAGAGATAGTACTACTAGCCCTGGTAGGTGCTGCTGTATAGCATGATTTAGAAAAAAATCAATGAAAGTCTACCTAGGACGTAAACTTTAAAGTCGTTTTACTCAAAACTTGAAAATGTCGACTCACATCCCTTTGCTTCTCACTGCCTGAAATGTAAAAGAAATACTATCAGTGTTGGAGAATATATTTTTCGACAATTCTTGGTTCGCATTGAACAGATAAAAAACACATTTACCAATGTTTAATTCTGTAATTGCCTATTTACACCGTGCCACACAACTATTTAGATTTGTCAACCCGAAGAGAACACCTTCTAGAATCTTTCAGTCCATCAATTGTCGTATTCCTATCTCTATCTCGATCTATTCGTTCTTCAATCTACAAATTCAAATGAAACAATTCATTCATCACTCTTTTTCTGAGCCCAATAATTCTGTCTATCTTTGGGTTGATGGAAAACCGTTTAAATTTATTTCATTAGTTATGCACTTAATTAACTAACCATACTTCAATATCTGACACTCTATCTCTGCATCAATATCTATATTTATTCAGTAAGTTACCGTCCTTTAGCCTGGGCTAAGGCAGAGATACATGAAATACACCGCCAGTTCAGTCAATTCCAGCCGATGACTGCAGTTTCGTGCTTATTAGCACTCATCAGCCCGGCATAAGAAGCGACTGAGCTGGAGGTGAAAAACCTCTTAAAGAAGCCAAGAGTGCCCAACAAACTGGTAGCTAATACAGAATTAGCACTGACCAGACGAGTGACCGAAGCTTCGGTTCAACTCGAAGAATGAAGGCAACGCATGGTATGGTAAGTAAGTTACCGCCCTTTAGCCAGGGCTAAAGCAGAAACATATAAAATACACCGCCAGCTCACTCAATTCCAGCCGAGGACTGCAGTTTCGTGCTTATTAGCACTCGTCAGTCCGAATATACCATGCCTTGTCTTCAATTTTCGAGTTGAACCGAACCATTGCTTCGGTCACTCGTCTGGTCAGTGCTAGTTCTGTATTAGCTACCAGTTTGTTTGGCACTCTTGGCTTCTTTAAGAAGTTTTCCACCTCCACCTCAGTCGCTTTCTATGCCGGGCTGATGAGTGCTAATAAGCACGAAACTGCAGTCATCGGCTGTAATTGACTGAGCTGGCGGTGTATTTCATGTATTTCTGCCTTAGCCCTGGCTAAAGGGCGGTAACTTACTGAATTATACCATGCCTTGCCTTCAATCTTCGAGTTGAACCGAACCATTGCTTCGGTTACTCGTCTGGTCAGTGCTAATTCTGTATTAGCTACCAGTTTGTTTGACACGCTTCGCTTCCTTAAGAGGTTTTCCACCTCCAGCACAGTCGCTTCCTATGCCGAGCTGATGAGTGCTAATAAGCATGAAACTGCAGTCCTCGGCTAGAATTGACTGAGCTGGCGGTGTATTTCATGAATATCAATATTTATTTTATTTCTTTTACATGAAAATTGAATCACATTAATCATAAATAAAGCCTACTCTGCTATTTTTATTGAATTGAACTAAATACTTTTCTTTCTTAGTAGTATCATGCTTCCTTATAAAAACACTTTATTTTACGCCATTTTCACAAAACACTCCTTCTTTCGTTGTCAGCGTACTTCGTTGTTACTGCTCAAGTTCTTATAAAAAATTTACGTCTTACTATGAGAAGATTTTGATCCAATCGGAATATTAAAAATTACTAAGAACCATATCTTCCGAAACTCTTTATATAAACTTACGAAGGGGATTAAGAACTATTGTTCTGCGTGCCTGATGTGGTACTTTTTCGTTAGCAGGCCCCCGGGCGCAAGCGAAAATGGCCAAATGATTACGCCCAGCGCCAAGCGATGATTCGCCAAATGATTTACCAAGCGAAAACGCCCAACAAGGGTTGTAAGAAAATTAGCGAATTTCTACATCAATTTGGTGAATCATCGCTTGGCGCTGGGCGTAATCATTTGGCTTTTTTCCCTTGCGCCCGGGTAACGGAAGAGTACCCCTGCTGTAGGTCAGGTACACGATAGCAAGCCAAAAAAAAAAAAAAAAATTAAAATCAATTTGAATTCTGAAATTTTGAATTCAAATTATGTTTTTCGCAATCACGAACTGAGACAGGACCCTACTCATTGGAGTTATTGTTTCTAGAAACAGCTCCTGTCCTCCCCAACACCAAGCCTGCCTCTCCTCCTGGGCGGTTACGTGTGCATAGTTGTGTGTGTAGGCTTGTGTGTGTGCGTAGACCTGTATGTATGCACGTAGGCATGTGTGTGAGCGTGCGTGTGTGTAGGACATGGACGCCTCCGACCAGGAGAAGCAGATAGCTCAGGACCGGAGCAGCCGCGCGCGCCGCCAACAGAGGACTGTGGGCGGTGAAGTTGCAGTGGCCCGTGGTCCAAGCTGAAAAAGGCACGGAACATCAAAAACAGTCAAATAAGATCAATAAGCAATCGTGATTGCTCAAAAAAAAAAAAAAAAAAAAAAAAAAAAAAAAAAGAAAAGAAAAAGAAAAACATTTTGTAACATATAGCCGCAAAGCAATGGTGTCGTACTCAACGGTGGGTCCAGCTTCTGGTTTTGAAGAGGGTCATTTCCAGTAAGGGGTTCATGACTGTCCTGGGTCAAAATGGGTGGTCAGGGGTGACTTTTTCAAAAGAGAAGGGCTTAATACTCAATCTTAGGCTATCTTAGGTAACATAAAGGGGGGGCAGGACCCCCATGAACCCCCTCTGAATTCACGCCTGGTTGAACTGATGCATTACATCCACGCAAAGCCAGAGACTTAAAGCTGCGAATAAGTTTTAAAAACAATAATAAATAAAAAAAATTAATTTGAATTTTGAAATTTTGAGTTCAAATTATGTTTTTCGCAATCACGTCAGGACCCTAAACATTGGAGTTATTCTTTCTAGAAACGGCTCCTGTCTCCCCAAGCCTGCCCCTCCTTCTGTGCAGTTACGTGTGCATAGTTGTGTGTGTAGGCTTGTGTGTGTGCGTAGACCTATGTGTATGCACGTAGGCGTGTGCGTAGTGTATGTGTGTGAAGTCGTGTGTTTGTATGTGTGTGAGCGTGCGTGTGTGTAGGACATGGACGCCTCCGATCAGGAGAAGCGGATAGCTCAGGGCCGGGGGACAGCCGCGCCTGGAGGACGGCGGGCGGTGGTCCCCTGGTCCAAGCTGAAAAAGGAACCGTGCCATCAAGGACTGTGAAATGAAAGCAATAAGCAATCGTGATTGCTCAAAAATTAAAAAGACAATTTTACACACTATACAGTGGACGCCGGTTAATTGAATCAATGGTTAATTGAATCAACTGCTTTAATGAATCAAATCATGGAAAACGGAACGAAATCCAGCTTTATTCAACTAGCCACTTTATTGAATCAGCCGCTTTATATTATCAAAACTGTTTGGAGCAAACGTGATTCATTTGAGCTGCGACCACTGTATTTTAGTTTTTAAGATGAATTTTAAGCAGTTGTTGAAATTTGCGTAAAGTAGCTGTTACACATGAGCTATCATTGCGACATGTGTAAAGGTTTATACGTTTGTAAATAAATTACTACCACCGTCTCTGTTTCGGGTTTTGTATTCATGTGGCAAGTCAGCATTGCGATCGTAATTTTATATTTCTGTATAATTCTTGCTTGTTACCTTGCTCCTGACCATCATGTAGAATTTTGTAGTAAGTTACCGCCCTAAAGCCAGAGCTAAGGCAGAAATACTTAAAATACACCGCCAGCTCAGTTATGATGGAATAACTGATACTGTTCATACCTTTGATGGAATAACTGAGCTGGCGGTGTATTTTAAGCATCATATAGAATGTTGAACAATAGTTCTGAATCACCCTTCATATGTGCACCCCGATTGAGTAATCTTTTTTTCCCTTTTAAAAAGATACAGAAAGTACGACAAAAGTATATTAGTTGAAGAATGTGGGGTGCTATATTCATATTTATTTCTGTGCCTCACAACTGGGTTAACGTAAGTCACATTTTCACTACTTTGCAGTAGAGTGTAAAAATGTTTGTCTGGTGCAAAACAAAGTACACTGTAATGCTAATACATAATTATTAATTATAATAATTAAAAGAAAATGGTTGCAGAAGAAGCAAAGAACTCTCACCAGCGATGCTCTTAAAATATTTAGTTGACTCAGTTAGTTAAAAGGCCTAACAGTTTCTTACAAATAAGATTTCATTATGTAACATTAATCGAAACAAATCTTAGTAATGTTGCGTTCTGAGTTGCAGTGTACTCTTATTGCTATTCATTGTTTTTGGGAAGAATAAAAGATACGAGCTGATGTGTGCTTCACATGTATGCTTTCTTTTAAGCCAATTTAATAATTTAATGATAATAGTGCCGTGGAGTAAGCAAAAAAAAATTTTTAATATTTTTACCACAAGTTTGTTGCGAACTGAAAAAAAAAAAAAATCATACAGATTAATTTTCCCAATGTTTGACATTTTAAAGGAATTCAATGGTTAACTCTCTAAATATCTTCAATAATGACCAAAATAAAACCAGATCAAAAAAAACCACTTGAGTTTGCATTGAAATTAACAATGATTTCCCCCCAAAAAGGTGTGAAAGACCCCTTTGAAACATCCGAATGCAACCAAAAGTGGAGGTGCACAACTAGACCCCACTAGGAATCTACGTACCAAATTTTAATTTCAAGCGCAAACCGTTTTTGTGTTATGCGAGATGCATGCACACATACACACATACGCACATACATACGTACATACGGACTTCACAAGAAAACTCGTTGTAATTAACTCGGGATTCGACAAAATGGATATTTCGAGTGTCTATATGTTCTTAGGCATATATCCATGTGTGGTCGGGTTGAAAAAAAAAAACTCAATATTCATTCGGTGGTGAGCAAAATGGAAATTAAGGCCGATTTTTGGGGGGAATTTTTTACGCAAATACAATACTGCCTTTACTTTGTAAAAAGAAGTAAAAAGAAGGACTAATAAAAGGCATTTGTATTACTTGTTTCCATTTTATATTATTCCAAGAATTTTATATTATCGCTAGTGTCAAAAATGGGCGTTCGCTCAACACTGTTAAAGGTTTATAAAGTTTTTTTTTTTTTTTTGGTGAACAGAATATCGTTGTTATAACTCAATTCGAAATAGGTGTCTGCATATAAGGCAGTAGTAAGCAGAATATCGCCATTTTTGAACTTAAAATAGTCTAGCCATGACACACAAAGTTATCATCATACTAGCTTAATATTATAACTTGGAGCCGTTGGTTTCAACAAGAATGATTCAGGATATTTTTGTTGTTCACGTTTATCGATGTTGCAAGTACACTTATAATTATATTCAGCTTCAATGTTACCTTTGCTCACTACTGATACTTACCACATATGCATCTATCCATCAGTCAATAATATGCATGTGCAAAGTTCATTCTTCTGAAAAACTAAACGATTTACTCGCAAATCAAATTCTATTTTCAATTTAAGAATTCATCAATCACTTCAACGAAAAAAGAGCGAACTGTTTGCAAACGGGTGCAAGAAAGATTGTTTACCCTTGCATCTAATCTCCCTTGCTATTATCTTTAAATGCTTTGTTTACATTTTGAGTGACATATAGTCAATAATTAATTTTCTGAAGTATTCAACTTCTTGCTCAAAAGAGAGAGATGTTCAACTAAGAATGGAAGAGAGTAATTCAATGCATATTATTTCAACACTGTTGAAGAAATCGGGAATGAGAGAATGTTTTACTTATTTTTGCAACAAAGGAAAAAACTATTATAAAGATGAAACATTGATCGGGTCACATTGTTTTGTAAGAAATTTCTCGAAAAAATGTTCACTCAAATTTCAGCGTAAGTTTCCGGTTTTCCTCTTTTTAAACTGGGTTTTGACTTTTTGTTTTGATATAATTGTTATTGTATAATTGTACGTACACTGCTCGACATTGAAAATGCAACACCAAGAAGGAATGGTCAGAAAGTGTTGAAATTTGGAAAAAAAGACAGAGACAGCAAGGAATAATAAATGATCTTAATTTCAAAATGATAGGCAGAATACGGAGCGAGAACGGCGTCGGCTCAGTAGGATGTAGGACCACCGCGGACAGCGATACACGAAGAAACACGTCTAGGCATAGAGTCAATAAGGGTGCGGATGGTCCAGAGGGATGGCTCTCCATTCCCTTTCAACCATTTGACACAGTTCGTCTTCTGAACGAACTGCTCGACATTGAAAATGCAACACCAAGAAGGAATGGTCAGAAAGTGTTGAAATTTGGAAAAAAAGACAGAGACAGCAAGGAATAATAAATGATCTTAATTTCAAAATGATAGGCAGAATACGGAGCGAGAACGGCGTCGGCTCAGTAGGATGTAGGACCACCGCGGACAGCGATACACGAAGAAACACGTCTAGGCATAGAGTCAATAAGGGTGCGGATGGTCCAGAGGGATGGCTCTCCATTCCCTTTCAACCATTTGACACAGTTCGTCTTCTGAACGAGGCAGGGACAGAGTCTGCAAACGGCATCTAATCACATCTCACACATATTCGATTGGTGACAGGTCAGGAGAGTATGGTGGCTAAGGAAGCATCTGTGTGCCTTGGAGACCATGTTGGCAGATTCGAGCACTGTGTGGTCGGGCGTTATCCTGCTGAAAAATTGCACTAGGTAGCCCTTGAAGGTAAGGGATTGCCACCGGCCGCAGCACATTATTCAAGTATCGTTGGGCTGTCATAGTGCCCTGAATACGAACTAGAGGTGATATGGAATTGTACGCAATTGCGCCCCAAACCATTATGCCACGTTGTCGTGCGGTGGGACGTTCCAGAGTTACTGCCAGATTAGATCTGTCTCTACGTCTACGCCGCAGACTATCACTGGATTAACAGAAGCGGGATTCATCTGAGAACACGACCTTTCGCCATTCTGTCATCCACGTCGCTCTAGTCCGGCACCATACTAAACGTTGCTGTCTATGTTGTGGGGTCAATGGCAGTCTTCTTAGCGAACGCTGTGATTGCAGACCAAGTGCGACCGAACGACGGGAAATGGGTCTGGTTGAACAGGAACATTCATGGTATCTTGCACCTGCTGCAGAATCGAGGAACAAGTGACTTGTGAGTCTGCTACATCTTGTCGGTGGATGCGTCGATCCACGCGTTCTGACGTCACTCTGGCTGCCCCTGCACCCCTCAATCTTGCCACATTTCGTTGTTACAACCATCTTCAGCACAGTCGATGCACCGTGCTCGCATCCATGTGGGTATCAGCTGCGATTTGATGTACGGACCAACCTCCCCTTCTCAGTCCGATCACCATACTCCTCATAAAATCGTCTATCTGCTGGAAGTGCCTTCGTTGACGGCGGCCAGGCATTCTCTCGGTGTTACACGTATTTTCCAAGACAAGAACAAAATTTATTCGATAATTCTCCAGTCAGAAATAACGACACGAATATTGCCCATTCTGCAAGTTCCTTCCCTTATATCTTACTTCACGTGCGTCGGAGAGCTGCGTATTTCACATCATTTACATAACTCAGTGATGTACGTCTACTCTAAAATTTGCATAAATTTCTGAACGCTCCTTTTTGGTGTTGCATTTTCAATGTCGAGCAGTGGATGTGTGAACTATAGCGTTGCGACATCGAAGAAAAAACATCGATGTTCGAAATTAAAATATCGATGGTATCGATACATGCATCCCGAAAACGTCAATATTTTGACGAATCCACACACAAAGGGTAAAAAAAAAATACTTTAATATATGAGAGTATTCTATTTCTATTTCTATTCAAGAGTCACAACTGACTTCAACTGTATTTTATGTCGAGGTCTGCATACTAGTGCCTTGCCTCCATTATTTTATATACCGATAGATGGCAGCACCATCACCGGATCGAACAGTTAATGAGAATTTAGAACTAGTCCAAGAGCTAATAGCTACCTGGTACGAGCACCCCCAGAGGTATCGTTTCACTTGGAGGACATTGAGACCACGAGCATATTTAACGTCGCCCAGTCCCCTTTGATGACGACGGTGGGTCTTCGACCAGCGGGGATCGAACCCGAGCCCCTCCGGCCCCGAGTCCAATGCCCTACCGATCAGGCTACCACGGCCCTTATATGAGAGTAGTAGAAAGTAAAAATTTCAAAAAGGTTAGTTGTTTGATTTTTGTAATTAAAGTTTGTGAGTACTTCCGAAATTTAATTAATTACCTCTTAGGATTTTCAAGCTTTATTTTGCAGAACACTTTTCCTTTAGTTAGTAATGCGCATTACATTAACTATAGTGGTAATAATAAAACTTTTCGGAATAAATTCACTAAGCCCTTCTCACGACGATAAAATTGATGTTTCACGTAATCAAGAAATTCGTGAACAAACGCGCAGGAAAAGTTTTAGATGGATTAAGAGCTTTTTTAATTAATTTTTTAAACCCTTATTTTTTGCACTCTGCATCTTTATGTGATTCGATTATACGGTATTTTGTTTTACTATTTACAATGATTTTACTAAGTGTTTGTTCAGAATCTTGTTTTTAAGTTGTAAAATTGTTACATATTTTTAAATTAATGGTATTTCGTATTTCTTTTTTTTTCTGCCCACGTTTAGAATGTCGTTAAAATGCATTTAATTGCCCAGAAGTTATTAAATTATTTTCTGTTATGATATATTTTTCAGATAAAATTTAAAATTGTAAGCCGTGTGCAGTTTCTTATGTAAACGCAAATTATTCTTCTGCTAGAACAATTAAACTTGATTTAAGATATAGTAAAGTCTGTGAAGTTGACCACCCTTGTCCGTTGACTAAACCGCTTTTTAAAGTTCAGAACTTGTCCTATTACCTATAATAAAACTCTATAAGTTGAACCCGTGTGTTAATTAACTACTAAAGTACTGAGCCACAAGTGGTGAACTTACACAGGTTTTACTGTATAGACAACAGAGCGGTGGAATATATTCATTCAGAAGCATGTTTTGTTTTGTTTTAAGTTCTTTTTTTCTTTTGCTTTTGCTTTGTTACTTCGGTTTTATTTCCTTTTTTAAGTTTTTTTATAGAAATATTTATTCATTTTTTTTTTTCAATTTTGTATTGAAGTACTAGTTTTTGTACAATTTGAGCCAAAATGTATTTCAACGGAACTACTCCGCTATATAGGAAAACTCGACAAATAACAAATAAAAATGAATTTCTTGCATCAAAAGGTCTCTTTTCATTCTGTTTTTGTATTTCACTTACAAATTTTTGCCCGAGGGAAATCTAAAATCTACAACTTGATTGCATAAGATACCCACAAAAGAATTTCTTATCCACTCGCTTACTTTATGTTTTTCCCAGAAAAGTATTTAGATTGTATCGTCTAAAAAAACCGATTGTCACCTTAGAATGAGAAGAATTCTGAGAATGCTCTATTTACTCGACTGCTTTCACTACAGGCTTTCAGGCTGCTATTCTTGTTTAAGTACAGGACAAAAAACCAGTAGTTGAGTTTCTTGGTTAGGTTAGGTTTTCGTTGAAAACCTTCTGTACATAGAGTTATATTGCGAAAAGGTCAGGTATAAAGTTGTCTTGATGCAGTCTCTATTGTTATGAAACCTATTTGAAAGCAACGAATAAAAAATACAATGCTCAAAAATTCCAGTATTCAAAACCAATCTTAAGTTAAATGTATAGTTAAAAAAAAGGGTTATCTTTAGCCCTTTGAAGCCAATAAGTTAGGAAGTAGAATATAAAAGTTTAAATTTTGTTTATTCGTTTTTTTAAAGGTATTTTTTAAACAATATCTCTTTAGTTTCGTTAAAGTTAATATTTTGACAGGGCTGCGGAGTCGGTAGGGAAATGGTCGACATCTTGCCTCAGAGTCCCCAACCTCTAAAGGTTGGAGAACGTTTTAAGCAAATTTGAATGTTAATGCAGATCCTGTAAATTCAATTCTGCGTAGTTTCAAGAAGTACTGGTAAAATGCAAATTCTTGCAGAAAAACTAGGTAGAATGTTTTCGTTTATTTTTTCCACAATAACTTAGTGAAGACACGCATAAAACACACCGCCAGCTCAGTTGCTCATTCGAGGACTGCAGTTTCGTGCTTTTTAGCACTAATCAGTCCGGAATAGGAAGTAACTGATCTGGAGGCGGAAAAGCTCATAAAGAAGCCAAGAGAGCCAAACAAAATGGTAGCTAATGTAGATTTATCACACCAGATGAGTGACCGCAGCATTGGTACAGTTCAGGGCGGTAACTTTCTGCAAAATACCTAACTTTGCCTTCAATCTTTGAGTTAAACCGCACCATTTCTGCGGTCATTCATTTGGTGTGATAATTCTACATTAGCTACCAGTTTGTTTAACTCTCTTGGCTCATCTATGAGGTTTTCCGCCTCCAGCTCAGTTACTTCCTATTCCGGGCTGATGAGTGCTAAAAAGCACGAAACTAGGCAGAAATACATCATACTAGAATGATGTATTTCTGCCTTAGCCCTGGCTTAGGGCATTAATTTACTGCAAAAAAAAACCTAGTGAAGACTTTTCGATTCTTGCCCTTCATTCTCGAGAAACTAAAAGAGCGTTTTATAGAAATTATGAAGAAAAAAATCGAAAGGAAAAGAAAGTCAGTTTACGTTCGCCTAAACAGATCATCGAAAACCAAGAATACAAAGGAGAAATAATTTAATCAACATAAAACGGAATGTTTTGGAAGTAGGCTTCTCACCGTTTAGAAAATTTCAGTGTACCTTTCAGATTGTGGGCCAATCTGTGAACAGCAAAATACGAACAGTATTTGCTCTAGTTTGAGACTCAACATGAATGAATCTAATTTGTTAATTTCACAAGAAAACTAACGCTTTTTAATTGGTTGGTTGCATTGCTTGTGTTATTTATGAACTGGCATATAGGTAAACATGGCTCTGATTCTATTGACAGTTTCGCGCTTGTCTTTCGCCCAAGACAAGCTATTTTTCATCTTTGCACTATCGGGCTCAACCTCAGCTTTGCCCAAGTTCTAACGCTGCTTCCACAGCTATATAGCTGAGAAACGACAAATAACGGTTGTTGTTGTTGTTTCTCATCCCCTTGGTCTAGGAACTAGGCCATGTCCAAAAGATCATGTCGTGTAAGAAGGTCTTTCGGAGATTTCCCCTTATTCCTCAGATACACCACAGTGGCACCAAGATATTTATTAAATAAAAAAAACTCTTTAATCTCCTTCAGAAAAAAAAGAAGGAATTAAAAAAATCGAATAAATACATTTAATAAAAAAAGAGAAAAAACATCATTTTTAGCTCTTTATTTTGGGAAAAATAGAAGCTCCTCGGATGTTATTTCCCCTCCGTTTGCCGAAAAATAAAACAAATAAGCATGCAAATATACTACGGCAAATAAATAAAAAATAGTTAAAAGTTTTCTTAAACAAATAATTTTCCTCACAATTAAAATGACATTTATGCAATTATTTAGAAATACGCGGATCTCATAGAATGTGATTTGTCAAGTCTTCCCATTTGTCAAAAATCACCTCAAGGTCGAGTTAATTGCCATTTACCCCATGATGATCATTAACCATAAATGCTCTACTGTATATTTTTCAAAAAATGAAAAAAAAAGAAGAAAGGTCAAATATGGCCGTTGTGCACAATTAAATCGCAATGACACAATTGATAAATTAATTTTTAATTATTATATTATAACTAGTGTGTTATAAGTATTTATTATTTATTTATTTTTTTTACTTACAACACAATTAAAAGTATTCAGTATTTGAAAAGAGAACACGTTTTTCTTTTTAGAAGTTAATGGCTTTAGTATGAAAAAAGAGCATGTTGTTTTTTTTTAGAAGTTAGTGGCTCCCCTAAAATTATTCCTAATGTTATAATATTTGGGGAGATTAAATGACCAGTTGATAATTAAAGCATTCCCTCCCATCTGTTTACAATGCTTTGAATTCTGTCCAGACATGCTGATATATGCTGCCTTTAATTACAACGACAAGGCTAACATTGCTTTCATAACCTTATTATTGACGGACTGCAATATCCGATTTCATATGTTATTAAACTGATTCTTTAACTAATGACTCAACTATAAGTTAAATACATGGCATAACTTGATGAAATGTGAGTTAACTCTATTATTTCCATAACTTGATTAAACTATAAATATGGTTAGACATAAGACACTTATAAAGAAACATTATTTTGGGCTGCATAATTTTGTGTTTTTCCATGGTGTTTGACTTTTTGACATACTGGAAGAGAAGCGAGAGAGAGAGGGGGGGGGGGGGGAGAAAATTTATTTTACTCATTTAAAACGAGCTGATTTATGCATCACATGACTTCCTTTTACTCCAATTTAATGTCATTTTTGCCTTACTGGTAATTTTAATGTGCTTCAATAGTTTACTCTCTAAACGTCACCAACAGTGGCCAAATTAAAATCAGATTTAAAAAAAAAAAAAAACGCCAAATTTGTCACCAAATTGGCGACAAAACTTGGCGACCAAAAAGCTGGCGATATACCGCCAAGTGTCCGCCAAATGATAACACCACTAGAGTTTACATCGAAATTCACAATGATTCCCCCGCCCTCGAAAAAAGTGCAAAATACCCCTTAAGAAACTCCCGAATGCAACCAAAAAGGGACGTGCTCAACTAGACCCCACTAGGAGCCCACGTACCAAATTTCAACTTTCTAGGACATACCGTTCTTGAGTTATGCGACATACATACGCACATACGTACATACATACATACGTACATACGGACGTCACGAGAAAAGTAGTTGTAATTAACTCGGGGAATGTCAAAATGTATATTTCGCGTATCTATACGTTCTCAGGCACTTATCCACGCGTGTCGAGTCGAAAAAAAAACACAATATTCATTTGGGGATGAGTAAAATGGAAATTAAGGTCGATTTTTGAATGAAAAGTTTTTCGCGAATACGATACTTCCTTTTTTGTAAAAGGGAGTAAAAAATGTTATAAAGAACATACGACCCCAGAGCCTGAAAAGCAAATATTAAAGGTGTGTTGACAAAGAATAACATTCTCAGTGACACATAAAACCTTTTTTGTATGCTTATTTCATGCAGTATATTTGCATTTTCTGCCGTTTTAATTAGTTAAAGAATGAATAAAAGTGTGTGTGTGTGTGTTGCGTTATTTTCCTACTCTGCAAGAAACCCAATCCATCAGTGTCTGTTTGCAGCTTTAAAAAATATGTTTGCCGGAGAGTGTTTGAAAATTGAACAATAAAAGAGTGTTCGAAAATCCTCTGTATTTTCAGTGTCGGTTAAATTCCAATTTTATCCCGTAGCCCGTAGCATTTCCATGCATTCTGCTTTTATCTGATGATTTGAGAAAGCTTTGGACAAAAATTTCCATGTGAACAATTGAATGAAATATCTGCACTTCAGAGCCAGAGAAACGTAAGTTACATTATGATAGTTTTATAGTAGTAGAGAGGAAAAAACTTTTTTCTGACGCATGCAAAGAATGGGAAGCGCGCTCTTTTAACCCTGATAAAAAATGGATTTACAAAAAAAAACGAGCTGATGTGTGCATCACATAACTTCCTTCTACTCCAAATTTAATGTCATTTTCCCATTATTGGCAATTTTAATGTGATTCAATAGTTTACTCTCCAAATATCATCACCAATGACCAAATTGAAACCAAATTTTAAAAAAATTGCCAAATTTGTCGCCAAGTTGGCAACAAATAGAACTTCTGAAATTTAACTGATTTCTTAAGTGCAAATGAAGAATAAAAAGTTTAAGCGAGTTTAGCAACATGAAATAACGAAAGTGTTGTAAAACCTGTTAATTGTGGATCATGTGCCTAAAAGATCAGCTACTGTAATCAAACGAGAGGCGTTCTCAAAAGAATGTTTTTCGATTCAAATGCACTTATTATTCTCTCTGCTAAGAATAACTTATATATTTATTTCATTTTTATATTTTATTTTTAAGAAATTGAAGAGTGATTGGGTAGAAACTTCTAACTGTGCTTGTCGTATTTACACACACACACACACACACACACACACACAAATTAAGAATACTTTTATTACGTTTTAAGACTTAACAATATGAGATGAGCATTACAAGTCTCGTCACTCTAAAACAAACAGAAAACCAAAACAAAAGAGTTGAGGTGTTTCGTTTAGAGTTCAAGGCTTTGTCTATTTAACTGTTTCAGGGCTTATATCAATCTTCACAGAACTCGTGTTCCGAAATCTTTACTAAAGGAGACATACCAAAATGAAGATTTTATTCCCTACAAATTATGAAAAATGAATTTGCATAACTTACTACAACTATTAGAGCAGAACATGCTTGCTTTATGTTTACAAGTTATGACTTGGAATATTTTTGCTTGGTTGTAAAAAACGATTAGGTTATGATCAGGTACAGTTTATAGCCCTTCTAGGAATAGCACTTTTTTTTTTAATTTCATGATTAAGCTTCTGAAAAGCCGTCCGTCTAGACGAATAAATTTAGTGCCTTAGTTTCAAAGAAGCAGAAATGTCTTTTGAGTCATTTCAGAGTTTAAAGTGCTTCGCCTACAAAAGTGTTCTGCAGTCTGGTGCATTCAGAAGTTCTTTAGAAATTCGTGGCATGAAAGGAAAATTGATCTGCGACATTCTATTATCTCTACAACAAAAATTTTGCCCTTTCAGAAATACAAGTTCAATCGGTGTGCAAATAATGGAACAAGTTCAAATATTTTCCACTGTCACCATTATTTTGGAAATATATAAACAAATTCAGATTTAAAATATTTGGAGATTTTTGGGCTCAACACTATATAAAAGAAAAATATCGGTATAAAGGCGGGAATACTCAGAAAATGTCGGATATGTGTTTCTGGGTTCAAAAAAATGCGAGCTTATAGATAGTAAGTCATCCAAAGTAGTACATTTTGCTTTTGTTGAATGATTTTACATCCATCAACCAATGATGTTCCCATCAATTTTTCTGAGGGTATACTTCCAGTAATCCATTACGCACAATATGTGTATGCGATCATATACGTAGGTGGTTGATCCAAAAAAAAAAAAAAAACAAGCAGAAGCATTTGAAACGTAAACATTGTGGAACGAATATTTCCACCCAGGGTGGTTGACAGATGGCGCTAGTTGCCCTACAGCGGTTCGACGAGTAAGTAGCGTCAGTACGCAGAGACGTGAGCGACAGTAATGGCAAGACGTCTAGAAAAATGGTCTCGCAAAGAGGTGCGAGCCGTAATTCGATTCTTATGGGCCAAGAATGTGGCCGCATCCGAAATTCACAGACAAATCGTTGAGGTATACGGGGGACAGAGCAATGAATAAACAACAGGTAGCGCATTTTTGTCGTTCTTATCAAGCGGGCAGGGGGCAAGTGTAAAAGCGCAATATGGAAGATCGTTATTGTGCCACCTTAACGAAATTACGTGAAGCCATCCGACACAAACGGCCTGGATTACTGACGAAAGGCGTCATTCTTCTGTATGAGAATGCCAGGCCCCATACAACTCGCAAGACTCAGGAATTACTGCAAAGATTCAAGCGGGAGCTCTGGAATCACCCCTCCCCCCATACAGCCCCGACTTGGCTCCTAGTGACTATGTCCTTTTTCCAGACTTGAAGCGAAAGTTATCCGGAACACGGTTCACTACCCACGATGCAGTGAAAACAGCTGCCGAAAAATGGTTCAAGGAGCAGGGGCCTGATTACTACTAAGCCAGGATAAACAAGTTGGTCGAACGTTCTGACAAATGCCTAAACAGGTTTGGCGATTATGTGCAAAAGTGACGGCCAGATGTGTCTCTTGATTTCCATTTGTATCTTGTTTCTATTGTAAATAAATACATTTTCATTTGACTTGTAAACTTTTTTTTGGATCATCCCTCGTACATATGATGACATAATAGGAAAATTTTTGAAGCTTGAGGATATACGCTATATGCGTAAAAAAATATTGAGAGTATACAGCGTGTATGAAGTTACACCCTAGGGGAACACCACTGCCATCATTTCTCATTTTTCTTTATTGAAGAAGGATTTCTTTGAGACCTTGAAACATTGCATGCAATTTCTATTAACTTTGAACATTTATAGGTTATTTTTTACTGTTGCTTTGTAGAACAAAGAAATGTATTCCTTTCTTAAAGCCATATGGTTTTTACAATATTATACTAAAGCAGTACAATTTGAATTTTCTGTTTCAAACATTACCATAACAGTTGGAAAATTGACAAAATTTTAGCAATTGCAAATTAAAGAGTGCGTTTTTCGTAAAACATGAAAAAAAAAAAGAGAAATACCTGTATTACGAAGTTTCTAAATATTGTTTTATAGCTAGCATGCACCGAAACTGCTTTAAATAACCCTATTACTGTATTTTGTTTCAGGTAAACCGCACAAATCAAATGTAATACAATTTTATGACTAAAAGTACACTGAAACTATTGATCTTTTTAAAAGGAAAAGTAAAAAAACATTAATTAATTGTTTAAAACTAGTCTTTATTCGAAAATTCTTGTTCTTTTTCTTCATCACGAGCAACTTGGTATAAAATTTTCACTTCTACTAGAATTACTAAGTTCAACATTCGGGAAAGGGTTCACAGAGTAGTAAGTGTCAGACATTTAAACAACGTTATAAAAGATCAAATTTGTAACTTTTTACAAGTTTTCGCTTATAAATGTTTCTGTAACGCTTAATTATCTTTGACTTTCTAGCATAGAGGTGTACTAATGTTTCTCTTACTAGCAAATATTTACTTTCGATCGAAAAGCATAAGCATCTCGCTTGTTTTAAAAAGTAATTGAGCTTTAATTCAAAAGAGAACAAAAAGATTTACCATTATTCATAAAAGGGCCCCTGTTTTAAACGAATAGTTAAGGGTTAATGTCCTTTCCACTATAATATTTTGAACACTATTTTCGCGGGTTGTTTTTGAGCATGACAGTTGTCTGGGACGGGAAAACGCATTCATATAAGATTTAAGTTTCAAATATTGGAGTACATTGAGTTCCTTAGCAAAATGCGTAAATATTTTGAAGATTTCGTGATTTTTACCTAAGTTTTATTATGAGGAAGGTTTGAACTTCATAAAGCTCTTTAAATAATAAATTTAAATTTTGAAATAAATTGGCTTTTCCAGTTTGATTGTTAGAAGGCTTTAAGACCGTGTACAAAAATATTTTTTTCATTGAATTCTCTTAACAGCATATAAAAATAAATGACAACATCAGGAAGGGAATAAAAAGTTCATTTGTGTGTCCATAAAAATATATTTTATAAAAATTTTCATTCTTTTAAAATGAAAAAAAAAAAACAACTTAAATGTTTTTTCAATTTTAAATCTATATTTGTCACTTATAAAGTTCCGTCTTCAAAAACTATTTGCCAGAAAAAAAATTAATTCTATTTGCTCGATGATTTATTTTGTACTAAACTAGCTTAAAACCAATGCAAAGGAATGTTTTTCTATAAAAATCTCTTAACAGTATCCAAAAATAAATGGCAACACTAGGAAGTTGATAAAAAAATACCTTTCCAAAAAAATACTTTAAATATTTGTTTTGCACTTGTATAGTACCGTATTCAAGAAATATTTACCAGAAGAACAGAACTGAGACACTGAGAAGCAAAGGGATATAAATAGACATTTCCAAGTTTTGGGTAAAATTCTTTAAAGGTCAGATTCTAGGTAGGTTTTCATTGAAAGCGTTTTTCTAAATCATGCTGTATAGCAGCAACTACCAAAGCTACTAGTTCCATCTCTTGCCCCAAGACAGCGGAGAGATTCACCAACCATGTGTACTGCTTATCTCCAATTTTTTAATTTTGTCACTTGCATCCATTTGCTTCTCACTGTCTCAATTGTATTTACTCTCTGTTTGTGTATATACAAACTATTTCCGCTTAAAGAATATAAGGCATTTTAAATCATTTCGTTCAATTGAATCGATTAATACACACCCCGTAGTAGAGTTTGCAAAGCAAAATTTTTGCGCAAACAATAAGTAGACCCGGTGAGTGTAATTTAAACGCGTTATCCTTCATTTTATTTTGTCTTACAGTCGAACCCGCTTAATGGAATAGCCATTTTGCCAAGCAATAATATTCTAATAAGCGGGATATTCCATTAACCGGGATCAAAACAACACATTACATTGGTTCGGTGCATTGAAAATATATTATATTAAGCGGGATATTCTTTTAACCGATATTCTAATAAACGGGCTCTACTGTAATTACTTTCATTGCGATGCAAACTCATTCGACGAATTTTATGTACAAGGGGTGCCAAGATTTCGACAAGTCAGTATACAAACGTGCTAAGCACACACCACCCGCTTCATGAGCGTAGTAAGCTCGGAGGCTGGCGTGCGAAGAAAAAAGAGGGCGAAGCATCCTTGTCTGCTATATCAAAAAATATGATGTCTCTGTTTATAATAATCCTTCCTCTGAACTTGAAAGAAGAAATATTTTTGACTCAGATTTTTTAGCTCGTCTGAAGCTTTCTATCCATAACTGCCACATATTTCGCTCAGTCAAAAACATCTGCTTTCCTTTCAGAATAAATGACATAATAAAACATATACCATTCTTCTGCATTTAAAAGGGGATTTCGTGGAAAAGAAATGATTTTATCTGAACTATTCAAAATGTTTTATGTGCTGGAAATAAGTTTAAAACAATGTCATAATTAATAGGCACAGTTTAAGTCTTTTTTCTTGAGGAAGATTGCCAAATCAGGATTGGCGTTCTGGGGTTAAAAACTGGTTTTGACATGACAAGCTTCAAAAATGGTTTAAACTGCAAAAAACTGAAGTTGAATAAATGCATTTCAGGCAGTGAGAAGCAAAGGGATGTAATTGATCAAGTTAAAAAATTGGAGATAACCAGTAAAAAATGGAAGTGATCCTCTCCTCTGTTTTGGTGCAAAAGATGGTACTAGTAGCCCTGGTAGGTGCTGCTGTACAGCATGATTTAGAAAAAAAATGAATGAAAATCTACCTAGGACGTGATCTTTAAACGCGTTTTACTCACAACTTAAAAATGTCCACTTACATCTCTTTGCTTCTCAATGCCTGAATTGTGCTCGAAAAGAAGAATACGATATCACAACGTTTAATTGCACAAAATTTGTAGATTATTACATACACTTGTTTTGGAGTTACAATTAACCCATTTTCAACGCAAAATAAATGAGCTTACGGAGAAAATTAGGTGCGTGTTTGTTGAGACGTGTGTGTGTGTGTGTGTGTTTGTATGCAGTCAGGTGGTGTAAATGTGTGTGCAAGCACGTGTGTGTGTGTGTGTATAGGATATGGACGCAACCGCCCAAGAGGAGTGAATTCCGGTGGACAGTGTTGCTGGTAGTGGCCCAGAACCAGAGGAGTAGCATCCGGAGACGGTGGTGCTTGCGAAGTACCCAGGGGCCAAAACCAAAAGATATGGACGTCATTCAACGGTCAGTTGAAAACAATAAGCAATTCGTAATTGTTTAAAAAATAAGTTGAATTTTAATATCTTGAATTCAAGTTATATTTTTCGCAATCACGAATTGCTTTAGGGCCCTGCTTGTTGGGTTTCTTGTTCCAACTGATAGCATTTATCGAAGCCATAATTTGAAATCAAGACGTCGAAATTCAAATGAATGCCAGGAGCTCGATGTTATGTGGTGGATGCTGGATGTTATGTAATGGATGCTGAGAGTTATGTGCTAGATGTTGTGTGCTGGATACTGTTATCGCATAAAAAAGATCCTATAAAGTGGAGAAGGTCGTTAATAAATAATTCGATTCCGAGGCACATGGACACCTGCACTATAAGCAGAAAAAACAAAAGCAAAGGACGTCGGACGCCATTCAACGGTCAATTGAAAAAATAAACAATTCGTGATTGCTCAAAAAAAAATAATAATAATAATAATAATAATAATTTGAATTCTGAAATTTTGAATGCAAATTATGTTTTCTGCAATCACGAGTTGCGACAGGACCCTACTCAGTGGAGTTATTGTTTCTGCAGCTCCTGTCCCCTCAAGCCTGCCCCTTTTCCTGGGCGGTTATGTGTGAATAGTTGTGTAAACGCACTTTGGCGTGTGCGAGCGTGTATGTGTGTGTAGGACATGGACGCCACCGACCAGGAGAAGCGGATTCCGGGGGACAGTGCTTAGGACCACAGGAGTCGGTTGGTGGTTTTGCTGCAGAGGGCCCTGGTCCAAGCTGAAGAAGGAACCACAACGCCAAGAACCGTCAAATGAGAATAGTAAGCAATCGTGATTGCTCAAAAAAAGAACCACAGCAAAGTGTGCAAAAGTAACTTCTCCTTAAAATAGGTGCTTCAGAGCGAATGTAGATAATTATAAAACAAACGAGCTGCTGTGTGCATCTCATTAATTCCTTTTACTCCAATTTAATGTCCTTTCCCCATTATTGCCAATTTTAATGTGATTCAATAGTTTACTCTTTAAAATCACTAACAGTGGCCAAATTGAAACCAAATTTTAAAAAAAATCGCCAAATTTGTCTCCAAGTTGGCGACTAAAAGACTGGCGGTATATCGCCAAGTGTCCGACAAGTTATATCACCATTTGAATTTGCATCAAAATTAAAAATGATTTCCCCCCAAGAAAGGGGAAAGCCCCCCTTAGGAACATCCGAATGAACCAAAAGGGAAGGTGCACAACTATAGACGCCGCTAGGAGTCTACGTACCAAATTTCAACTTTCTAGGACATATAGTTTTTGAGTTACGCGAGATACATACTCACATACACACATACGCACACACATACGTACATACGGACGTCACGAAAAAATTCGTTGTAATTAATTCGGGGGTCGTCAAAATGGATATTTCGGGCGTCTGTACGTTCTTAGGCATATATCCACGTGTGGTCGAGTCGAAACAAAAAACTCAACATTCATTCGGGGGTGAGAAAAAAGGAAATTAAGGTCGACTTTTGAGTGAAAATTTTTTCGCGAATACAATACTTCCTTTTTTGTGGAAGGGAGTAAAACCGATATGAATTTCAAACAAAAATAAAACCTTTTACGAATTTTAATCTACGCAACGCAGTTCAAGTTTTTCTCTAAGAGAAAAATTATTATTCTTTTTTTTCACACGTGGAATACATTTAAGTTTTCAAATATGAATTATCTTCCGGATAAAGCTTTACGTTCAGTTCTTAGCTATTTTTATCTCCATACTTTTCCAAATGATTAAACCGAGTATATATATATATATATATATATATATATATATATATATATATATATATATATATATATATATATATATATATATATATATATATATATATATATATATATATATATATATATATATATATATATATATATATATATATATATATATATATATATATATGTATAAAAAAGCAAAACGCTTTATTAAATTTATAACAAAAGTCCTAGTCCTGACAGGATTCCTTGAATTTCTTGTTTTGAATAAGAAAGAGGCGTATTAATTACTCCTTTACTTGAATGAAGAATGAGAAGTAATTAACTTTCCCCTCTTTTAAGGCTCATAATGTCATTGTGTTAAGCTTTAATGTCAGCTTTCTCTGCTTTGAAAACGCTTGACAAAGGTTTAATACGGATATTCACCCACATTTGCTTTCAAAACCTTAACAGAAAAGAAAGGAAATATTGTTTTGAATCTTTATAGATGATTAGTGGGAGTCATTATTTAAGCTACTTAATGATTAATAGAGCTGAATTTAATACAAATGTGATGTAGTTTTCAATTCATCGTACATATTTATTTCAAGCTTCAACATTTTGATATAAAACTCTGGTGTGTCAAATCTATTTAATTAAAGTCACAATTATGAAACTATGTTTCCAGAATTTTGTATGTGCTTTCGTGTAAAAAAAAATTTTTTTTTTTTTTTTTTTGAAGCATCGCATTTACTTTCAAGCGTTATCAGAAAAGAAAGGACATTTTGCTTTGAATTTCTACAGCTTCTTAAATGATAAATAGAGCTAAATGCGATGTGGTTTTCAATTCATTGTAAATATTTCAGTTTTCAATCTTTTTGCGTCAAACTATTCATTGTACTACACAAACTCTACTTTGTGTTGCGAAATATATAAATAAAAACTGAATTCTGCTTGAAATTACTGCTCATCAAAGCTCTATTCGATTACACTAGTCAACACCAAAAACGCATCCGACTCAAAAATAGCTATTTTTGAAGCATTCACGAAACTGCAGTCCTCGGCTGGAAATGACTGAGCTGGCGGCGTATTTCACGTATTTCTGTCTTAGCCCTGGCTATAGGGCGGTAACTTACTGAATATTTTGACTTGCTAAACACAAAGATCACCATAAAAAGTTCAGATTAACTCTAGTTTTCAAGATACAGAGCCAACTAGGATAGTGAATTCTTACTAATGCTTTTCCCGGCAGATAGAAACATCCCCAGGGGTCTGACTATCTTCTAAACTTCGACCCCAGGGTGGAATAAAAAATCTTACTACATGAAAACCGAAATGGTCTTCAAGAAAGTTAATTCGTATTTCTACCTTCCTCTTTCCTCCCAATAACATCAAACTTTCCATGGTCACCAAACCCTGGTTACTTGAAACCTGATTTATAAATATACAAACACTACTTTCTTCTTTAAAACTACGCTACTTGCTGATTTTTAACCGACTTATAAAAGGAGTCGGTTATCAGTTCATACCGTATGTATGTTTTTTTTTGTTTGTCCATTCATAGCGTCTCACCTAGTGAACCAATTTTGATGATTCTTTTTTTGATGGATAGGGGATGGCTCAACTTAGGTCCCATTACTTTGTTTGACCATATTTGTTCTTTAGAAAAAAAGTTATGGGCAAAAAACAGTAAATTTTATGCAATTTCCCTATTAAATGATTAAAATGATATTGTAGCGAAGTTCGCACTTTTAATCCATGGATAACGGTGGCTCAGTGGTAGAATTCTCGCCTCCCACACGAGCGACCCGGGTTCAAATCCCGACTAGGACAAAGTGAATTTTACTAAAAATTCGTTTCTACTGTTTCCCGTATTTTCTCGAATGTTCTATTAATTTCTGTATCTTTCCAAGTCTGGAAAGTTCCAGCACTTTCTCAAGTTGTATATAAGGAGATGTAACGTTCATTCGTGGTTCTGAATAAAGATCTCGAGTTGAGACTAACGAGTATTCGCTTCATTTGGCTTTCACATTGTCTTCGCTATCTTCATCTACGCGACAATATGAAACTCATTGGTATAAAAGTTTGGTGCCATATAACAGTAACATTAATAGTAATTGTAATGATAATTTTGAATAATGGCTTTTCTAAAGCAATATAGTGATATAGGGCCGAACTTCTTACTTTTACTGATATATCTACATTTACACTAAAAAGAATGAAATAAAAAAATTTTGAAAAAAAAATAGAACCGACTTCAAAATTGCTCTAAAAAGTGAAAAATAATTTTATTCTTTAAACACCATCCATAATACTTTTAAACATTATTTTTGAAGTTGGCGCAAAAACAAAAAGTAAAATCCATTGTAACCATGCTTCGTTCATATTGTTATCAACATTTATATCGTTACTGAAATATGCTGTCATCAATGCGTAATGCATGTGGTAGTGAAGAAACTGGGCTTGATTTAATTTATAGTTGTAACTGAGTTATGGCTGTAAATGATTTTATCGATCGTTTTTGCGCCAACTTCAAAAATTATGTTTAAAAGTATTATCGATGGTGTTTAAAGAATAAAATTATTTTTTCACTTTTTAGAGCAATTTTGAAGTCGGTTCTATTTTTTTTTTTTTTTTTCAAAATTTTTTTTTTAGACTTCACGACTGAAATGCGTTTTTTTGAGTGAAAGAACTAGTCTTGTTCAAAAAAAGTTCCCTCCCCTCATCTGTGATTTTTTTTTTTTTTTGTAACCTAGCACCTGTTTCAGTTAATTTGTTTGAATAATTTGCTCGCTTATGTGTGCATGGCCCCACTAATTTCTTATAGACCGTGAAAATCGCTGAAACTTATGGGAACAAAGAGGGTGCTACAAGGAACCCCTGCTTCCATTACGATGTTGGGGTCCCGCTCAGCGCCTCTTGCGATCAAAATGGACGACGTCCAATCAAAAATAAGCAAACTTTGAAACATTGACATAGATTGGTGGATCAATGAGCTGCATCAGTTTAACTCAGAAAAGTCATAAATTGTCAAGGCCCGTTAAGCTTCAGCACCATCTAGTGGGGCCATGATGTGTGCAATCCATAAGGGATCCTTTTTCAGCTTTTGCATACATTTTTTATGCACTGTTATTATTTTATTAAAAGTTTAAATGTAAGAGAGTGTTTTTTTTTATCTTTTTAATGATATTGCATGCAGTAGTATTGTTTTTTACTTACTTCTCGGATCATACCGGAATTTGGTTATCCGCGATTACCGCGCCACCCTAACTCGCGGATGACCGGGAGCTTACTGTACTTCATTGTATGTTAGCTTATATCTGCTCAGAAGTTTGCATGAATAACAATTAAATTTTGTGACACTTCTGCTTTGTCTAATTGTCAAAATAATGCAGTGGGGGCCGCAGATAAAATGCATGCCTCGGGCACCATGCTGTCATAATCAGTCGCTGCTAGTTTGGCTAAGCTATAAGAATAACTGAAATTTGAAGAGAAAATCTGTGCGGTTAGTGTATGATATAAATTTAGAAAAACAAGTAAAAATCATTTAAAGCTATTACTTTATTAATAAAAAATTGCACCAAAATAATAATAATAATAATAATCAATTTGAACTTTGACATCTTGAATTCAACTATTCGCATGTTTTTCGCAATCGCGAGTGTGTGTGTTTGTGTACATAGGCGTGTGTGTTTATCTCCAGGCATGAGTGTGTGGGTATGTGTGTGTATGAGTATGTGTGTACGTGTTTGTGTATGTGTTTGTGTATGTGTGTGTATGAGTATGTGTGTACGTGTTTGTGTATGTGTTTGTGTATGTGTGTGTATGAGTATGTGTGTACGTGTTTGTGTATGTGTTTGTGTATGTGTGTGTATGAGTATGTGTGTACGTGTTTGTGTATGTGTGTGTATGGATGCGTGTGTGTTTGTGTCTGTGTGCAGGCATGAGTGTATGGGTGTGTGTGTATGTATGCGTGTGTGTTTGAGTCTGTGAGCTGGCATGAGTGTTTGGGTATTTGTGTGTGTGTGTGTATGTATGCGTATGTGTGTGGGATATGGGCGCAACCTGGAGACGATTTTTGCTAGAGGAGCAGCATCGTGAGACCTGCGGTTGTGCTACAGAGGGAGGCGGGGGAGGGGGGGATAAAATCACGGGAATTCAAAACCGTAAAATAAGAACAATAAGCAATGTGATTGCTCAAAAAAAAAAAAAAAAGAAAAAAAAACCACTATCACTCAAATTTAATTCAATTCTCTCCAATCGTACAGTTTTTGTTTTTGCAAAAAGCAAATTTTGAAACGTTATCACATTTCTAATTGTTTTTGAGTATTGTATTATTTTTTATTTTTTTTACTTATCAAAGTTTCATTATGAAAAACCTTATTAGGATTTTAATTTAAACCTCAACTGTATTATGTACAAAACCGTATCGTTATGCTATACATTTTCAAATCCCAACAACTTTTCTTAGTTTTTTGCCATTTTTCCGGTTTTTGTGAGGTTTTTAAAGTTTTTGCCACTGTTCTGACATACGAGTATATACCACTTTACCGGCAAAATGACCAACCCTAACCAGTAGCGGATTTATCATGTGACAAAAGTCGCAACTGCGAGGGTCCTCGAATGTGATCTAAAAAACCACAAAAAATATTTTTTCATGTAATTATGTTCATCTGTAAGGGGTCCCCAAAAATGTTTTGCAACAAGCACCTAAACTTGTAAATCAGACACTGATCCAAATAATTATATATTTAAATATGAAGATTAAGGTTATCAGACCGAAGTTTATCGTTTTAATGTTCTAAGTAAGTTGTGTGTATATAAGTCTACAGTAAAACCAGTCAAATAAAACTGGTTGATCAAAATGAACTTTTTTCATAAGCAACTAAAAATTTATAACTCTTGACTTACGAGCAATAACAATTGCGTGATTAAGTTACATTATATTTTACGACATTATTACAGTAAAAATATTTCATTTGGTTTACGACCCTTGATTTAATAGAAGTCTAGACAAATACATTTGGCGTCTTTGCGACCAAAGAAAGAAGATAATTCTGAAATGACTTCCATATTTAATGTTATTTGTTCATAAATGATTTTTGTGGATATGCTATTGTTAATAAACCATTTTCCTGCTCTAATGTATTGCTATTGAATTACTTGTATTTGTGCTTGAATAAATAACTGGATTCTGGTTTTCAAAACAAGTACAAAGAATATGGCATTATTTCTTTTTGCTCATAAGTCGTCGTATAAATGTTGATGTCTATTTTGCGAATTAGCATATTAGTGTAGCAAATAAATAAATAAATAAATAAATAAAAGAAATAACTCATTTGAACACACACACACACACATACATATATACATATACATACAACATATATATTTAAAAGAAAAATTAAAATTTGCTTTACTCAGGGAACGTATAAACTTCATAAGATGAGTGAGTGAATGTGGCCATATTTTTGCTTTGATTATATTTTCATAATTTTCTAGTTAAGTGTACATTTATCGGAATGTTCTAATGTTAAATTTTACTTTTATACGTGACACACGTGAAATGCATTTTTTCTCCCGGAAAATAATACCTAACTACTTTTATTAAACAATTTCAAAATAGTTGCTTGGGAGGTTTTAAACGTGATTCATGAGTTGAAATTGCTTTTGAAATATGGAAAAAATTTATCGTCTAGAAGACTGCTAAAAGAGTAATACAACGTTAACTGTTAAAAGAGTAATACAATAATAAACGTGGACCAAAAAAAAAAAAAGAAAAAATACAAGGATATTAAAACAACAACAACAACAAAAAAAAATACAGTAAAAATTCCTTTTGACCCTGTTGTACTTGTTTAAAATGTTCTTTAAAAGAATGATAGCAAAACAATGCGTAATGTTACTAGAGATGTAAAATTTCGGAAAATTTTTAAGTTGTGGAAAAAATAGTTTTTTTTTCGGGAAAAATTGGAAAAGATGGAAAAATTGATTTTTTTATGAATAAAAATAGGGTTTCTCTCTCTCTCTCTTAATAGCTCTGTGTTTCTTGGAACATATAAAGGGTTAAGTATTAAAAAATATATGCAATACAAACATCTTCTTTTTCTACTTGACAGAAATACTCATAAACTAAGTTTAATTAGAAAAAACTTTTTTGTTTTATAACTAAGTGCTTTCTTGGTCAAACACCAGAAATAAGTCATGTCGTCGTTCAACCAATAATATTGAGTAATATGTGTCTAATCATAACAATTTCATTTTCGATTTTAGACTGCCTTTGAAACTTTAAGTAATAATTGTAATTTTTGACTTTAAAACATGATTGATATTGTTTGAAAGAAAAATAAGAATGATTTCCCTTGCTTGTTTGAAACTGAAAGCTATTGAGTTTTGATTTTTTCCAATCCAATCGATGTCCAAATCAAATATAAATTGCTTTTTCTTTTCTTTTCCAACAGAAACCCCAAACCAAATGCGTAATGGTTTCTAAAGCTACTAAACACAGTAGTAAAAGTACTCATACCTACACTTTTGAACAAAACTGATTTATTATAACCAAGTTTTTCTCTATTTCGTATTTTACTTAATAAATAAAATACTTTAGGGTCATTGCATCAAGAACAATTTTTTTTATAAATTCTGAAAAACAAAGGGCATCTGAATCAAATATATGGAAGAGCCAAACTTTAAAACACAATCTCTCTGCTTGAGCTCAACTGCAGATTCCATTTTTGTGCTTAGCACAAAAATGGAGAAAAGAAATGACAAAGATTGCATAATCGAATAGAAGAAAAGTTATTTCATTTTAATGAGTGTCTTTTTTATTTTTGTCTCTCACTTTATTAGAAAATAATTTACAAGATATCTCCTAGTTTATGAATTGTTTTTTTTAGATTTTAAATATTTTAAACAAAAGACCTGTTATTTTAAAGTTGTTAAACCAAGTAGAATGACAGTTCGTTTGCTTGTTGAGCCTCGACAAACAGTATTTGATGCGGTATGCCTCTTCAATTGGCTTAGAAATTATGGTCGATGTCAGGAAAGTACAAAAACAAACAGTGAACATTTCAGTAAAACATTTCCAAAATCCGAAGTCAGGTTTTGTCTGTGATGGAATCAGCACATGCGAGAAAAATTTCTGTTTTTTTTTTTTTGTGCATGCAGGACATAAAATGAATCACAAAGTGTACCATAAGGACATTTTATAAGCTGTTGTATTTTTGTGAATCTAAGAGCACTTCAGCACAGCAGTGTAGACTGGACATTTCAATTCGACTCAGCACCAGTTCGTACGGCCAAAAAGACAAGAGTTGTGCAAGGTTTTTTATGACATGATATCATCTTTAGAGTGGACGATCTACTCGCTACCCCTTAATCACATTTATTACATGAGAAATGATGAGAGAAACAATGGGGAGAAACAATGATGTGAGAAACAATGGGGATGTTTCTTTCAGTCAAAAGTACTACTTTTAGTGACTAAACTTGGTAGAATAAGCAAAAACATTACGTGGACTGAGAAAATATTTTTATTTTTCGAACAGTACATTTTTTATTCAGTTTTAAAATGTTTGATTTTCAAACTATAATGTTTCATCGTGTGGCGTCAGAAGTGATGAAGGCCGTCTTGAATACTTTGAGACGTTGATAGGAGCGCGTGGTTGCCTTTTCCAGCAATATATCGCCTTTTAATGATTTTTTTCACTAAGGGCAATTTATTAGCGGAGCGAGAATTCTTAGTTAAATAAAATATTCATTTAAAGAAGCTTGGTAATGTCCTGAAACTTTATTCAGGTAACCATAGCGATTTAACCACTTGTGACGTCAGAAGCGAAAACGGAAACATCGGCGGAATGCCGTTTATTTTTTTACGAGTGAAAATAAGTCAAAATAAAGAAAACAATGTCCACATATTCTTGACCATGCTCTTTCAGAATTTTTTTTTTTTTTGAAAATGGGAAAAAGCACAAATATTTTTGCGAAAAAGGTTTTGTAAATATCCTGTTATGCTGTGCAGACGTTATTCACTTCACTACCATTCGACTTTTGTTGATCATGACGTTGAAGACGTTGATAATGACAGTAGAAAACGTAAAGAGCATGACATAGTAGAAAGATAAATTTCAATGCTTATTTGAGCTTCTGTTATCAGACAAAATGATATGTTTTTGCCATATTTACAAATAATTTTGTCCCGTCATTCAAAGATTTATTTATTTTTTCACTGTGCTGTGAAGTATTGAATATTCAAATTTTTTTCTGGCTTTTTGATTGTAGTATGTGACATGGTAACAGAAGCACGCCGTAAGTCGTATTTTTTTCTGACTAAAACATCATTTTTAACAATTTTCAAGGAGTTTCTTTGAAGAAAAAAAAACATACAATAATAAGCACTCTCATAGTTTATTACGTACCAAGAAATGTAAGGTGAGTTGGGGGAAGTGCAGCCCTTAAATTGTACAGTTCGACTTTATTAAGGCCTAGACATTACAAGACTTGATACAAATTTTTTAATTTTTATTTCGTATGTTACCTGTTTTAGTGTGTTTCCCGAGACATCAGCCTGTTAAAATCATTGCAGGTAAAAAAGTTGAAAAAAACATTTTAAACTATTGTGCTCTAGGGCCGCACTTTCTCAATAAAAGTGGGGCAAGAGCATCACCTATCTGAATTTTTTTTTAAACCGTTTCAGAAAATAAGGGGCAAGTGCAATCGATAGAGTATTTTTTCCTGATTAAAAACGATTTTTTTATTTTTATTTTCACCTATTCATTGGGAAGTTATTACATTTTTCCTAATGAAAGTGTCAATGTAAAATGAAGAACGTTCAAGGAACACTGGATTATTAAACAAAATTATGAAGTTTTTATTTTAAATTAAATAAGGAACATGATAGATAACTTTTATTATGCTAATAAGCTTAAAAAAACAAAAACAAAACTTGCATACCAAAGGATAATCTTTCAAACTTGAATACCAACGAACTTATAAAATATTAACTTAATAATACAAAAGGTAACTATACAACTGACAAAAGGTTACATGTCTTTGGCGAACTTGAACATATTATTTTGTATAAGTACACTTAGTATAGTAATTAACAATAAATAAGTATAGTAATTAACAATTTAAATTTTATTATATTTTGGAAACGTTACTTCGAATATCAAATTTCCTCTACTATCTGAAGATGGGTTTGGAAGGATTGATGCAATGTCGTCGTCTTGGATCTCGCTAACGTCGTCTCTTGAATGATAACTAAACACAGTGCTATAATTTCCAGCCACTTTTAACTTTAAAAATTTAATTTCAGGGAAATTATCATCATTTATATTAGTAATTTGTCCTACAAAATGTTTAGTCGTCTTTTTTGTAGAAAATCTCACAAGAACCCAGTCGCCTACCTTTCTCTCCGTTGGATGCCTTCCCCACTGAATGATATCTTCGTGCTGTTTTTGCTCTGTGGCAATCATTTCTTCGACTGTCATTTCATCATGTAAATCTTCCCTTAAACTCATATTTTCATTATCGTCACTTTCTTCCTCCTCGAATAATTTCGGAAGAATTACAAATTAATTACATTGCTTCATTAAATCGTTGCGAACAAATTATATCTGTTATAAAATAACATTGCAAGATTAATGGGAAAGTGCAGCCCCAAAAAACGCGAGGCTGCACTTGCCCCTTTTTTTCGGGCCGCACTTTTCCAGTCGTATAATTTTCTGGGGCAAGTGCAGCCCTAAAGTTAATTGATTTGAAAGTAAAAAATCTCAGCTTCAAATATACGAAAAGCAGACATGAAATAGTTGTACTCACGTTTTGGAAGCACGAAAAAGTGAGAAAAACAACAGAAGAAACGATGATTTCTCGAACCATAACAACATGGCACTGTAGTGGGAACGAGAAAAGTTAGGAAACTAGGGAGGGAGTAGAGTTACCATTAAAGTAGCGCGATCTAACGCACGCAGTGCAAAGTAATAACGTTTACCAAGCTACCCAGATGACAGCAGCCTTGCAGATATTCCCGGTTTCTGATTATTAACCGAAGCCGCACTTGCCCCAAGACCGCACTTACCCCAACTGACCTTACATTAAATGTTATTTCCATATCAATCCTCTTAGAATGTCAAGATTTAGAAGAGTCTGCACACTCTTCATATATTTAAAGCCGAAATAATGATGAAGTTGAGGCGATTAGAAGACATGTAAAATCAGGGGTTTTAAGCTTTAAATTACTCGTTATAATGTATGTTTTTTTTAAAAAAAGGAAACACACAATAGTTTGTTTTTGTCTTTCTTTAGTATGATAATGAAAAACAGTAAAAAATCGATTACTGGAAAAGAACTATTTTATATAATGTTTCATAGGGAAAATTTTTAACGTTATGTTCAATTGCAGTTAAGAAAGCTGCTGTAAATATTTTTAGCTAAAAAAAAAAAACGTATCCAAAAATATGCAATTGTGTGGGTGAAATGCAATATTTGTGACTCTTGGATTTTTTTTATTGGGCAAGTACTTAAATAATGTTTCTTGAACGATCTTGCTTAAATGAGATCTACAAAAGCTGATTGAGGAATCGGGTTCTGTAAACTAGATTGAAATGTGGATCAATATCATAAAAGCAATAATTTTGAGCTCAGATAGGTCCTAAAAATTAAAGGGAATGGAAATTGCAAAAAAAAAAATTGTGAAGAGATCTATGCAATGACTTTGTAAAAACATGAAAAGTATTCGTAATATTTAAATAAATTAATTTATTAAGAAGTATGAAAAACTGAGGAATAGTACGCAAGATAATGAATGATACGTAATCAGAATTGAATATATTTTACTTCCAAAACTACAGCTACATTAAAGCAGAAAGTCACGGTAATAGAATGAAAGTAGGTGTAATAATTAAAGCGATAGTGATAAACAGGGGGAAATAATTTACTGGCATGATTGTTGCATGGACCTAAGCTAAGAGGCCAAAGGGGAGACTGGGGTAATGGCGGTCACTATGATTTCTCGAAATGTAAATAACGCAGATTTAAACTGGTTGATGCTGCCATTTCGATCTCGATTTCGATTCCGAGTCACAACTGAATACAACTGTATTTATGTCGAGGACTGCATACTAAGTGCCTTGCCTCCATTATTTTTTATACCGATAGATGGCAGCACCATCACTGGATCGAACAGTTAATGAGAATTTAGAACTAGACCAAGAGCTAATAGCTACCTGGTGCTAGCACCCCCCAGAGGTATCGTTTCACTTGGAGGACATTGAGACCACGAGCATATTTAACGTCGCCCAGTCCCCTTTAATGACGACGGTGGGTCTTCGACCCTCGAGGTTCGAACTCAGGACCCTCCGGCCCCGAATCCGACACTCTACTGATCGGGCTACCACGGCCCTGCTGCCATTTCATGGAAGTTTATGGATATGCTACTGAAGTGCTCGCCTTCGTGCCAGTCGTCGTTTGCCTGTTGTGTAAGAAAGACTATTTTGACATTTTGCCCTATAAGAAAGATAATAAAAATAAAAATTTATCATGTGAGCTTTGTGCTACAATATGATTAAAGTGAAAAACAACGTAAATAAAACACAAATTTTGAAGAAAATACAGCATATAGCTATTTCAATGCTACTATAGAGCCTCTTCATCAGTGCAAAAAGCTCACCAACACAACCGAAAGTCGCGAGAGAACTGACAAAAAACCACGTGGACACCGGTATTTATACCAAGGAGGGCCAACCAATAGGAATTCAGGTCACAAGACAACAAACAACCAATCAGCAAACGACATGTAATCCCCAGGCTCAGAGCAAGGGGAAGGAGACATCCAATCAGAAGCCAGGAGAAAAAAAGAGTGAGGGACAACGAAGAAACCGAAAAAGCAATATTAGAAATTGCTTCCAAATATCATGAAAAATTGGAGTTCTGGAAAAATCATTGACAAAAGAATGAGAATTTTTCCAAGTATAGTAAGTTTCTTAGAAATCGAGGTCATAAACAGAAGAACATTTTCAAATAATCTTTGCAAATGAAAAATCTAAACAGTGACCAGAAGTCCAACAATGCTGAGCGATGGAAGAACGAGCAAGTTCTTTATGTGTAACATAATTTTCGTGCTCTTTCAGACGGTGCTTGCGAGCACGTTTAGCCAGTGCGACATAACTAAGTCCACACTTGCAGGAGATGCAATAAATACCCCAGTTGCCTGATTGGTTGTCTGTTGTCTTGTGACCTGAATTCCGATTGGTTGGCCCTCTTTGGTATAAATACCGGTGTCCACGTGGTTGTTGTCAATTCTCTCGCGACTTTCGGTTGTGTTTTTGCGCTTTTTGCATTGATGAAGAGGCTCCATTGTAGCCTTGAAATAGCTACATGCTGTATTTTCTTCACAATTTGTGGTTTATTTATGTTGGTTTTTCACTTTAATCAAGAAAGATAATAGTTTAATTCACTATCAGCTGTTACCGTTTACCTTTCCTGGAACGAGTTTCATCTCCCAATAACAAGGTAAGCCATATTGTTGTATCGTATAGTATTTTATTAAGATTTTAAGCATAGTATTTGTTTTTTTAGCCGTTGAAGGAAAACATACGGTTGGGGTAATGGCGATCACCACACTTGGGGTAATGGCACCCCACCCCCCTGAGAGGTATTTATGTAACATGCGTCCTGGAAAATAAAGTTAACTTGAGCAACATATTGGCAGTGCCCTTAAATTAGTAACCAATTTTGTACCATGGAAAGATGTTTCTTTTTTTTTTAATCATTTAATTCATATTATGTCTGTACTTTAAATTTCTTTAAGTAATGTCTGAAAAGCGGAGTTATGTAATGAAATAAACAAAAGATTTCTGTTTAAAGTGCTTATGTCATATAAACCCTCATATTTCTTATTTTACTACCATTTAGTAGTAAATGACATTACTAACTGCCCCTACCCCAGGCTAGAATTAATACCGGTCAAAGCTGATTTTGCAATTTTTTTTATTTTCCAGCAGGTAAGATTAACTATAAGGTTCAATTTGAGTCTGCAACAGGTGCAATATTGTATATGTAAGCAATGTTACATGATTGCGTTTCAAATTTTTAAAAAGACAAAGTTTTATATCCATTTTCCCTTAAGTGACCGCCATTACCCCAGTCTTCCCTACCAAATAAATGAAACATTCAACAATTCACGCTTAGAATTTGGAAACAAGAGCAAGTTAAGAAAATAATTGGCTCACAACAAAAATTAATCTTTACTAATGATAAAGCCCAAAGTTTGTTTGGATCTCTGTCGGGATATCTGTCTGGATCTCTGTGACGTGCATAGCGCCTAAACCGTTCGGGCCGATTTTCATGAAATTTGGTACAAAATTAGTTTGTAGCAAGAGGCTGAGCACCTGGAAGCGATTTTTCATAAATTCGATTTTTTTTTTCTGTTCCAATTTTAGAACATTTTACCGAGCAAATTATCATAACATGGACGAACAGATTACCATAACGTGGACTAGCAAATAATCATAACGTGGACGAGTAAACTACCATATGCGACCATGGCCGAGCAAATGAACATAACAAATTGCCGATAAATTCATCATCCAATATTTGTAAATATACAGGCGAACTAAATGACCTTTGAATTTTCTACTACGAGCAAATCTGTGAGGGTACCGCTAGTAAAAAATAAAACATAAAGAGATAATCTAGTTAATGCTTCCGATTCATTCCCCCACTTGGTACATTAATGTGGAATTGACAGTATAGAGGGAATGACAAATTGTTCCTATTGGAATTTAACCCCCAGGCCTAATTGATTTCCGAGCTTAATGACATACAGATATTCTTAAACAAGGAAGTAACTAGTGATCATTCAATTTCTGGCATTATTTTGTTACATTTAACTTTCAAAAACGAAGGAATGTTGAGGGAGCGTTACATCGTTTTCTGACCTGAATCCAGAAACAAATTTTCAACACGTTTAATGATCAAAACAAGTTGCAATGTTCTTCTGTGTAGGCAGATTTGTTTTGATTCTGAGGGACGACGGTTTCCAATAACGAAACTTACTATGAGGAAATTGGTAAATATATTTTTTGTGATAAAAATTAGCTTTAAAATGAAGTTTTTGTATTATACCATTCAACATTTTGAAATGAAAAACAACAAAGTATGAGTTCAATGTTTTTTTGCTTAAAATAGTTTTAACTAATTTTTCAACAACGGTAGGGACAAGTCACAAGTGAGCGGAAGAAATTTTAATACATTAGGTTTACATGAAATATATTTAAAGATGAAATTGAGAAATTGTGCGTTTATTGTCTAGCCAAACGTTATTCTGAAAAGTTTTAAATCCCCTTAAAATATTTATAAGTCAAAAATATCCCTTTCTATAACGTGGACGTGAAAAAGACTTTCTGTTAAAAAATGATTTTTTTTAATAAACTTTTTTTCCCTTTCCTTTTTAGCTGCGAAAGAGACTTAAGTCTTTTGCAAACCTAGTACCATCCCCGATATAACACCGAGTCTTTTATGTGCCACCATCAAAGCGTGGATGTCAATGTCACAGGTAACTTTGAAGAACAGTTTCCACTAGATCGGGCGATTGGGCTCTTCGATGTGAAACTGCGCTAGGAATTAAATTTTTCCGAGGGCATTCAAAACCAAACAAACACTCAAGGGATCTTTTATATTCAACTCAATCATACAATATGGGCGCTTACGATCATCTGCATCGCGAAATTCCACCGACTAGCTATGAACCCGAGTCAAAAACAAAATTATTGATGTTTGCAATGTCATTTCAAAGACATATAGGTGCAATGATGAATACTTCAAAAAAAAAAAAAAAATGGAAGAAAGAAGAAGGAATAGAAAACGAAAACCAGAATGAAAAAATAATAAACGAACACTCGAATTTTTATCTAAAAAGTCGGCATTGAAAGCTTAGGAAGGATAATGAAGACACTGATTATAATTTGCAATATAACACGTTGTTTGAAATGATGAAAGTGTATTTTCCTCATGTGGAAGAAGAATACTTACAGTAACAGATTGAGATAAGCAGTTGGGTCATGGAATAAAAACGTGGCGACCAAACTATTAGAATTTTTCGCTACCCGGTTGCCGCTTTACATACTAACAGCTGTGTTAGCAAGTAATGTTGATGATGTAAGTTATGTTTTTTAACCTTTATTAAAACTGATAGTTTTTATGCTTCAGAAGCAATTTAAAAATTAATTTGTTTTTTTTTTTAGTTTGTTTTAGTTTTTGGTTCACAAGGGGAAAAAAAGAAGTAAAGATAAAGTAAAATGGGCGGCTTATAAATTTGCTTATATTATCGACGAGAAAAGTTTTCCAATCTTGTGTTCACTAACAGCAAAAAATCCATTTGCTTTACCTACCCAAGAACTCAATTATATTATAAAAGTACTGTACCTCCTCATATGAAAAACGGCTGAACACAATATTCTTGTTTTAAGAGCTAAATTTTTGATATACCGGCCAAAAATAGCTTCATCTTGAATCTTTCTCCTTTAAACAAACTAACCAATTCAACACAATCAAAAATTCTTTTCCCAAACCGTATTTAAAGATATTATTTTCTTCATCTCACTAAAAACAGCCAATCGATCGGATAAAATTGGTTTTAAAAATATAAGATTTGAACAGAACAATTTTTGAAAGTTAAACTTGAAATATCTGTCATAAATGTTTCTAATTTCAAATATTCTCATCCATTTTTGATGAAGGAAAGTCTGCTTTATGGTCAAAAAAATTCAGTTGAGAATAAGTTATAGTTCTTATTTTTTAACCCAAACATTTAGTTCAGATTCATGCCAGGTAAATTTTTTTCTGGTATTTAATTACTACATAATTCAAAACATGCAGCAAAAAAAAAAAAAAAAAGACAAAGATTGCATTATTGAATTGAAGAAAAGTTATTTCATTTTAATGAGTGTCTTATTTATTTTTGTTTCTCACTTTATTAGAAAATAATTTACGAGATATCTCCTAGTTTATGTATTGTTTTTGAATGTTTAATATTTTAAACAAAAGACCTGCTTTTTTAAAGTTGTTTAAAAAAGTAGAATGACAGTTCGTTTGCTTGTTGTGCCTCGGCAAGCAATATTTGATGTAGTATGCCGCTTCAAGTGGTTTGGAAATGATACTCGATGCCCGGAAAGTGTACAAAAACGAACAGTGAACATTTCATTAATCGGCAGGTCATCCAAAAGTGAGTTCAATGAAATCCTTGGGCGAAGTCGTTTGTAAAATAAGAATTTGAGACCGATAAGTGCGACTAAGGGCAAAAACAACTCAAGCAGAAGTTTTACGAGTTCCAAAAGTTCAGGCATTCGTATGACTCCAAAGATGCCAGAAACGTTTGAGACGGGCTGATCTTTCACTGATTTACCGTTCAATCAGCTCATAACCCCCAGAACAATGCGATTTGGTCCAAGCGCCTTAGAAAATGCTAAACGTCTCCAAAACCCGAAGTCAGAATTCATTTGTGATGGAATCAGCACAAGTGACAAAAAAATCTCTATTTTCATGTGGATGAGGGCCATAAAATACATCAAAAAGTGTACCAGAAGGACAGTTTAGAAGCTATTGTACTTCTGTTGACCTAAGAGCACTTCAGCACAGCAATGTAGACAAGACATTTCAATTTGACTTCACACCAGTTTCATACGGTCAAAAAGACAAGAGTGGTGCAACGCGCAGTGTTTTCGACATGATATCATCTTTAGACTTGTACTCGCTAGACCGCAATCCCTTTTATTACACTGTATGAGTCAAAGATCTACCCTAAACTACACATACGTTTGAACTCTCTAAACCAATAGCTTTTATAGGGAATAGGATTAATTAAATGACTTGTGGCCCTTGAATGAAAATTTCAATAAGCCGTTGCACCTCTGTATTACTTCAAAAGGTGGTCAGTTTGAAACCAATTAATTTATTGATTGCTAAAGGTCATCTCATACAATTATTTTTTGTGTTTTGTTAATTAATTTATTTTTAATAGAGTTACATGGAAAATTGCTTGCCCCCCCCCCCCCCGCCTTTTTTTGCCGTACCCTGTACATTTCGTTCGCTTAGTCAGCAGAAACATAGTTCTGTGATTAAAGTTATGCCTCTTTGTTTTATGAAGAAGTGAAATAAATTCTTCATTAAGGATATTGGATTAATGTTCTTCTGCAAAAAGAATTAAATGTTTTTTGATCTATATGCAAATTATATTATCATACAACAACTTGCATTATCAAAGTTAGACAGTATTTTAACATACAAGGAGGGGTGAAGGGAGGAAATTGCATCAAAATTCAAGTATGAGAAATTTCTAATCACTTTTTGCTGAAAATTTCAATTAAAACGGTTTTTTTTCGGAAATTTCCCGTTTTTCCGTCTGTTTTCATCTCTACTCTTAATGTAATTAGACTTTATAAACTATTTTTTTCTCATGCAACAACATGTCATCTAACGTTTGGATGCTTCTGGATCCTCTAAATTAGTTACATCTACTTTTGTTTGCTCAATTTTGGGAAAAGATCCGACCCTCCAGTTACAGAACAGAAAAATCTGATGATATACAGCAACAGACAAGTTGAGGAAAGGAAGAATTATAGACGAAATTCCTTTTTTCTCTTCACGATGTGCAACAGTTCTTTATTTTAGAACTAAAGCCTTAAAAAAATCGAATGAACATAAAACACCAGCTGACCTCGTGGTGGCTGTTCATAACCTTCCACCACTGCCTTGTTTATACCAACTGGCTCATAAAATGCACTCTAAAAACACTAGATAGTTCCACCGTATTCATGGGCCACAGCGACATCAGTTTTACCGGCCTAGAAGGCTCATCATTTAAGTGAAAATTTATGACTGCCTGTTACTGGACCCTTGTCTCTTACTGGTGTCCTTACTCTAAACATGGGGAAAGCAAAGAGCAGTACTGTTGGATACGGAAGAAAAACCGCGATGCATATATTACATAATTTAAATGAAAGATTTCACTGACTACCTACAAAAAAAAAAAAAAAAAATATGCCAACAAGGATAAACTTTAAATTTTGGGAACTTTTTTTTTATTTTAAAAGCTTTAAATATCACTTGAATAAGTATTTAAGTATTTCTTACAAAACTTTTAAAACTCATTTACGTAAATTTTATTCTGAAATCTTTGTGTTACGGATCTGATATGGTTTTTATGGGTTTTTCGTGCCTATAATAAATAACCTTGATTAATTCAGAGCCGTTTCCTTTTAAAACCGTCAAAATGTCTAAGAACTGTTTCAAATGTAGTTTTTAGTGGGTGATTGAAATTACTTATATTTTCTTCTGCTGCCGTGCTAAGCGCAAAAATTGTATCTTCAGCTGAGTTCAAAATGAAATTCTCGTTTAAAGTCTTGCTCCTCAATGTATTTGATTCAAATGCAACTTTATCAGATTTTTAAAAAAAAATATTTTCCGCTGTCAAATGACCCCAAAACATTGTATTTAGGTGAAATATGTGACAAAGAACCATCTGGTGATCGTAACTTAATTTTCATAAAAAATTTAATTGTCACTTTTGTGGGTAACACGGCAGTATAGCTGAATAGTAACTATTTTTCCCCACATCTTCGAATTATACATTAAACAAGTTTAGAAGCTTAAACTTGATTTCAAAGTGAATAAATGCAAGAACATTTCTCTGGTCATTTTTAATGTTGACCTTTATCCGTATTTTTTATTAGTCAACTGGCAGGAAGATAATACAATAAACATTTTTACTAGTAAATCCAAACAGTGTAACACAAAGTAACAATTTTTAGCAAAACTTTTGGTGATTTAGATTTTTGAGCTGCTAAAAGTTAAATGGGCATTTTGATTTAAGAACAGTAGTTAACTTTCTTCTACCACAGCAGGTGTTTTTCTCCACACTTCATGTGAGTGTGAAGTGTGCAATGGGAGCCATTTGACCACTTTCCGCAGCATATAACAAGCATACAGCGGATCACAAGAAGCCCTACTGCCGTCCTGCTGCCGATATAAAACTGTCTAAAATGAAATGAAATGTTTCTTTCCCAAAATATTACTATTTTTGTGACAAATTGCTATTCACTTTAATGTCACTGCAAAAATAATCTTTCAGTAATTAACATAAAACAAATTCATGCTCATTAGAAACTCAAAAAGGTGATTTTTTTGTATTGTGTTGCAGTATATGTAAATAATGATTACCGTTTGTCTTTCGTATTTTCTAAATGCTTTACATTTTGTAAATTTTGTGCATTGAGCTGTAGATGGCTTAAGAGCCTTTGTCTGTAAGGATCAGGCAGGTTGTGATTGTTGACATTTTTAATTTTTCTCATTTTCACATATGTTGTTCCTTATGATGAATGTAATGTTTGTGCAAAATATGAACTTTGTCTGCCTTACTGTTTTTGGGAAATTACATTTTTAAATTTAGGGGGCGTGGCACAGATTTGCGTGTTTTTCAAATTTGCAGTTTTTAAAGTTCTTGTTGCTTTAAGTGCCCCTATAATGACATGGATTTTTAAATTTTATACTATTATATGGTCTTCTTAGATACTATTACAGCTGTCAAATCAGTGTCACTACGAAGGCGACGGCCACAAACTCCGTTTAAAAATGACCGAAAATGAATTTTTTTACTACATTCAATGCCAATTTTCTCAAAGCGCCTTCATGATGACCCCAATGTTTTTACATACATTCCTAGCTACACTTGCATACATCAAAAATATGTCATAAAATTGGTGTCACTATAAGGGCGCCAGAAGATATTGGAACTTTTATGTGATAAATTTCACAAAAATGCAAATGTTTAAAATCTAACTACTACTCTCGCCCTCATAGCAGAGATCGGAAACGAATTAAGTTTGATAACTAACATGTTCGTCTAACATATGAAATAAAAAAATCGGTGTCACTCCTATTACTTTCGGAAATATAATCATTCGAAATTAGTATGTTATGGAGTTATTTTAAAAAAGATTTTTCTAATTCGAATAGCTTTTTTCACGGTTTGTTTTAAACTTTAATATACAGTTACAGTAGTGGCACCTAAAATAATATGTTTCTAATGCTTTTTATAAAAAAAGATTTATAAAAAGCATTAGAAACACAGTGAATCGATATAGGTACAGATGGACGTATTGTGTAATGTGCATTATGGCTAAAATAGTCGTACTAATGTTCATATTTTTTCAACCATGCTAATTTTTTATCTGTTATTTATATTGAAAATGCAACTATTAATAACATAATGTCTTAAATAGTGATGAACATAATGTATTATATAGCGAGCATTCAGAATCTGAAACATAATTTGAGGATGACGTAGACTGAACCAAAGAAAACATAAAAAATCAAATCACCCAGTTTAATAAATACGGTCATTTCTTATTGATATCTGGTAATTTTGTAGCACTAAAGCTTGGGAAAACATGGTATCCCGGAGAAATAGTAGAAGTTGACCATTTGCATGTAAAGGTCAAATGCATGGCAAGAGGGATTGGAATAAATAAATTTATTTTACCGGAAAAAAGGCGAGTATTGGTATAATAATCTAAACATATTATGCACAATAGATCTGCCTGATACCCATATCAAAACGAGCATTTTCTATTCAAGATAAAGACACTCTTACTGCCCAAAGCTGTTTGTATTAAATGTTGCTTCTTTGTAATAAATTAAAAATAAATATGGTCAAAACACTATCTGGGTGTGATAAGATTAAATTAACAAAAAAGATTAAATTAAAAATAATAATGATAAATGAAAAAAATGCACAACAACATACTAACTTCGGATGATTATATTTCCAAAAGTAGTAGGAGTGACACTAATTTTATTAGTTCAAAGTTAGTAGCACTAAAACCAAGTTTTACTGCTACAAAATTACCAAATATCAATAAGAGATGACCGTCTTGGGAAAACATGGTACCCCGGGGAAATAGTAGAAGTTGACCATTTGCTAATCTGAATACAACTAGCCCCCTCATAGCAGAGATCTGAAACTAATTAAGCTTGATAACCAACAGTATGTTGTGTTTCTAATGCTTTTTATAAAGCTTTTTTTATAAAAAGCATTAGAAACATATTATTTTAGGTGTCACTACTGTAATTTTATATTAAAGTTTGAAACAAACCGTGAAAAAAGCCATTCGAATTAGAAAAGTCTTTTTTTAAATTACTTCATAACATACTAATTTCGAATGATTATATTTCCGAAAGTAATAGGAGTGACACCGATTTTTTCATTTCATATGTTAGACGAACATGTTAGTTATCAAACTTAATTAGTTTCCGATCTCTACTATGAGAGCGAGAGTAGTAGTTAGATTTTAAACATTTCCATTTTTGTGAAATTTATCACATAAAATTTCCAATATCTTCTTTCGCCCTTATAGTGACACCAATTTTATTACATATTTTTGATGTATGCAAGTGTAGCTAGGAATTTATGTAAAAACATTGGTGTCATCATGAAAGTGCTTTGAGAAAATTGGCATTGAATGTAGTAAAAAAATTCATTTTCGGTCATTTTTAAACGGAGTTTGTGGCCGTCGCCCTCGTAGTGACACCGATTTGACAGCTGTAATAGTATCTAAGAAGACCATATAATAGTATAGAATTTAGAAATCCATGTCGGACTTAAGCAACAAGAACTTTAAAATCTGCAAATTTGAAAAACACGCAAAAATGTGCCACGCCCACTAAATTTAAAATTTTAATTTTCCAAAAACGGTAAGGCAGACAAAGCTCATATTTTGCACAAACATTACATTCACGATAAGGAACAACATATGTGAAAATAAGAAAAATTAAAAATGTCAACAATCACAAATGCCTTAAACTGCCTGATTTTTACAGACAATGGCTCTTAAAAACTTGATGCAATGAATTAAAACGGGCACCAATTTCAAACTCAAGGGCCCAAATGTAGTTTAAAAAAAAACCCACAAATCTAAGTTAGACAAATCACTTTTCTCGGGCGTTATGGAGGAGTTTTGATTACTTCTGTTTAGTAGCAGCAATAATTAAATTTATCCTTGTATAGAACTAGTTCAGGAAATAATTGTTTTCCACGCAAAAATGCTTCCATTATATAAAGCTGCTACACTTATTGGGAAACTATCAATGAAGTAAGAAATTTCCAATTTCCTATTTCTTTAAGGCATCCTACACACAAGGGAGTTAATAGAATAAACTTTCCCAAAAAGTTGCCTGTCAACTAGTAGGCTGGAGTTTTTCATTGTGTACGCACGAGGCAACTTATTTGAATCAACTTTTTTTCTAAAGAACCGAATTCATCCGAGCAGCTACTCCACAACGCTGTTAAAACTGGGCAGAGTTGACTCAACTAGTCTACTCGTGCGTAGAGCGAACGCTTGCCAATGTCTAAGATGAGTCAAATCAACTAAAAAGTTGATCCAACTCTTCGGGATTAGAATGGTAGCGGCACATGGGCCAGCTGGCGAGCCTAACGAGTTAACCGTCGTGAGAAGTATACCGGCAATTCTTTTACTTTTCTATCTGGTTACACATCCTGATAACTGCCTGTTTGAAAGTCAACAGAGTGGCCCCATGTGAAGGAGCCTTAACAGTTTAAAGATATTAACAGAAATACACATATTTTTAAAATATCACTTCACTAAAATCCCGTAAAGGGATTAGAAAAATGTTTCCCACAAATAAAGATGTGTGCAGATTGTCGCGGATGAAACCTTGCAATTATATAATATGCTAATTAAAATGCTGATTATCCGTAATGTCTTTTTGTCTAAAGATCACACTTTTAAGAGAAATCGGAACCCTAAAACCTTTAGAGAAATTATTTTTCAGTTTTTATGTATATGTAATCAAGAGCTTTCAAGCGACACTGAATTGCAGATTAAAAGTAACTCAATTCAAATATTAATAGAGCTATAATGAATTACAATGTACTTACAGTTTTACTTTAAATGCGATTTTCTAAAACCAGCTATTTTAAAAACTCATGTTCTTTTTTTTTTCTAGAAAACTACTTTACATATTACTTTGAAATTTAACATTTCATTTATGCGTTCGTAATTCTACTGAAGTGACATTTTTGCTTTAGGACTCACACTTTTGCCTGTACAGCTGTTTGTGATCAAAAACGTTTCATTTTTTATTTAAAAAGTGAAGGTTGGTTAAAATTTGATAAACTGAAATTGACAGACTTGCTTTGAAATATCATCTAGACACACTCTAAGATATCGCTTGAAAACACTGAAAATTTTAATTTTCCTTCATTGAAACGTTTTGAGAAAAACTGAGCGTACCGTTTAGAAATTGAACATTACGTGCTTACAGGGTACAGCCTCCCCTTGAAAACGTAGAACTCCCTGAGTAATCCCGAAACTTTTGCATACAATTATTTTTTCGATTCATCGATGTCCCTGCTAATCATTTGAAACATATTTTTAGTTCTAATTGACAGATGAAATTTTGATTCTTTACATCTTCAGAAACATCTAATTGATGAGTCAGGAGTTTTTAAGATTTACTGACGGGCATTGTTTTCGGAATTTAAAAAATCACAAGAACATCGTTAGTGCATCAAAATATTAAGGTTAAATTTGACTCCAAAATTTATCAGGTCTTGGTTTTCAAAAGAGAAATGTATGAACACATGCTACAAAAGTTTCACCTAATTCATTCTCTCGCATGTTCAGGAAAGAACTATAAAAATTACTCCCATTATAAAAGCGGGAAATGCGGAGAGAGATCCATTAACTTTCTTCACTCTTCTGAAACAGAATGTGATTGGATTAAAGTGTAACGTCAACTTTTATGCCCTTCCAAACTTTGGAAAGTTTAGCAGGAATTTTTCCATGAATATTTATTCTAGAATCGGTTTTTAGAAATTGGGTGGCATCTTAGTTTAAATCTCCTTAGATGACGAACTCGCGTAATTAGGTAAAATTTTGAAAGTAAGATAAGAACGGTTCTAGTTCATTTAAGAAGAACGGAATTTAAATTAAGATAATGTATATTTTACTCAAGTATTTCCAGAAATATGTAGCAAACACTTTAATGTATAGGTAAACTAGTTTTGAAAGACATTTAATAAATCCTTAATAACTGCACTCAAACCTGTTTATGTGCGATCTTTTTATGTGTGATTTTTTTTTTTTTTTTTTTTTTTTTTGTGTGTGTGATGTTTGAACATTTCAATCAAATTCGAACTCAAATGACAAAATTATTTATAAAACGAGTGTGAGGAGGTATCTTCAAGTAGATTTAAACCTGTTGACTAGAAAATTTGCATGTTGTCTCACTACGAAGGATAACGGTTATACGCTTTGAAAAGCTTTGTATATGTAAAATAAGAACATAATATGAGGATATATTATCTATTTTTTATAGGTACTTTCGAAGTTTTGAACAGTTTTTTTTTATGTGATTTTTTCACGCAGTCTCTGTCAACCACGCAAATTCAAGTTTAAGTGTACCTGAAACGTTTGAAGGATGCAATTTATTAACTGTTGAAGAAAATATGAACTAAAACGAAAATATAAATTATTAATCAGTGTTTGTTAAAATGAGAGAATTGCTTCAAGTACAAAATATTTCGAGTTTATAACAATCAGAGGAAGGAAGATTCGAACATGGGTTAAGAAAAATGGTGGCAAGTTCCAATCTTATGCTGTTCTTTTAAGCTGCATGGTTTCCATTTTCCGTGGAAGACGTTCTGTAGAGGACATGCATTTGCAAAAAGTTATTCAAAAGCTTAAATATCAGTCGGCACACTTTTTCGATTTGGTTCTTCAAATGTCGTTACGTCGGATTCAGTTGGGGAAAAGGAAAACAGAATTTCAACGCTTAAAATTCGGATCCTTCCTTTTTTTTTTTTTTTTTGAATACATTGTGGCATGAAAATTTGTGTACTGAGTCCTAGACTACTGACTGTTTGTTTACGAATGAAATTGTATCTCTTATTACCCTTCATCTCTTTTACCCCTGAGACTAGGGGTAAATGAAGTAACACCCCAATTATATCCCCACGAGGTTGATGTCAATAAATAATCACGCTGTTGTGCCGCACTAAGCACAGAAGTCGTATCTGCACTTTTTATTAAAATTGAGTAATGGTCACCAAGTGGTTCTTTGTCACAGATTTCACCTAAATAGAATGTTTTATGGTCATATGCAAATAAGAAATATATTTTTTTAATTCTAAAAGAATTCCATCTGAATCAAATATTTGATGCCGCACAGTTTTAAACAGCAACTTTTCATTTTGAACTCAGCTGCAGATACGACTTTTGTGCTTAGCACGGCAATATGCACAACCAGTTTAGAAGCTTAAGAAGTTATGCACCACTGATACTCAATCTGCAGCCGAAAGGTCACAAGGGAACCGTTGAATCTTCCAAATGTAATCTTAAATAATTTGCGAAAAAGAAACTATACAAAAACTAAATTGTGCCATGAATTTAAGCAAACTACACACAAAAATGCTATTTAAATCAAAATTTAATCTTTCACAAGGAAGATGTAGGAAGAGTGAAAAACTTAGTTGTTTCCCTTTGCCCCAGAGTACAGTATTTATGGAGTTAGTGAGAACAGATAAATTGCTCATCAAATAAAAATGTTTGGAAGATATTAAAACTAAATTCGCAACTCCAGCGCTCGAATACGCTACCTTGCGGTGATTTATGAACTGCCGAAAAAACTAAAACATTGCCACACTGCGTTCCACATGTGTCTGTTGACGTAAACACAGGCAATTTGTTCTGACTATTTATTAATGCAATCGATGTGTCTTAGATTGTTTTCAGCTACAGAAATTGTTTCGTCCCTTAGACATTGGTTTCCTAGGAGGGAATCGCCGATCTTCGGCGTCGCTTCTCGCCGAGAGGAAAACGTGATTCTTCTGCGCATGCGCGCCCGACCAAAACCGACGTTGTGAGTGGCACGCCGGAATCACTTGACTTTGATTTCAGCGTCACGTCGAGCAGCGACGTCAAAGCTCGGTGATTTCGCTTCTAGGAAACCAGGACTTTAGTAGTATTCTCGAGCCTCTCAAAATAATGTCAGTTTTCCTTATTTCCTTCTAAAACGTGAGTTGATTGAGAAATGGCGAAAGCGAAAACTCTGGATTAACAAACTTGGATAACGTTATACCAGTTAAAAATTTTATTGTTTTGTGTGAATTTGTAAGAATATGTTTTTTTTTAAATCATAAATCAATTTAACTAACCATATTTTACAGCAGCATTTAGTTGGAATGGACAGTAAGTAAAATATTTTCTTGAATACATTACCGTAGAACAAAATGAAAAATGTTTAACCGAGAAAGAATTTACTTTATTCCTTTTGTTCTCAGCTGAAAGGTTTCGTCAAATTTGTTTAGGGTTATAGTTTTAGTATTGTGCGAGAAAAGTAGCCTTGGCGAGATTCCGCGTTTTTAGTTAAACCATATTTAATTTTTATCATGAGTGGAATAAAATGGTAGAAGATTAGAGAATTCGATAAGTAAAAAGAAATAATGGTAGATCAACTGAAATATAAACTACCACCATATATCCGTGAGAATTTTGTTGATGATTTGCATAGCATGACATAATTAAATCATAACTCAGAAATTAGAAACATCGAAACAGAAAAATTTTAAATTAACCGATTCGGAAATTTTGAGAGAAATAACTCAGCTACAAATGCAAAACAATAAGCCCTAGCCAAGCAAGGCAAAGAAGTATCATCTTCTTTTGATAATAATTCGTAAGGTCATATTAAATTTTCGAGCATTAAATTGTTATTTTTGTCAGGCCACAATTATTATTTAGTTTTATCAAGAATTGATAAATATCGAATTCAACATCATGGAAATGGCTGCTTAGAACTACAAACTACGTAGTTTGCTTTCTTATTTGAGGTTTAGTAATGCTTCTTTAATTCTCATTTCTTTCTACATAGGCCAGAATATCAACAAGACTTTCAAAATTAATTTAAATAGAATAAAGCGAAAAAATCATGCATATGAACAAAATTTACTAGGCTTATTAGCATTTTCTTCGTTACCACGTGCGTTTGTTTAATCTTTTCCGTCCGCCATTAGAAAGTGGCTACAGTGCCCCCTATAGTTCGTTGGAGTTGCGAATTGTAAATGATAGTACATTTTAACGAAGTGTGACTGATTCCTTTGAATGACTAAGGTAGGTCGGGTATTAAGGACTGTCGGCTAATAAGGCCTAAACATCAAAAATATAATTTAAAATGTTTGAATCCACTCAAGGAAACACTCGTAGTTAGCTAACACTCATAGATGACACGTTATACTGGTCGCGACATGTTGCTCACTTGTTACGACCAGTACGACGCGATTCTTTTGCGCAGAGCGGTTGTGCAATACGATTAATAAAAAATCGTCCGGCTGAATGTTTAATAATTTTTGTAATAATACACTTTTACATAGTTTTGCAATCCAGTTTTATGTTGTCAATGCTTCGATCGATCTTCGATGTCTGAATTATATATATAAATCAACTATTGTACTTTTGTGTATTTCTTTGTACATGTTGTCAGCGGCTAAAAAGGCCTACAAAATTTGATGGTAGGCCTTAGTATCCTCCTTTGTTTTTGCAACAATGTTTTTCAGTTTTACATCTTATTTTAAATCTTTCTCAATATAGTATGTTTGTTTATACGTAGCTACGACTATTTACTAATTGCTTCAGTGTTACAGAAGTACCCCAAGCAGATCTTCTGAAAAGTTTTACCACATCGTTTACGGTTCTAGTTCGGACGATGAAAAACCTAATGTGCGGCTCGTTCCTTTAAAAAATGCAGCATTTCAGCTTATTCATACACCGGAGAAAATTATGAAAAAAAAAAAAAAACACACACAAATTGTTAGAGAAAACCTATTAATTATCAGAGAACCCCAGTCATCAAAGACTTGTTGGACAGAAGCAAGAAATAGAAGAAAATAAAAAAGACCTAAACCCTCAATGAAGGAAATGATACTAGTAAAGAAAACGATGTTATTTGGTACTGTCACATACTTGGGAGAGGATAATATGAATGACATGAGACTATATCTAAAATGCGGCAAGTGAAAAGGATAAGGAATGCGTCGTTGCGAAAGTCTATGACAAAGATAATTTTGAATGCCCTGACGATTGTTAAACAAGGAAGACTTTAAGCATGATTAATGCATAAATATTACAATTGATCTCAATTATCAACGTCAGAAGCTTATTTTGATTATTTAAGGTGTTTAAGTTCTTAGGCATTATTATCCTACCATAGTATAATAAGGCCTATTGACTAAGTTTTAAAAAATGCGTTATATCATGCTTGTTTTCTGCAAAACTGGTGATTTTTTGTTAGTTTCTTGAAGTAATTGATCAGTATAATTTATTAATATTAAAATTTGTTGATTCGGATGCATATTTTTTTTTTTTTTTTTTTTGTAATCTCCCTAGTTTAGGTCTTATTACCCGCACCTATACCTTATTTGTTTCAAAAATGAGAATGCAAAAGATATATTGAACCATAAAGCGAGCGAGCTTGATAAATCTATGATAGGAGCAGAATAAAAAATGTAGGAAGAGTGAAAAACTTAATTATTTCCCATAGCTTCAGAGTACAGTACTTATGGAGTAAGTGAAAACACCTAAATTGCACATCAAATAAAAAATGCTGGAAACATTTTACAACCAAAATTGTAAACGCTACTATATTTGAACGAAGTGTGACTCAGTCCTATGAATTACTATATGTTTCAAAAATGCAAATGAAAAAAAAAGAAAAAGGAAATTGAACCATAAAACGTGCAAGGTCTCTAAATCTATGACAAGAGCAGAATCGATTTACTAAAAAACTGGTTTCTGTAAAACTTGATGGATATAAACCAAAATGACAATACAATTATCAATGCATCTGATAGTAATTTAGTATCAAAGTTAGAATTCAGTACGAGTATTGAATTCTCGTGGCTGATGTTATTGACAAACCCGTCTCCATAAAAGAGCTATTGATAGGAGCTGTCGTAGCATAGCAGAATGGTGCGAGTGATGATAATAACTCTATTTTACTTTTCAGGAACGCTGGATTATGCCTTTCATAGACATTGAAATGTTTTGAATCAACTCAAGCTTTCAATGTTTGATGAATGCAAAAGAGAGAGGAATAAGGATATAATTTTAAGATGAAAAATGATTGATGTTTTAAGTTATTATTTTTATTATTATTTTATTTTTAAAATTATTATTATTAATGTGGCCTTCATGATGTCATAAGCGAAAAAACACCGTAGTAACTTCTGTTTATCAAAGGAAACTTTCTGGTTGCTATAAATCTTATCCAATTTTGGATTTTAATTTATGTGTTCAATTTTTAGTCCCCTCATGACAACCAACATATGCAGAGACTCAATAAAGTCTAATAAAGAAAAATTATTAAAAAAAAAAACACCATTAATGACTTATAAATAATTTCTTTACTATTTTTAACCTTTTGTCATCAAGTTTATTTGCCATCGGTAAATATTAGTTAATGCGATGTAGCGCAAACATCGAAAACTGAAAATGGCGTCTATGAAAAAAAAAAAAAAAAAAACTCAGAGCATTCTTTCACATGTGGAGTTTTGGCTATGACAAATTGCTGGCATAATGTTCCTCAATATTAATACAGTTATAATTAATAAAAACAAATTCTAATTTGTCTAACTTAGAGATATCACAGGTAAGCAGTTACGGGAAGCATACAGATTACCTTCTTTTATGTTCTTCATTTGTAATTATTATCATTTGGTCTCCTTAGTCATTATAAACTGACACATGTAGAAACAACTCCATTTTTCTAAATTAGGAAATATATATTTTATAACATGAACTGCAACACATATGCATATTTGCACAATAAAGTAGGAAGAGAGTATAGAAAAAGCTCTTGCTAAGGAAATCGAGTTTTTTGATTTGCTTTTGACGACAGCGCCGTCTGGAGGAAGAAATAGGCAACATGCAATTTTTAATATAAACTTTATAGTGATACGATACAAGGGAATGCGAAACAAGGGAAACGATACATGAACGCTATGTCAAATGTTACAACAAGATACGCTAGTCAATATACTTGGTAAAACCTGTGTAAGTTGACCACCTGCGGTGCACTACTTTAGTGGTCAACTTAAACAGGTGGTCAACTTACAGAGGTTGATTTATATGATAAGGACTAATTCTGTGCCTGAAAAAAGCGGTCAACTTAGACAGGTGGTCAACTTACAAGGGTGGTCAACTTCACAGGTTTTACTACCAGGATATCGGCGAGGTGGATTTTGAGGCTCAAGTCTCTTGAACCCTTGTTTTTAACTCATATGGCCAATCTTTGTCCTGCACTTTATATGCACGTAACGATTGTTTTAAATAAACCTTCACCAACCCAGAAGATAAGTTCAGGCAGAGATAGGGGCCTGGCCTGAAGTTGAAAATCGCTTAAATCTTCAAAAAACTATACAAAAGGAGCACCCGTAAATGCGTATAAATGCTGGGGTAAGAACTTTTTCAGGTAAAAATCAAAATATAAAAAGAATTGCGTTTGAATCTGAAACAACTTTTTTAATGGATTTTCATTATCAGTATTTATAGACACCCTATTTTAATTATTTTTTTAAAATTTCGATTAGTCTACAGCTGACATTCACATTTAGAGTGAGTTTTATTTTAATTAAGACTAATTCCTTTATCAGTATGCTGTACTAAAAGCGCTTTCAAGAGCTATTTATAACATTCTACATATATGTTAAAATGCAGACACTGTTTTTTTTTTTATAACAGTATGGGATATGCAAAATAAATGAGCAAAAAAGAGTACCCGTATACTTCCAAATTAATTTTATGTCAAAATATTTGTTTTATGTAAGCTGAATTTTTTGTATACAAGCATTTATTATTATTATTTTTTTAATCATAAAGAAAGTGAGGTTTGCCTTTTTTTTTAAAGTATGGTGTTACCGGGTGCTTTTTAAAAATATTCCTTTTTTTCAGTTTTTAATGAACTATTTTGAATACGCAATTATAAAGCCTAGAGGCTTTGCAACGTATTGGTTTAAACATAAAGAAAAATCTGATTTGGGTTTATCTTTCAATATATATTTTGCTAGATGCACAAACGAAAAAAGCTATAATCATTTTTTATTGATTGAAAAGAATCATGTTATATGTGATGTATTGCACCATGGAGCAATATCAAGGAGAAACGTTTTTCATTTATTGATATAACATCTTTTACAAAACAGTTAATTATTATAACAGTTATTAAATGTAATGTATTGCACCATAGCGCAACATCAAGAAAAAACCTTTTGCATTCATTAATGTAACATCTTTTACATAATAACTAAATAAAGGTTGAGAAAATATTTCATTAAATGACATTTTAAAAAAATCACGAAAGGAATTAATACTTCTAAATATACGATTACATAAAAAATATTGGTAGACTAAAGCTACAATTATTTTAAAATATTTCTGATTTGATACTTGTTAAACGTTTTTTAATAGCGTTCAAATCTTTGTTTGCAGTGGCAACATACACAGAAGAAACTAAGATTTATGTAAGCAACATTTAAATGAAGAGTTAAGGTAAAAAATTATAGCATATCATTTCTTGGAGTAAATCTTTGTAAAAGAAGAAATAATAGTAACAATACTACTAGAAATGATATCTAAATAGTAATAATAATGATAAATATTACTATTAAAACTGAATAAATGTCTTTGTGCTTGAAAAGTAAAAGTAAGAAATAACGTATTATTGCCAAAGGAGGCTTTTGTCGGATGTATTTTCATCCATAAGCTTACATTGAAAAAGTGGTTTCTTGTAATCTCTAAACACATGTATGCAGTTATCTGCAACTTGTACAATTGTACGTCGTTATAGCGATGCGTTTATATATACATATAAATTAAAATTTAACCTCATTGCAAAAACTTTTTTTTTCTCACAAAGTACTTGCACCTCTAGAGATGTACATTTCGTTGTTCGGAGAAGGTTTAGACGATTTTCAATTTTGCATCAAGCACTTTTGCATCCTTTCTGAAGGGCGAGTTTGGACAGTACAATAATTGTTTGGATATAAACTGTCATATTATGATCGGCAATATTTATTAAAACCAAAGGTTCGGAAGAGGGGGGGGGGGGGGGTGAGCACCGAAACTCCCGTCTTGGCACCCTTGGCGTTTGTTTTCCGCCGTGAGCTGGTGAAAGGCAGTAACTGCAATATTTTCATTATTTTGCTTTTTTGTACGTTAGCTTTATTGTACAAACAATAATTAAAAAGTGGATTTCTAGTATTGTTTAGTTTTCTCGTTGATTATAATCTATTTTCTTCATTAAAATATACAGTTTTCTTTTGAATATGCCTAAGTCAGACGCCAGAAGAACAAGAGCGTGGCGTGATAAAAATCGTGCCTTTGAAGTGAGAGTTGAAGTAGAAAAAAAAGTATTGATGAAAGTTTCTCTTCTGTCGTGTCTTTACGACACAATTTTTTTGCTTATTGCAAAGGTTGCACGGATTGTTTGGATTTCCGATTATCTGGAATGCCTCTTGCCCAAATTAGTTGAGATAAACAAGGGTGCACTGTATTTGAAGCAAGAACAAGACACCTCCTATGCATAAAAACAAATAACACCTAGGAAATATTTTATTTTAAAATGTCTCTGAAATTGGTTTCATAGAAGCAAGTCCTATTATAATATTAAACAAAAAAGTCAATGCTTAAAAAAAATTAGTTTTTAACACGTAACAGGGGAGGTGAAAAAGTAGGACGTAACATCTGACGTGAGGTCTCAGAGACCGCTCTATTTGCAAATTTTTAAAAAAATAGTGTAATTATGATATATTCCTCTAATTCCCACACACATATTCTTTGAACTTTTATTAGCAAGGGGGAAAATATTTTTGAATTTTTAATCGAAATATACCTTTTCCGACTAAATTTCGCTACAATTCGAGAAAATCGTATGCTGTAGTAAATAGTTATCTACTAGTAATAAAATCGATACTATTATTTATTAATGATTTCATTTTAGTTCTTTAATATATACAGAACATTTTAGCAACAGAAAATTGGTTATATCACGTTACGGGAAATTTTTGACAGCCCTTTAAGTGTTAGTATTTCGCATCATATTTCGAGGAATATTTCAGCCTACATTGTCCCTAGAACATCATTGCGTAACGTTTATGAACATTTCACACATTTCTTAACCTCGTCTAGAATGTTTTGCATCTCTTTCACATAACGCGGGTAATATTAAATAAACCTATATCCGCGATTTCTAATGTTAAGAGTCATATCTACTACTGCCGAAATATTGTAGCATTGAAGGGGAGGTGCAGTCTCACAGACCGCTGCTAAGAATACAATGAAATTTAAACCAGATGCACTTGCCTAAAGATACTGATAAGCAAGGGATGTGTTCAAGGTAACAAAACAAAAAGCTATTGGGAAAACCGGACTGAATCGGAAACTTCATAATTCAATCGGACTGAAAATGAAACAGGGATGATCGGATGAACTTTTGAGCGGTCTGTGAGACCGTACCTCCCATGTTAAGGATTAAATTATGTTTTGTGATTCCAGAAACTTTTTAAAATATGGAGCTGTTCCATTCTTACACTGAGCTCACATCAATTGATGTTTTCTGAATATTTTGTTATAAGTTTGTGTCTAAAAGTCAGTGCTAGTTGAAACTAGGGATGCGCCGATTAATGGACAGTTGCCCTTAATCGGCCAAATTTGGCCGATTAAGCGACGGAAAAATTATGTTCCAAAAAATTATTATATTAAAAAAAAAAAAAAACTTCAACAATAACCTAAGTCAAAAAAAAAGCGAGAAAGTTGTAAAACAAACCCTCAGAAAAAAAGTATCGGTTTTGATGAGTTTTGATAATTTTAGGGGGAATATGCCCTTGAGTCGCTTGACTTGGTGTAAATGTTCATGATTTTGAACTTTGCAACCCTCTAGTTCCTCAGAAGAGCGTTGATGCATAATGTGAGATGCTCCAACCCCCCAAATAAAAATAATGACTATAAAACTGTTCAAAATTATAGAAAAAAAAACCTTGGTGGCACCATTTCTAAAAGGCGGGACGCGTAGGGTGGAAACTAGTCATATTTGGATTCAGGAGATCATTTTACATAAGAATCAGCAGGAATTATATCAGAAGCAGTTTAAAGGCTCTTTTTCTTTTCTTTTTTTTGCTGCGCAGTGATGTTAAAGTATATTTTCTTAAGTTTATATTATGACATCCCCCCAGCTTTCGAAAATGCTACTTTTTTTTCAGTTATTTTGTTCCTTCGAACTTTATATATGATTGCATGATACAATTTACAACTTATTCTTCAAATTCGTGTTAATTTTTGACTCAACAAACAATTAATTGGTATGAAAAATAAATTGATTAAAAAAATATGTACATACTTTATTATTATTTTTTAACACACTGATGGTTAAAGTAATACTAGTTTTTAAATTTATTATTTGTATTTTGAATAAATATACACATGTATACAACGTTGCAACATTGTTCATGCGTCGATATTTTTCTCCTTTTGCATAGTGCGTTTAACTAACCTTATTATTTTTATAAAGTAAAAGTCTTGGATTAATTGACAACTAGTAATTAATAAATTAAATTAGAAGTGATCCTAACTTTGCCTGCTGACCACAGGCTACCCCTTAATATTTTTCAATTTTCATGTCTGGTTAACATAATGTCATTTTATTAACAATAATGTAAAAATTGCTTCAAAGAAATTGGATGAAAATTAAAGTTATTTTGGGAAAAATTAGGAAAGTGGAGAAAATTGATGTCCACAAGGATTAAAGGTTTTAATTAAAGGAATCACTCAGGAAAACCCTATTAAGTATTTTCAAAACCGAAATTATAAGAGAAAAAATGAAATGCAGAAATTGGTGGTGTTAAAATAATCATTATTACAATTTATCGGCTCTGCGATTAATCAGCCAATTATCAACAGCCTATTTATAGGTGATGGATGATCGGCCAATTTTCAGATTCCTAGTTGAAACCAAATATCAATTAAAGGAATAAAATAAGAAGGGAAATGCACAGGTTATTTCAATAATCTTCTAACAAGGTTCTTAAGAAATAAGTATTCTGCAATTCTTGTACTCATGCAGGAAGAAAAATCTCCTTTTCCAAGGGGATTACGTAAGATAAAGACGTATTTCGCTGACGAAAGGTGATTTAGGAGAGTAATTTGCTGGGATATCGAGAATTAGCTATCTTTTTGCCGTTTTAGTTCTTTTACATTTCTCCTTTCTCTTATATTTTTTTTCTTCATTGATTCATTTTTATTTTAAAAAATAAGAACATGGCTTACAAATTTTCCGTCAAACATGCGATAAACCGCATCCGTTATTAAAACATTTTTTCTTTCACAAAAATCGGTACATTTTTCTGAATTTGAAGACGTAAAAAAGGAAAAGAATGAAAAGGATAAACACAAATTGAAGATCATTTAAATAGAGTAAAAACAACATTTCAGTTTAAATTATATTTACTTGAATTTATTTGAAGCGTCATCTTCTTTAAAGCAAACGCTGATTTTTATCTTGTGTATGAGTACTTTCACCAAAATGCCAGTTTTATTTTACTACTGTTACTCGGCTGTTTCTTAAGTAAAAGTTGTGTCTAAGTTAATCGGTGGTGATTCCTAAGTTTTTTTCTGACTAGGTAAAACGCAACTTCGCATAATTTATCAAAGAAGGGCGCTATTGCACTTTGAGATGTTTTTTTTCTTTCAAGTTGTTTTCTGTAGTTACTCCTCTTAAATCAAAATAAAGTCATCTTGAAAACAACGTAAAGAAAAATTTTATTAAAATTCCTTAGAATCGCGTCATATACACTAGCCTCCAAAATTTAAGGAATAACATGTTTTTCGAAGCTTAATGAATGATAACATTGACTTAGAAAAATAGTAATGGCAGAAGATGTTATAAAGTAAACACCTTTATTTCATAGAAAAGAATAGGTGTAATGAGTTATAGAAAAATATGCAAACATTAGGCTTCGTAATTTCTTGTTAAAATGTTGTCGATTTTTAACTGTTGTTGGAAAAAAGCAGTAAGGATGTTGAAAATAGTCAGCAGAGTCAAACAATGTCTAGTTCTAGGACAGTGGTTCCAATACAATTAAGGTGAAATCAGAAGTGGACAGGGCTTCAGTAGTGGCCCCTTCAAGTTTACTTAGATACTTTGAAGAAAGAAATGAAGAATAATAATGAGATTATTACATTGGTACAAAATGTAACTATCATATTCAATTAATTTTATTCATCAGTTATTTGAATTTAAAGTAAGTGATGTACATTCTTCGGGTGGGAGAATGTTAGATGGCCACTACTGAAAACTTCAGACTTTGGAGTGGCCAATACTAGATCAAATTTGAGGTTTGGGGAAAAAAATGGATAAAGATGGAATAATGTCGCAACCCCATAAAAAATGCTCCACTACCCCATTTGTGATAGCGACTCACAGGTTGGCAACCCCTGGTCTAAGAGAAGCCATTAGCCCGATTTGTTAAGCATGCGGACAGTCAAATGAATGAAAAGGGGGGAATCAGAACCTGATTATGCTAGGCATCTCAATGCATCTCATTGTGTGTTCCAACGACTTTGAGATTAATATAAATCGGATATTCTAAAAATGTTTCGCATTGTAAGAAAATAATCCTTTTTGTTTTTGTGGGAAATTACCCTTAAATCACGAGCGTAGCAAGAAAATGCATTTTAAAAATAAGCCAAGAGATTTAAACAAACTATACATTGATTATTTTGCATAACTGTTTAGTAGTTAAAATAATTACCATTTAAAGCAAATATTTAGAAAAGTTTCTTAAAGAAACAATATCCTAAACCAGGTTAATTGAAAGCATAGCACATTTACCTAAAAAGATTCACTGCGCTTTGACATTCATTAAAAGCTCTTAGAGAAAAAACATTATCATTAAATTTAACTACGAAACATTAGTGGTTAATTAGTTTCAAATAAAGATCACTTTATCTCTTTAATGTGAAAAGTTTGTATTTACTAAGTAAAATAAGGTTTTTAATCAGTTTGTTAAGAAGAAAGATCAATGCTGCGGCAAATGAAAATCTTAAGTATTGAACACAAAGAAATAGACGTCAATAAGCAAACAAAGGTGATGATTAACCTATTTTTCAGTTTCAAACTGACACATTAATATAAATAATTATTTACATTTAATTCCATTAATATAATTTAAATCAGATTCAAAGCAAGGGTAACATTTAGCATTCCACTTAAATTACTAAATTATTACAAAGTATCTAACTTAACACATTTTTCTGTAAGAAAATTATTGAAATGTTATTTGCTTCAGTAATCAGAAATATGATTTTACGACTGATGATTTTTCACAAAATGAGTAGTATGCCTTTAATCAGAATAGCTCAGATTTTTCGTACTTGTGCCTTTTGTTTAAGAAGTTAATTAAAATGTTCAACATTAAAAACTTTTTATTTCATGTTTAGTGATTTACAATAAGCTATTGATGCATTTTTATTAGCATCTTAATGCATCTTATAGATGAGTTTAGAAAATAAAAAAGAAACAAATTGTTTGGAAAAGTCAAGTAAATAACATTCTTAGAAGCTTTTAACCTGTTTTAGGTAAATGCTTGGATTATATTTAAAGATTAAGTTCAGACTGATGTAAATCTGCATAACCAACAAAGTTTTGTTCCGACTAAGTGAAAAATAACCGCCGAATTAATAAATAACTTATCTAGGGTCTTCAAGCAAAAATTCCTTATATGGGTATGTCCACGGTGACTGACGTTACAATTTGACTTATAAATTCAACATTTTCTTGAAATTAAATTTTGTTTCTTCTGAAATTGATCTAAAATATCATGACGTGGTACATCACTGTCTCCACACTTGTTTTCAGACTTGAGAAAAATATTTTGAGTGAAATTAAGGGGAATAAAAAAACGTGATTGATATTACGCAGAAGAGACGATGATAAAAGTGACTTACGCATAATTTGAAATTCTGTTCACACTAATAACGTAAAATCTAAACAGATTTGTTCCCCTTAAAATAGAGACTTTAGATTTGATGAAAACACATATAAACAGCAATTATTTACCACACGTCACTGATGATACAAAGATTTTGTGACTGATGTTACATTTACACAGATTGCTGTAATTATAAGTTATTTCTCCTTGAAAATAAAATTAGCATTTAAAATTGTAAAATTGCATTTAAAATACTAGAAAAGTTCATTTATAAAGTTTCAAAAGTTATATTTTTGATGTATTTCATAAAATTAAAAGTCCTCTTGCCTTTACTACATCTAGTGCGCTAAATATTTTATTCCGTTCTCATGTGAATAATAAATTTCATCCACATTGACAGGCTATTTCCAATGTTTTACTGCTTGAATTTTGACAGTTACTAAATACTCCTAGTTTTCATTTTCAATGCATCTAAATTCTCGTGATAGAATTGTCTGTCATATTCTTCAAGAATCCGTTCTTCAGTTGCAGTCAACAATTTTGGAACATGTTCTGCTGAAAGTGATTCCCTCCTTTACCATAAAAAAAGGGTTGTTGCTAAACACCTAATACAGCTTTTGAATTAAAAAAAAAGTATTACTTAAACATAACTCTTTATAACATGACTGCAAGTCGGATGGTGTTAGCTCTGAAATTTGTATGAAGCTGTGACATTTAGAAATATTTATGCATCAATAATAAGCACTTTTATTCAAATGTAATACATGGAGAACTAGGAGTATCTATTTATCAAATTTCATGCCAGAAAATTTTTTACAGCAGTTTTCTTTTGTGAAGATATAACAAAGAGCTCTTTGAATGACTAACAGATTTTACCAAGATTTCTGTTGAAAGGTTGTGTAAAGCAGAGATTCAGACAGCTGAACATAAACAAATACGTTTAATACGAAACATGGGGACACACATACAGCAAGACATAGAGGAAAGTAGTGAAGCTCGATAAACAAGACTGCGGCTCTTTAAATAGAATAGAGGGCAGATTTTCAGTATCCAATGATGTTTCTCAAATAGCAATAAGCTTTCTCCAAAGTCCGATGGTGGATTAAAGAAGAGATTTTGCGAACTCCGTGGAAAGCTGCAAATGTCTCTTCCAATAAGATATAAGCACAGTTCTTTCTTTTAAATCAATGGAGAAAGCGATTACATTCAACACCCGCCCTTAATCGCTCATTACTAAACAACACAATGACATAAGTTCATGCAATTTAAATTTAGGAAGAGCCTTAGTAAACATATCAGCATTTTGTTTATCAGTAGAAACATATTCAATATATATATATTTTCAACATTTAAAATATTTCTAATAAACTTTAACTTAACATCAATATGTTTCAATCTACCAGAACTATTTTCATTAGTTATACATTTGATTGCAGACTGATTATCTTCATATATGACAATGTTATTTACAGTAAGAAATTCACATGCAATATTTTTATAATACACTAGATCTAATAAAGACTTACCAACTGCGAGTACCTCAGCTTCAGTAGAAGAAACAGCTATTGAACTTTGTTTCTTCACGCTCCATAAAATTGGACACTTTTTATAAAAAATAACGTAACCTGAAACTGATTTGCGATCACGCGGATCTGATGCCCAATCTGAATCAACATACATAGATAAATCAATATTAGAGTCACAACACTTACTATACACAATTTTATAATCCGATGTACCTTTTAAATAGCGTAAAATTATTTTAAGTCCGTTCCAAGCCGATTCTGTTGGATTCTCCTGCAATTGGCTGAGACAGTTCACAGCGAACAGTATATCGGATCGTGTTGTCATCGCAAGATACAATAAAGATCCAACTAGTTCACGGTAAGGTCCTTTGAAGATAGTTCCTTCCTCAAAGTCAGCTGGAGTTGACTTTGCTTCTAAAGGTGTTGCACTCGGCTTGCACTCACTCATGTTAAATCTCTTCAATAGTTTAAGAATATACTCCTTTTGATCTAGCACTAATTTAGTAGAAGTAAATTCCATACGAATTCCTAAAAACTCAGAAGCTGGTTCGAGTTTGGACATCTGAAATTCATTTTGAAGAAGTTTAATCACAATCATTATTTCTGAATCATCTGATCCAGCGATAAGAATATCATCAACATATAAACAAATTATTATTTTTCTTCCATTCACAATTCTGATGAAAATACACGGTTCCGAGTTTAACTGCTTAAAATTAATTTTTAGCATAAATTGCGAAAATCTGAAGAACCATTGTCTAGGAGCTTGTTTTAATCCGTATAAACTTTTATTTAATTTGCATACTCTGCCAGATGAATCGTTGAATCCTTGCGGTTGTTCCATAAAAACAATTTCTTGCAACTCACCATTCAGAAAAGCTGTTTTCACATCCATCACATAAGCTTTTAAATCCTCTTGAAGAATCGAAACAAGAACTAATCGTTAACAAGACATCCCAATGACTGGCGAATAAGTTTCTACGTGTTCCTTCTGCTGGTCTCCCCTTGCGCAAATTCTGGCTTTGAGAGTTCCGTCTCTTTTCTTCCTAAACACCCACTTACACTTTATGGGGGTCGCGTTATCAGGGAGATCTACCAGTTCCCAAGTTTTGTTTATCTGGATGGAGCGCAATTCTTCCCTCATTGCGACTTTCCACTGGGCTTGTTGTTCTTCCGGTAGTTTTGAGATGTCTTAAAAGGTCAACGTCTCTTCTGACGTGTACATTGCTTCATATCGTTCTGTCTTTTTACTTTTTCTTTCTGATCGTCGGGGTGTATCTGCCGGAACTTCTTGCTTTACATTGATTTCGTTTTCTCCAAACTCTTTATTTACATTTCTGTCATGTTTTTCCTCGTCTTTTTCTTCTCTTTTCGGGAGCTCGTCTCGTGAATTACTTCTATCTTGCACACATACTTTATTTTCATTGAAGCGAACATTACGTGACACAATAACTCTGTGCGTATCAGGATCCATTAATCGATATCCCATGCTAGAATATCCAATAAAGATCATTCGTTTAGATTTCGGATCTAATTTTTGTCTGCGAGTATCAGGAATTTTGGCATAAGCATCACAAACAAATAATTTAATTTGATTTAAATCCGGTTTCAGGGAATATTTTAGTTCAAAGGGTGACATATCATTTATGCTTGAACTAGGGATTCTGTTATGAATATATGCTGCAACTTGAATAGCATATGTCCAACAGTTCTTAGGTAAATTTGCATCATATAAAAGTGCACGGGCTTTATCAAAAAGTGATCTGTTCATCCGCTCCGGAATTCCGTTCATTTCGTGAGTATAGGGGGGGGGGGGGGCAGGGAGCTATCGTAACTCCAAGTTTATTTGCTATCACTTTAAGTTCACCAGAAACATATTCCTGGGCATTGTCACAACGAATTTTTCGAACGCTTTCATTCAATTTGAGAAACTTTTTGATTTCCACGGGAACATCACTTTTCTTTTTAAGACGAACTTCACAAAAACGAGAATAATCATCAACTAATGTTAACCCATACCTTTCACCCGCTTGAGTTGGTGGGTTGATCGGACCGCATAGGTCAAAATGGATTGTCATCATGGGAGCTTTTTCTCTTCTTCGGTTTCCTATTCCTATAGGGTTCGCGGACTGCTTCGCTAACACACAGTTTTCACAATATTTTTCGCTTATTGGTAATCCTAGTTTGCTCAGAACATGGTTTCCGGAGTGTCCTAACCTGCGATGCCACAGTTCACCTCCATCTTTTTCTGCAACAAAGGAGTTTGAAATGAAGGGAACAAAATCACTTGCATATTGACCTTTTGAATTCAGCTTGCACAAAACGAAGTTTGTACTTCCCTTTTCAATAACTGCTTCGGCATTTTTGAAGCTCACAGTGTATCCAGCTTTTTGTATCTGTTTCACTGAAATGAGGTTTCCATTTAGTTCTGGAACATATAACACATCTTTCAGTAGGATCTCTTGCACACCGTCACCTAATACACCGCGAATAGTTCCTATTCCTTTTACTTCCAGTTTACTGGTTTTTGCAGCGAATGACACAGTTCCTGAGGATGGTTTTAACTCCTCAAACCATTCCCGATGTGCACACATATGAGCTGTAGATCCGCTATCTACTATAAATGATCGATGTTCTACTTCGCCAACAACGAAAGTCACTGCAACTGCTCCATCCTTTGGTGAAGTATTCTTTCCTGTCTGGACTGTGCAATTCATCTTAAAATGTCCTTTTCTTCCGCACTGGTAGCAAATTATGTTACTTCTACAAAATTTCGCAATGTGCCCTGTTTTGCGACACTTATTACACACTACCCGATGATTTGTAGAAAAGGCTGCACCATTTGATAACTCTGTTTTCCAAGATTTGGGCTCCGAGACTCGACGATCTCTCATCAGCGCTTCAGCATCCAGAAGACGACCGCAAACAAACTCTAAAGTCAAGTTCTCCGAAGGCTGATTTTCTATTGCAGATTCCGATGCGTCATTCTCTGCTGGAAGAGACATCAAAAGATAGACAATACTGTCCTTGTCACTCACTTTCACGCCACACGATTTTAGTTGGGTAACGAGCCTGTTCACTTCATCAATATGCTCCTGCACGGATGAGTCCTTTTTCATTTTCAAAGTTGAAAGTCTCTTTCTAACCAATATCTGACTGACCGCTCCTTCTCGAACATAGATCGATTTCAATTTTGCAATTACTTCAGCACAAGTCTTTTCTTCCGAAAGCGAAACTAAAACTTTATCACTAAGAAATGATAACATCAAGGCATAGGCCTTCTTACTCGCTAAAAATTCATTAGCTTTCGAAGAATCCGCTTCACGTTCCAAATACACCTCTAAATTCTCATCTGCGAAAACCGCTTCCATTCTCCTGCACCTTCCTTCCGTCAAAAGGCTCAACGGAATATTTTATCTCGTCCCCCATGTTACTCCGCTACTGCAGTGATTTAGTAGCTGGGTGAAACTTAGAACTAACCACGCTCTGCTGTTGAAAGGTTGTGTAAAGCAGAGATTCAGACAGCTGAACATAAACAAATACGTTTAATACGAAACATGGGGACACACATACAGCAAGACATAGAGGAAAGTAGTGAAGCCCGATAAACAAGACTGCGGCTCTTTAAATAGAATAGAGGGCAGATTTTCAGTATCCAATGATGTTTCTCAAATAGCAATAAGCTTTCTCCAAAGTCCGATGGTGGATTAAAGAAGAGATTTTGCGAACTCCGTGGAAAGCTGCAAATGTCTCTTCCAATAAGATATAAGCACAGTTCTTTCTTTGAAACCAAAGGAGAAAGCGATTACATTCAACAATTTCATTATTTTAAAGAGGGGCAATGCAGCTGCTAATTTAAACCTGGGACTTGAATACTTTAAATTTGTTGTATACTTGTCGTATTTATTCACTAATTTCTCTTTTTAATTTTATTCTAAACTAACTTTGGTAATTATGCTAGGTTTTTTAAAATTATTTAATTTATTTTTTATCATCCGCTCTTTTCAGCTTCTACTTTTTTTGCTTTTTGTAATTTTCATGTTTTTCTTTATTTCTTAATTTATATCGCCAATTTTTTCCCTTTCTGCTGCAGTCAATGCTATGTGTGCAATTTGTTTGAGGTTTATTAACAAAAAGAGAAATGTGACTGATGTTAAATATTTTAAATAATTAAATTGAACTGTTTCTAATTATTTAATGGATTAACATTGAAGATATGATCATAAGTGAAGAGAGAGAATATGACTTTTTATAAACTTGGGTTTCCTTTTGTTTAAGCAATGCAAACTTTAATACAATTTTGTGACTGATGATACATTAGTATGAGCCCTAAGTTAAAAAAATTGCTACAAGACAGTTATAACATACTCAGTAAGTTACCGCCCTATAGCCAGGGCTAAGGCAGAAATACATAAAATACACCGCCAGCTCAGTCAATTCCAGCCGAGGACTGCAGTTTCGTGCTTATTAGCACTCATCAGCCCGGCATAGGAGTGACTGAGCTGGAGGCGGAAAACCTCTTAAGGAAGCCTAGAGCGTCAAACAAACTGGTAGCTAATCCAGAATTAGCAATGTCCAGACGAGTGACCGAAACAATGGTTCGGTTCGACTCGAATATTGCAGGCAAAGCAAGGTATATTCAGTAAGTTACCGCCCTATAGCCAGGGCTAAGGCAGGAATACCTTACGGTGTATTTCACAGTTATAACAGTTTAAAGTTTCTTTGTTGGTCTAATCTCTTCATACATAAACCATTTTTCAATAAAAAATAAGATTGTAGATATAGCAATTCATTTCCTAAGTGAAAAAAAAGAAGATTAACTTTTAGAATAGCTAATGCAAATACACATGGGCACTGAGTAGTGTTGTCAAAGATTTTCTATAAAACTTACAAAAAATGTGTTTATAACTTTTTTTGCATAGTTTTATAAAAAATACAATCTTTGATACCTTATATGAAAGAAAAAAAAAAATACTGATATAATGATTTTTTTTTTACTGTGATGTCCCTAATTTCAAGGACATGCCCATATATATAGAATAGCCAATAATGGAATAACGCTCCTGACGTCATGAAACTAGCGCCACGACATGATAGTTTGATAATATGTTTCGGCAATGTTAAAAATGCAGAGCGAAGGCTTTATTGTGACAAGGCTGAATTGAACCCGGTAACCAAACTGTTTTACTGGTAAGACTGTCATTTCAGGGGAATGAATCAACGAAAAAGTGATCAACAATGAACGCTATCTACTGGAGTTAGGGTTAAAATTGCAACCATCAAAATATCACGAAACAGGCAATGGCTCCGCTCAAATGTAGAAGCAATTTTCACCCGTCATATCTTGACGGGCGGTTTTCTAGCAAAGAAATAAAAAAATAATTATTTGAATTTTCACGTCTTGAATTCAAATTATGAATTCGTCTTGAAATCACGAATTGCAATCTGGAAATTTTGCATTTAGAGGAAGTTTTGCTAAGTTAAACGTAATTTTACACACACACACACACACACACACACAAAAAAAAAAAAAAAAAAAAAAAAAAAAAACTTTCGTTTGAAAAGTCTGCTTGAGTAAAGATCTGAAAAAGATATGAATAAAATCAAATTGAACACGATTTGTAGTTATAACAACAAAATTTTCGCTTTCTAAATAAATATGAAAAGCCACCGTCGTCATGGTAATCTGAAAAATCAGAGCAACATCAACTTTGGTCAAGTGAGGAAAAAATGCAATTTGTGATTGCTCAATATGTAAAAAACGCAACATTGAAATTAATAAAAGATGATAAAATTTTAAAGAACATTTAAGACAAAAGTAAAATAAAAACAGCATTTTTTTGCGAAATGTCAGATAATGATAGTACTATCAAATGTAAAAAGATATCATAAATAATGGAGAACAGACATACAATCAATTAGTGGCAAAAAAAAAATAGCTTTTTCAAAAAAAGATTTGGTGAGGCTTAGTTTTTTTTTTTTTTTTTTTTTTTTCGCGACTAACAAATGCAAGATTTATTACTGCTTTTACCAGACAGAAATCAAGTTTTTTTCATGCATGTATATATTATTTTTTAATTCCGATTTTATTAGATTTGTGGAGTTTCCTCATAGTTTCTGAAAATTTCAGTCTTCAGAAAGTTTTACTTAAGTCCACTATCACTCCTGATTTAATAACGAATTTAGCCTCAAATATTATTTAGAGGCAAACTGCTTTTCTTTTATTGACGCATGTGTATAGATACATGCAGATATTTCGAGCTGTTTGTACTGGATATTCCTTTATAGGCTTATAAAATACTTTTTTTTTTTTTTTGCTTTATACCTATGGATAGAGTGTAGATTATAAAGAGTCGAGTAAAATGGTGCTTAAATCTCGATTTTGAAGAAAAAAATAAAAAAAGGAGAACATATGCCCTTTGCCTCTCATAATGCCTTTCACCCAATAAAATATCTGCAAATATTTTTAAAATCCACGAATTTTATTTCCTGCATTGCTTATGATGTTTTCGAATGTTTATGCCAAATTTGGTCTTTCCTTTCTTTTAGCAAACAAAATCAAGAAAGGGAGAAAATATTTTCAAAACAAAAGGGCAAATATATTCATTTAGTTTATGTAAATACCCGCCTTTTCCTGCTCATTTCTTTTACATGGGTGTACGTAAGTTTCTTTCTATTATTCCATAAATACCCCGCACATTCGACTTCATTTCGGTAAATATGTAAATAATATCATTTATTTCCGAAATGTTAAGCCCTAATGTTTTGCATTTCGTGAGACTTTTCATTTTGAGTCCACCTATTTCCATTGATTTGCAATGCACTGACATTTTCTTTTTGACACTAAGACAGTCGTGGGTATTTATATTGAATACCCTATAGAACTTCCATTTCTTTTTCTAGAAAGGGAATTCGAAATTCCTTATCTCGTAGATATTTCATATCGTATTTCCCTTGGTGACAAAAAATGCATTTTTTCATGTATTGCATTTTATTAGTTTTTGCAGGATTATATTGCTGGAAGAATATTAACTTTTTTTTGCTTTCATTTCTCGGGTGATTATACAGTTATTAATTTATTTCAGCCATTTTCTGTTCGAAAACCGTATCACGGATTCTGGTCAAAAGTTTCTGCGTATAGCAAAAACAGAAGAATAAATATTAAACTCATAGGCGCCCCAAGGAAGGTCAATGGAGGTCGCTGTGACCTCCGAAAAGTTTCCTTCCTCGCAAATTATGTCTGACGATCCGGCAAAATTATCATCATTCGGTGACATTTGGAGTCCCATTCGACATCGTTCGAAAAAAAAATGAGTTCCATTCGGCAAATTGAGAATTGTCGCTCTCCCAAAAATTTAAGTTCGGAAAGCCCTTGATTAAATTAAAAATTTAAAAAAAAACTGCGGCTATGAGGGCCGTCTACTTATATTAAACTGAATTTTGTGAGCCCGAATACATATAAAATTTTAATTTAGTTTAATTTTTTCTACATAGCATTAGAGAAGAAAGGAAAAAGGGAAGTACATCGCAACTATATCAAGTATTGCTATTCGTAAAAGCAAAATTAAGAGGCAAAATTAAACCTTAAACCCTGCTTATGTACTGAAATTAATAACTTTTTTTTTTTTTTTTTTTGTCAACAAAAAAGAAATATCAGGAGAAAAAAATTTCAAGTATTGAATTTCTCCACTTGTGTGCCCAATATCAAATTGCTTTCAATAGCAAACTTAAAATTTTATTTAAAACTAGCCGCCTGCGGCGACCAGCTGGTTCGCCTTCTTACGCCATTCACCTTTTTGTGCAAGCAGCCACCTACGGCGGCTGTTTGGTTAACTTGTCATTTACCTTTTAACTACAAGTTTTCCGCCTTCGGCGGCTGTTTAAATAAATTTGGCAGCAGTATTAATCACTCCATCTCTATCTTTTTTTGTGCCATTCACATTTTTACCGAAGGCGGCTAAGATTGCCGCCTTCAGCTTCTATCTACCTTTACGATCTATCTCTAAATTTTCTTATGCATCTCTATTTATTTTAACCTCATCGCCCATTTCCTAATAAAAACAAAGATCACTCAAAAAACCACTTTTTTATTTAAGTAGAGCAAAAAAAAAGTTATTTCCAAATTTCCCCTTAGTGTGCAAAAAGTAGCGTTTGACAAAGATAAAAAAATCTCGCTGTTTTTATTGCATTAAATGCGCACAACTATGAAATGTAACGTAATATAGATACAGAACAAGGTCCACCTTGGGGGGGGGGGGGGGGAATGGAAAAAGAAATAAATGCAATCCCTAAATATAAAAAAAAGGAGGGAAGAAAGGCAAACGCTGCCGGAAAAAACATGTGGTCATCACGTCATAAAATGTAGAAGTAAGATATATAGTAAAAAAAAAAAAAAAAAAAAGATTAACATTGCTTGCGATTAAGATTCCACCGTAAATATCGAATCGAAATCCAAGTAGTGACGTCAGAGGCATAAAAGATTGAAGAACGCTTTTTTCGACCGATGCGTGAAAAGACAATGTGTTCAGCATTAAAAAAATTGTAAAAAAAAAACTATTGCGTATTTTTAAGACCTTTTTTTTCTGAAGATGGCGAAATGTTTTTACGATTACCAACTTAAATTTTAGAAATGAGGCTTTGATACTTCTCGCAGGATGATATTAGAAGAAAATAAAACCCAGGAAAAAATGCGAATTAAAGGTTTTTTCAAAAATTCATAAAAAATACAAAAATTGCTCAATCTTCAAAGTTTTTTCATTCATCATGTTTACAATTAAATTTTCTACACTATAGTCCAAAACATATTTGTGTGGTGCGATTGGTTCGGGGTCTGTGAGGTAAAAAGTACTAAAAAGTGCAAAAAAACACATAAAACATTAAATAACTTTTTTTCTAATCAAAATATCAAAAATCGAAGCCCGAGGTGCACATCTTCGGCAAAAACTGTATCTGTATACCAAATTTCATCTTTCTAGGCCTTACCGTTTTCCCGGGAAGCGCGCCACACACACACACACACACACAAACATCTTATTTTATTATATGTATAGATTTACATAAAAATGATTATAATTCCAGTTTCATATGACTTATTTGTTCTGCCCCAATCCCATTATATGCAGAAGATTCGTTCTTTCGATCGGTGCCACTCTTTTATATGTGCGAGTAAGTATTCACTAACAAAATTGTTAAATCATGATAATTCGGTTTTATTTAGAATCTCCGATATTCAAAGATAAACAAAGATGGTTTAACATGAATGCAAATTCTTATACAGTATAATGCATACGAAAGGGCTGTTTTGATCAAAAAAAACCAATTCAAAAGGTATTTTTGATCAAAAAACCCCTTCAGAAAGTTTTTAGGATCAAAAAATCTCCTTCAGAAGGCATTTGGATCAAAAAAAAAAAAACCTCTAGAAGGTATTTTTGATCGAAAAAACAAATTCAGACAGTTTTTTCATCAAAAAAAAAAAAAAAAACCTTCAGAAGGTATTTTTGATCAAAAACCCTCCTCCAGAAGGTATTGCTGGCTGCGCTAGTGACCTTGAAAAATATTGATTTACACAAAAGATTTTACACTTTAAAATCGCTTAGTTTCATCAAGAGTTATTAACTTTTGTACACTTTTTAGTAACTAGAATGTTAAACAAAAAACGTCAGAGATATCTCACGTAAAAATTGTGGAAATCGCCAGAGCGACTTTTATGAAGTAACTATTACATAAATCGACTTTTTTAGCCCCAAAAATCTCAGTTAAAAACTAAAATTAAATTTATGGGTACGCATTAGAGGTGCGGCATCGAGAGCAAAACATCGATGTTTGAAATTAAAACATCGACGGGATTGATACATCGACCAAAAAACATCCATGTTTCCAAACATTGATGTTTTAAAGCATCGAACCTTTTATCAATGTGAAACATACATTTTTGAATATACTACACTGATTTAAGCAATACAAAAGAATACGTATCCGACGAATATATCGAAAATATTGAACCTCAAATCATGAATATAATTTAATAAGAATAATTTCGCAACATCTTGGTATTATAGTAGGGCAAAAATTGATTATAAGACAAGCACCGATTAATACAACTAGATGAGGAAATATTTTCAAACTGAATGAAACAAAAAGTAAATTTACATCAAAAAAGAATCTAAGAAAAATGTATCATAGCACTTACCGTCAGTTTAATGGTGAGAAAAGTTGTGCTAATTATTTTTAAAATACAAAATTATTCTAACAATTATTTTTAAGAGCAAGAAATATGTGTTGTACTGTTAGTTAATAATTAAACACAAAGTGTAAGTAATAGAGGGAAGGGGGAAGTCGATAAGTAACCTCGAAATTGGTGTTGACAATTTGGGGAAAAAGAAGTTTGTTTACTTTGTCCCCCAGAAGCGTACTATTCCACCTGTCAGAGAAACATCTCTTTCCAATGGAACAGAAATTGCCATCATTATCAAATACTTTAAAGCAACTTTTACCAGCTTTCTCTTACCAGTTATAATTTTCACCCAAGTAACGTATAAGATATCCCTTTAGTTTAAGAACTGGGGTCTTGAAATAGACTGCAAGTTCTGGCACCAGACTACCATCAGTGTTAGGTTCTTCCAATAGCTTTGACTTCTTTCTCACTCTCTAGTTAATCTTTTACTATCTTGTAGTGATCTTCCCAAAAGTCATCCTCTACACAGAAAAATTGATCTAATAAAATGGGTGCAAAAAAAAATTTTTTTTTTGGCTACTCCATAAGTAAACTCAATTACCTAGCGAGAAAATTGGAGCAAATTTTATGATAATTTTCAATTAAAATGCAAAAACATCAACATCGAAAAAACATCGAAACCAAAACATCGATGGTCCAAAAACATCGAAGGTAAAACATCGATGTTAAAAACATCGATGTTTTAACAAAAACATCGATGTTTCCAAAACATCGACATCGATGTCGCATCCCTAGTACGCATAGTTGAGAAAAACGTAATGAGCAAGTGAACCAAAATGGCTGCTATCTTTGATGGCCTGTAAAACCATTTTGTGCAGGAATCAACAAGTCTACCAAGATATTCTCACATTAGAACACCCACAGATCAAGATTATAAAGGGAAAATCTCTGGACCTAAAAATTTTTACGGGCATACCTTGCGGGGCCTAGAATATAAGGCTGAATGAACTGCCAAAAATGTAGCTTTTGAGGTGTACGAAGAAGCAAGGTATAAGGCAGGGACGGTTGTTCAAAAAAATATAATTATAGCATACCATTAAATGCGACTGCAAACTTTAAACATGTTTTTCTCGAAGCTACTTTTTTTCAATACAGTTGACAAGATATCTCAAGTTCTAATGCATCGATTTATTTGAAATTTGATACAGACTTTCTTAATACTATCAATTTTGTTTCCATGTAGGAATTTCTGTATTTTTGTTTTTCTTTTTCTTTTACTATTTTTAAAAAATTACTAAAATTGAAAAAAAGAGGCAAAAATGACCTTTTGTTTTTTTTAAAAAGACGCCATTTTTTTCATTTTTTTTCCAAACCGGCTACGTCCAGACAATTCTACACCCTTGTTTAGTAGGAATCAACCTTAACTTCATGTTTCAGATCATCAGGAGGGTTGGATACTTGTCAACCAGTAGACACCTTTTTCTCTGAGTCCCCACTTTGCTAGCCTCTACTGATTTCAATTTTATTTTTTTTTGCCCACTATTTTATGTTTTTATACTTCTCAAGTATCAATACAATGCTAATATAAATTGATAGAAAAAATGATTATATATTTGTTTTTATTACGCCCGCAAAATCATCTCAAAATCGAGCCTCTAGACTGGAGAATATCCTTTAAGCGTCATTTCCTCACTAGTGAAGGAATGACGAGTTCATTGAAATTGGATTGTAGTAGTTATGCCTAACTGGCTTTTGGGTTTATTCGCATACATATAGTCTCAAACGAGGAGGTAACTTATGATCAATCAGTTTTCATGCATTATTTTACTTTATTTTTCTGTAAAAACAAATGAAGGAATGATGGATGGAAAAAAAAACCCTATTTGATTTTATGTTTTCATATAGTTTCCTACAAAACATTTCCGAAAAATTAAAGATACTATTATGCTGCAATATTTTTCTGGGTTTTCAAGTGTAAATTAATACATACTTTACAAAAAAAAAATTAATTCGTTGCGATTCTGAGAAGGAAATTAACTGTAATGAGGGAGTAATGCCAACCGATGGGGACAAACTTAAAAATAATTATGTGAACTAATTTTTAATAAAAATTAAATTTTAAACTTCTTTTTCACTTAAATTCTTCGATGTTTTCAAATAAAAGCCCCAGAAATGTGAACTTATTGTTATTTTGCTTTGAACTAATTTTTGCTTATTTTTTACTAACAGTGGAGGCAAGTGGCGGAAAGACGTTTGGTTCCTTTAGACTCACATTAAAGACATTTAAATAAAAATATAGAAATTTTACTTTTAATGATCTTATTAAATTCTATCCTGAAAGGTATTTAAATCCCTAAAACTATGCATGAGTCATAAAACAATCATCTATTATTACATAGACATGAAAATTATTACAAGGGCCCAGGTAAACTATTACAAGGACCCATATCCCATGGTCCTCTCACTCAGAGTAACCTTATAAACTCATAATTTTTTAAACTGCGTTACATGAAATAATAATAGTAGAAAAACTAATAAAAATGTGACGCATTTATGAATTTTAAGGACACTTTGTAGTTTACAAGAAAATTCAAATAATGTTTCAATAAAACAAACTGCTTGTAACATGAAAATCAGATGCTTTTAAGGAAAATTCACATTGAAAATGTGTGAAGTTTTCTAAAAATTTATAAATTAAAAATTAATGGAGGTTTTGGCTTATTTTCAAAAACATTCCAACTTATTTAAATGATAAAAGTCCAACGGAATTCAAGAATGACAAAAATGACATAAGATTTTGATTTCGTTCTCTTAATAAAAGTGAACTCTAGCAAAAAAAATGCCCAAAACGACTATATTTTCCGCAGACAATATTTTAAAGAAAAAATGCATTCGAAAACAAGCTATGATTTTACTATGAATATATTAATTTTTAATCAATGTAAATATTGAAGAGAGAGTTTTGTGTTTTTGTTACTTTATCAACTACTCTCAATTCAGGCAGTTTATTCCGGTGTAGTATACAATCTTATTATTATGTTTCCTTAAACATTCTTTTTCTTCTTAATCCTCAGAGAGATGTGGTTCCGTAACTTTTATTGGAGATTGAGACGAGTTGTTTTTAGTAGAAAATATTCCGTATTTTATTTTCCCCCCATTTAGTGTGTTTAGATGCGTTTTTTTCAAAAACACAAGAGAATCAGCAAAAAGAAGACTTCCAATGCAAAACTGATTACAAATGAATATTTAATGATTGTTTTGGGTCTTTCTAACTGATTGCATATGTTTTTTCAACCGCTGACTAAATGTCATGCTTTATCGATTGCTAGAAATCTGGTTTTGCTAGGCTGCAAGTCTCAAACTTTGCAATTTTCTAAATTAATTTGCATAAATTTTTGTTTCTTAGTGCCCTCAATCGAAAATGAAATATGTAAAAATCATGCTAGCTATTTGCTTTTTTTTAAATGTTTCATCTCACTGAAAAATATTTTTTAATGTGTAGATATGCATGCATGAAAATGCATATGAAATTATGTGCCTTACTGAAAAGTCATTGAAAAGGTAGTTATGCAAAGGCCGTTATTTAAATACTAATAATAACAATAAAAAGAAGAAAAAGAAGAAGAAGAAGATGTAAAAGAAGGAGAAAAGTCAATTACATAAAATCCGCTGTTTGAAAAAAATAATAGAATAAAGGATAAATATGAGCAACTTCTTTTAATTTTTGATTTAAAGTTACTTTCAATTCAAATTATTCTAGGGTTTTTTTTTCTTTCATTAACAACTATAAAAAGTATCCTTACTGCAAAAAGGCAAAACAATGCTTAATCTTAACGATTCCATTTCAAAAACGACAATTTACAAAAAGCTTAAAAAAAGCCTCAGAGAAAATGGTTTGTAAATATGGGCTCTCTTTAAAAAAAAAGTCACCAAAAATAATTTAAAAACTGGATAAAACTATGTAAAATGGTAGAGAACTTATTTATTACAGGAGAAAAAAAAAACCGTTTTCATAAATCGCAAAACATGACTGGCTCTTTCAGCCCCGCAAAATCTAAGCCCCCCCCCCCCCATTTGATACATAAAACATTTCACCCACAGCTCTACCCGAGTGTCTTCAGAGAACTTTTCATTACGAAAGATGCAAGTTACATTACTTGAAAAACTTTTTTGTTCTTTAAATTTGATATTTAATGTGTAATTTGCATTTTTAGTACTTTTCCCTTCAGCGACGGTAGAATTAATTTCTGTTTCAGAGAAATTAGAAATCGGATTTTATTGTTAGAAATAGGGTTGTTTTCTTTATCGGTTTCTACATTTATTTATGATTAAAAATATTTATTTATTTATTTCTAGCTGCATTGTCCGGCGTCCCCGATATACTCCGATAATTAAAGTTGTGTCAAGTGACGCATGTTCATCGGGTTTAAATAAAAGAGAACAAAATGTTAATTTTCCTGTCAACGTGTAGAAAAGAGCAATTTAAGGACTCAAAATTTTAATGTAGACCTCTTTGGTTTTTTTTTTAAATTCCAGAAACTTAGTCATTTTTATGAATAGGCGTAAATATTTCGTTTCACGGATTTTCTTTCGATTTTGATCAAATGATCTTTTTTCACCTCAGACTAATTTAACCTTCAATTACATACGTTACGCATTAAAAAGTTCAGAATTTGTATCTAGGAGAAACAAAAAAAATAAAAAAGCTAATTTTTTACACTCATGGAGGGAACTCATTGCACCTTAGACTAATAGAACTCTCAATTATCTGCTTCAACTGTAACTAAGTTCAACATTTGTAACAAGATAAAGAAAAATAAGTAAAAGTAGTAAGTTTTTAAATTCATCAAAGGAATTAAAGGCACCTTAGACTAACAAAATCATCAATTATATTCGCCAAACATTATTAAGTTCAGCATTTGTAACAAGGGAAAAGAAAATAAGTAACACTGTCAGATTTTAGACTCCTCAAATGAATTCATAGTACCTTAATAATATAGAAGGCAATAGACCCTACAAGAACTGCTCTCATGTGGACCCCTGATGGCAAGAGGAAGCGCGGTTGTCCAAAGCTAACCTGGCGTCAGATGGCGATGCAAGAAAGAAATGCCTTTGGTTGGCCAAGCTGGGGAAGTGCCAGGGAGGCGGCATTAAACTGGTCGGGATGGAATGCCACGCTAGCGGCCTCATGCGCCACTAGGCGTTAATGGAATCAATCATTCAATCAATCAATCAATAATATAGAAACTACAATTACATGATTTAAACATTCATGAGTTCAACACGTATAAAAAAAGAAAAAATAGATAAATAAAACTAGCTAATTTTTAGATTCATCAAATGAATTTATTGCACCTTAGACTAATAGAGCCTTCAATTATCTATCTCAAACAATAATAAGTTCAACATTTGTATCGGGAGAAAACAAAACAAGTAAGAGTAGCAAATTTTTGATTCATCAAATGAACTTATCGCACCTTAGACTAATCGAACCTTTAATTACCTATGTTACACATTAACAGGTTCAGAAAAAATAAAATAATTAAAACGAACAAATTTTTTGATTCATCAAAATAATTTGTTGCCCCATAGAACCCTCAATTATATACGCTAAACGTTAATAATTTACGCAGAACCAACGTAATCAAGGAAGGTATAAAACTCCATGAGTTTTTAGGAACTTTCAGGAAGTTTTCATTTGGCGAGACTGGTGAAATATTGGCGAAGCTCCCTCTGAAACGGATGAAACGATCCGTAGCACAGTTCAGTGCTCTTTCACTCTCCTTTGGCAAAGCATCGGTTTTCGAAGTTAGTTTCGATTTAGCTTTCGCGCCAGTGTCGTCGCTCTTTATCATGTTTTATCGTTCAGTGTGTGAAAGATGAATTAAGGATAATCAAGTTTTCATGTGGATACTTATACTTAAGAAAATGTTTGAAAAATGTTATGTGAAAAAAAAGTTTATGTTGATTTGGAAATGACAATTCAAACTCGATATTTAATTTAGGCAACGAAGATGATATTTTTTGCTGACAAAAAGAAGAACAGTTTTAAATTTTCTTGTTAACAAACTAAAAATATTTGAAATCTCCAAAAATAATATTTTTATAGTTTTATCAATAAACTTTATAACTGTTTTTGTTTTGTTGAAAGTTAATCTTTGAAAAGCAATGAAATTTAATATGTTTCTAATATTCTTCCAGTGAATTGCAAGGAAAACTTAATCTTCCGAGTCGAAAAATAAAAACACATACGAAATTTACATTGACAGAATTAGAATTACAGATTGAGATTTTATGTGGAAACTTCCTTCCGATCCGAACTGTCTGATGATTTTCAAAATAGCAGTAGAATTTATGCGATAATTCAAAAGTAATTGATCAGAAATTTAGGAAAAACGAATTATTTTCAGGAACAAAATCATTGGGATGGAAGAAAATGAGAGAAATTGCTTGGATCAATTCAAAAATATTTCATTTTCAGGTAAGTCATTTTTCCTTATCTAAGCATTCCCCAAAGCTATTATTAAATTCAAATGTATGTTTAGGTTCTATTCTATAAATGTTTTCTTCTAATTTAACAATTGGGTTTAATATAAATTGCTAAAATGTTATTTTGTATGAAATTGTATATTTGTTAAACATATTTTCCATTTGAAGGTATTATAGGAAAGATAAATTGTAAGAACGTAATACCATATTTTGGAGAATAGCTGGATTTCACTTCAAAATAAATAAAATACACTTAAATAATAACAAGTTTCATATGTTTGCAAGGAAAAGAAAAATATTGAATAATTAATTGAGCAAACTATATGTTTTGTTATGTTATGTTTTTACATTCAAATGGAAAAGTTCAAATTTTGGATTGCGGAATATATCAGTTCATTATGATGACATAAACAATTTGTATCAATATCCAAAGTCATATGTCTCATTTTAGCATTGCAGCAAATAATAGTCCTTCAATTTGATTAAAATTTAAATTTTAATGCAATTGTGACATTTTTCTATCAGTCATTCCTCCCAATTTTACACTCTCTTTTGCTCACTTGATGAATAAATTTAAAATGTAAACATGTAAAGCTTAAACATTTAGAAAAACAGATCATAAAATTAATCTTTGATTTATTTTCTGAACTTTTTTTTATTAATTGCAATGTTTATGCATTGTTATTTTTTAGCATTGTTTTATGCCCTTAAATTCTTCAAAAGTATATTTCCATGCAGTATTTGATTGTTTTATTTTATTTATTTTTTCATTTTAAAGGTTTAGATAAGTACTCTGAAATTAAGAGTTTTGAAAGTCCTCAAGATGTATTTAAATTTCATTACAATTTATTCTAAAACACACATATGTGACTTTAAAGCTAGTACATTGCATAATAATTCGTAGCTTATACAGCAGGTTAAGCCTACAGGTCAGTTTTTAGTGAATTTACGTCAATAGACGCCTGTCTTATGGCAAAGTGTCTTCTTTACCTTTCTACGATCGAAATTATCCCTTTCATGATTGTTTTTCATCACATGTTTTTTTTTTTTTTTTTGATAAATGATCGACTGAACAAATATCTATTAAAATTTTAGTTCGTTTCAGGTCTAGTGTTTCCTTTCAAAGTTCAGATTGGGGTTCCGCATAGGTGTTGGAACTAATGCAGTTTATTTAAGGCGTCATGGTCATAACCGTTGGTTAGATCTGCCTTATCTGTTTAATTTTATACATTATGATAGTTCATTTTTACTTTTAATTGTTAATAACTTTGATTACAAATTTTTGATGAGCATCTTGTGCACCAATTTTTGGCTGAAAGGACCTAACACAAATGCATTGCTGAAGGTTCCTCACTATGAAAAATCAGAAAATTTTTTGAATATATGGGACAGCTGCAGTGCAAGTAAATTTGAAAAAAAAAAAAAAAAAAAAAAAAACGAGAATTTTTCTAAAATACTCCAAAACCTTTCTAAATAACACAGAATAAGTTTTCTGAAATACTCGGAAATGTTTTGCAAAAATTTAGAAAGATGTTTCTAACTCACTCAAAAACGTCTTTCAAAATTATTGTAAAAGTACATGAAATACACCGCCAGCTCAGTCAATTCCATCAGAGGACTGCCTTAAGACTTAACATTGATTAAGAGGTTTTCCACCTCCAGCTCAGCCACTTCCTAAGTCGGGCTGATGAGTGCTAATAAGCACGAAACCGCAGTCCTCGGATGGAATTGACTGAGCTGGCCGTGTATTTCATGTATTTCTGCTTTAGCCCTGGCTATAGGACGGTAACTTACTGAATATACTGTGAGAGGTTTCCAAAATACTCAAAAACCTTTTGAAAAGTACATTCATGTACATTGTACACCACAGTTGCCCCATATATTCAGAAGCGTTTCCAATTTTTTTTTAGTATACAAAAAGTGGAGACTGTAGAAAGTCGCTTACTAATTTTTTGCCTCTCTAGCAGTTGGTGTGAATTTGCCATCGCAGTAGATAAGGGAAATTATAAAGAACTACCTTTCGTTTGGGGAAAATGAACATGGTAAACAAAAGATCTTACCAATCTTCTAAGGTTTATCTGCCTGATACGGTGGGAAAAGAGAACTTAACCATAAGTTCGCAGCGCAGTTGAAATCCGCCATACTCCGCCGGGTTTCGACCTATGTTGCACCTTCCTTATCACATAAACCGCTCTACATTGAAGCTTAATTTTTGCCGCATGAAAATTATACAAAACAGCACCATTATTAAAAGATTTCAAAAGAAATATTTAATTAAAGTTTACTGAAATCTCATTTCCCAATGTTTACACGTGGAATGTGTAAAGAAACTATCGTCTCTACATCTCTACATAGTATAAAATGAAGTCCCCAAAAAGCGTCTGTTTGTTTGAACTCGCAAAACTCGAGAACTACCCGGCCGATTGCGCTGACATTTTCAGTTTGTTCCTGTCCTGAAAAGGTTTGCAGACCTGTTCGAATAAAATTCAATGAATAGTTTTTTTTTATTTCAATTTGCGTCCAATTTTCACATAAATACTCAAATATGGGAGTGAAGAATTTTTCGCGTTCTACGCAATTAATTTCAATGCTCTAACTTTATTACGGCGGGAGTTATTTGCATTTTTAGCTCGAATTTTTTTAGGCTTAGCTGAAATTTAGGCACTACTTTCTTCATTAAATAAATCAATAAAAAGTGAAGGAATTGTCCCACAGCTTTCTTTTTGACGCCATTGGAAAAAGCAACCTTTTTTACTCCAGATTTAACTCGACCTATGGTCGAAAAAATAAGTTTTATCTCGAGAGGAAAAAAAGTTACAAGCCTTTTTAAATCAAGTTTAAGAAATTTCGATTCCATTCAAATTGTGAACCATTTTCTTTCGCATTTTAATTCCTTAAACTTATTTTGTGTTTCTATGGTTACGCTTTTGAAATCCATCTTTCTGGATTTAATTTTTTAAAAGTATTTTAATATCTGTCGTCATTGTTTGGGAGGGAAATTTTGCATGATTTTTTAAATTTATTTATCAAATCCTGATTGTTGAATTTACGTCACTTGACAAAATTTTTATTTTCAAGGTAGACCGGGCAAAGCCGGGCAACGCAGCTAGTTAAGTAATTCGGAACTCCAGCGCTCGAATACGCTACCTTGCGGTGATTTACAAAACTGCAAATGAAACTAAAACATTGCCACGTTGCGTTCCACGTGTGTCTGTTGACGTAAACACAGGCAGTTTGTTCTGAGTATTTATTAACGCAATCGATGTGTCTTAGTTTGCTTTCAGCTACAGAAATTAATTCGTCCCTTAGTAGTATTCTCGAGCTTCTCAAAATAATGTTAGTTTTCATTATTTCCTTAATAATTGGTGAAAGCGAAAATTCTGGATTAACAAACTTGGATAACGTTATACAAGGTAAAAAATTTTATTGTTTTGTATGAATTTGTAAGAATATGGGGTTTTTTTTAATCTTAAATTAATTAAACTTACCATATTTTACAGCAGCATTTAGTTGGAATGGACAGTATGCAAAATATTTTCTTGAATATATTATCGTAGAACAAAATGAATTACCGAGAAAGAATTTACTTTATTCCTTTTATTCTCAGCTGAAAGGTTTCGCCAAATTTGTTTAGGGTTATAGTTTTCGTGTAGTGCGAGCAAAGTAGCCTTGGCGAGATTTCGCGTTTTTAGTTAAACCATTTTTAATTTTTATCAATAGTGGAATAAAATGGTATTAAGATTACAGAATTCGATAAGTGAAAGAAATAATGGTCAATCAACTGAAAAGAAAACTACCACCATATATCCGTGAGAATTTTGTTGATGATTTGCATAACATGACACAATTAAATCGTAACTCAGAAATTAGAAAAATCGAAACAGAAAAATTTTAAATTAACCGATTCGGGAATTCGAGAGAAATAACTCAGCTACAAATGGAAAACAATAAGCGCTAGCCAAGCAAGGCAAAAAAGTATCATCTTCTTTCGATAACAATTTGTAATGTCATATTGAATTTTCTAGCATTAATTGTTATTCTTGTCAGGCCACAATTATTATTTAGTTTTATCAAGAATTGATAAATCTCGAATTCAACATCGTGGAAATAGCTGCTTAGAACTACGAACTACGTAGTTTGCATTAATCTTTGACGTTTAGTAATGCTTCCTGAATTCTCATTTCTTTCTACGTGGGCCAGAATATTCACAAGACTTTGAAAATTAATTTAAAAAGAATAAAGCGAAAAAATCATACGTACGAACAAAAATCACAACACTTTTAGCATTTTCTTCGTTATCATGTGCGTTTGTTTTAGTTTTTAAGTCCGCCATTAGACAGTGACTTCAGTGCCCCCTATAGTTCGTTGGAGTTGCGAATAATGCACAGAGGTGAGAAAATACAGTAATTATAGCATAAACTTGATTAAAACTCATACTAGAAGACAACAAGTCTATTATTATCTTCCCTATAAAATAAGAAAAAAAATCAAGGACGTGCCCGAAAAATAATGAGCAAGTGTGCCTAATTTTTTCCTGTAACATATCTGGGCAAAAACAGGAAAGTTCCCATATAAAAGTCTGAAAAACCCTTTTGAAATTAACCTGAAAATTTTGTGAAGAACTCATAAACTTTTTCAGTAAGAGCCAGTCACGTTTATGGAATGAATCAGGAACTTCCAAGAAAGCTCGTAGATATGTTTATAGTAATAGGAAGGTTCATTTATGATTTACTAGGAAAGTTCCTAAATCAAGTGTGGCCAAAGCCAAGGTAGAATTGGAAACAAATACCGAGCATCTTCTTTGTCTGCTATTTTTACAAAGCAACGTCAACCACAGACTGCAATCAATCTAGAGGGTCATAACTGAGATGATGGCGAAACACTGGTAGCTAAAAATAAAATTGCACAAAAGCATTCGAACAATTTTAAGTGATTCAGGAAACGATTCGCAAATATACTTGTTTTGCACAAGTGTTTATTTTCAGTCATCAGGAAAAAACAACTGCAGTACTTTTTAAATTAATAAACATTTCATGCTGCAACAGTAAATGTGCACTAAAAATATCACAATCCTTTTATATGAGCCAAATTCTTTTTATGTAAGCCATAACTTTAACTTAAATATAAAGAGAAGTATTTTTAAAAAAAGCGTTATATTAGTATAATATTTCAGGAGATTGTTAGGAAAAGGGAAAGTTCTTAACTATTTCGGAAAATCGTTTAAGTTAAATCAAATATGTATTATATGTAGTTAGTTATAATAGTTAGATACATCTGTGCCTAACTAAAAATTACTCGTCAAATAAGTTGTCTGCTTCTGACAATGAGATCGGTTTACTGAAACAAATATTCTCGCTTGAATTTTTCACCAATTGCTTTACACAGGCAAAAATAAATGCATGCGACTAAGACTCGTGTTAAAGAGGGAACTCACCGAAACAAAAATTAGACAACTAATTAGCATTCAGTAGAATATTTAAAAGTGAAGAGATGAAAATGTTTATTTTTCTTCAAACTGCTTCATAGGATTTTTATTCCTACGTGAAATTAGGTAGCTATTCCTAAATCTTTTGGGAAGGTAATAAAATGCTCCATAAAAATGTCTTCAGGTGATTTTATGCAAAAAGGCAACAGAATATTTCATAAAATGGCTAGAAATGTGTTTATTTAGTGATGTAAAACTCGCCTCGGAAGTATGCTCTAGAATGTTAGATGAAAAGGAGTGTTGTACAATTTTCGTTAGGGAAATAAAACTCAGCTCAAAGATTTTAAGAAGTGTTTGGAGTTTGCTTTTTTATTCCTGAAAGTTCATTATCTTTTCTTTATAAACACACACACACATACACACAAACTCCAAATGTGTATGTCCGAGGTAAACTGGGATCGGAAACTAAAGGAGCGATTTCGTTGAAATTTTCCGTTTTTTTAGCTACTGCTGGGATGGTTTCTGGACCGTTTCGGTAAAAAGTCAATGAATAGGTCTATTTTTTTTATTCAAAAATAATTTTTTTCATCGAAAAGAAATATATTTCTGCCGTAAGTAAGCATAGTATCGTTTCGATTTTAGTTTCATTCGAAGAAGCGGCAAAATTCATCTTTAGAACATTGTAATTTTCTACTTGCGGTAAAAAAAGAACGAAGGCGATTAATTATCGAGGAAAAAAAAAAGTATTTTAAGCAAGGGAAATTTAATTTTAAATTCGGTACTTGAATCGATGCCGTTTTCGCTCAAATGCGTACAAATAAAACTTCTTCAACTTCACCGATAAGCGAAGACTTAAAATTTTCCAATGTTTATTATTATTTTCCTTTCTTTCTTTTTTAACGTTTATTTATTTGTTTTTAAAGCCTAGACACGTTCGTTTTTCTTTTTTCTTTTTTTTTTAAATTTATAATTAAAATTTTCGTTACTGTTTTATGTAATGTAATAGGGACCTCAAATTTACTGTTTTAACGTTATAAAAGAATAATCTATGTTGATGTGGATTTTGAGAAATGTGTGTCCTTATTCCAAAGGGAAGTTTTAGAAACTGTTGTTCTCTTTCAAAAAGGATTTTTTTTCTAGTGCAGTTTTTTTTTCAGTCACAATGGATCTTCTTTTTCTTCTTTTCTATTTATTTTATATTTATTTATTTTATTAATATTTTTTATTTATTTTTTTTTTTTGAGTGCTGTTGATGCTATTTCAGAATTTTTCTTAATTCTGATCGTCGTTCTTTTAACCATTTTACTTGCATATTATGCTCGTTACTTTCATAACATTAAAAAGAAAGAAACCTCTTTTTCCTTTTGACAAGTTTTTGAGCATTGGATTGAACTTGTGAAACTTGCGAAACCGCGCACCATAGGTCACTTTTAATGCCTGACCAGGCTCGATTATTAACTTTATGCCTGCTAATGTTGTAAATACAGATTCAAAGAGATATTATATAAAAACCCACACCAAAGCTTCAAAAAACGACGATTATATAGAAAATACATGTTTACATGTGACCTTATAATTGAGTAAATTATAATTACGTTTGCGCTTTTACTTTATTTTTGGAACACATTTACGCCTATGACACCCCCCCCCCCCTCGGGGGGCGCTTCTCAACCAGGTTGGGAGCTTTTGCTTTAAGACACTTCTTAAAACCTCAAATAATAAGAAGCGATGAAAATGATCGCACAACTGTCCTAATGTTATACTTAATTCTTTTGCAATATAAATGCAAAGTTACGCTCACAGAAGTTCGACAAAAATTGCCAAATTTAATTATTTTTTAGCGCCACAAATCACAAATTATCAATCGGATATTGTCTGCGCACCATTTTAAACCATTTTGGAGTGAGAAAATTTACATTTCGCTTTAAAAAAGATCTGAATTGTACAGTTAAATTTAAATCGAAAAATTTGGCAAAACGATATATTTCTTCTAAAAACATATACTTGTTCTGAAATCTCAAAAAAAAAAAAAAAAAGAGAAAACATCAAAAATAAAAGATATTTTCCTCGCTCAATTTAGAATGCTTTAAAATAAATAAATGTAACAACATCTGCATACAGATAAGCTTCAACCTGTTTTCGTGCAACTACTTGAAATCTTTTTATATTTAATTGGAAGCAAAACAGTTAAATATTTCAATTCTGAATAACATTTCGAAATACGGATTTAGTTATTTATTTATTTTTTTTTTTTACATCAGTTTAGATAAACTCCGACCGTAACTACAAGTAATATGATGCTCAAAAGAATATTAGGAGATATAATATACATATGAGTGAAAAATCTAATTTTATAAGTGTAAATATTTCTTGTAAGATTTCCCATTACTAGGAATTTTTCGAACAAATAGAAAAAGTGAAAATAAGCGAAATTAGAAATTAGAATCGTGATGGGTTTTTTTTATCTTGTGTAAAAGAATTATATCCGCCAAGCTGTTTTTTTTTTTTTTTTTTGGAACTTGGGATTAGTCGGATCCTACACAAAACGATACGAAAAACCAAACAAACCAAGGTGACTCATTTTAAAGTGACAGGCTTTTCTCACCTCTAATACCAAAAATAAAAAACAAAAAAGAAGAAAATCTACAAGTTATGTTTAAACAAACTGAGTATCTAGATCTTGTTTAATGGAATGAGATATAACTGAGCCATGTTTAAGTGCAACATTCAATGCACTTTATTTCAAATTGTCACCATATAACTTTTTTCCAAAACAATTCCTTAATAAACTCTTTTTTATTCTGGCGCCATTTTCTAAACTCATCTCTTGCTAGCTGATAGAATCAATTCTAAGAACAATTTCGCTTACTCACATCAACTTGCTGTTGATATAATTTCAAAAATCTTTCCTGTTCTATCGATTATACGCATTCTTCAACTAATTATTCATAGTAACTTTGCGCTATTTATTGAGTTTCCGTTTTATATGTGATGAGCTTTATATTCATACTTAGTGCAAATGCACTAAGTATGAATATAAAGTTTGAATATAAACATTAAGAAAAGTTACGCATGTTGCTAGTCAAACTTTCTTACAAATATGAATACATGAGCATTCTGTTGTAAAGCTCTACATTTGAAAGTGTGTTTTAAATACAAATTAAGCTTTATGACAAAAAAACTTTTCTGAAAATTTTCGAATAGGAAGATAAAACAGAAGAAATGAATAAGATCTCAATAAATAGTTTTGTGCTTGAAGAGTAAAATAAGAAACAACAACGTTTAATTTCACAGACTTGCAGACTACTGCAGACACGTGCTTCGGGGTTACAAGGAAAGTCTATTTCAATGCAAAAGAACTGCGCCTATGACTGAAGAATCTCATTTGAATGAATGTCAGACGATAGGCGTAGCAGTTCTGTTACTGTGATGGAAGAAGTATTGAGAAACATCACCCCCAACCCTTGAAAAAAGAAGCAGAATGAAACTACTTATCTTGTAATACTAGACTTTGGTTAAGGAAAAAAATATTGGAAATCTAATCTGTGGCTAAAATGCAGGAAAATTTTGGAAAGAAATCGTTACTTTGGAAATTTTGAAACTGAAAGACTGCTGTATTGCTTTGCGTTACAGTTTTGATTTTAGCAAAAGTTTCAAAATAAAATTCTTTGTTAATTCTCTTAGTTTCGTTTTCGTATTTAAAAGACAGTACACCCTTTGAATGATTTTTCTAAATACTAAAATAGCAAAAAATTTCCACTATTAATTTTCGAATACGTTGCGGAAAGATTACGCCATTTAATAAGTCGAGTTTTACCTGAGGAACGTTATTTAATAATCACCTACAAAAAAGAAAAAAAAAGGAAAAAAAAAGACGAGTTTAATTTGTGTAACGAGTGGAAAACACAACAGGTTCATGACTACTTCTACTTTCCGATCGAGCTGCCACGACAGTCATAAAAAAAAAGAGCAAGTCTTATGTTTTTTAAGTGTTTAAGTGCTGTAAGCCACGGGTACTGCTGCTAGCTTAGAATATTTCATTTCTCGAGATACTGACTGAAGCGTACGATGCACAAACCAAAAAATAAATGATTTAACTCTATAAAATTTCTTTTTGTTCCGGAATGCTAAATATATATTTTTTTTCTTAGCGAAGGAGGAAGGTTAAAACCTTGATTCTTATCAGTTTTGGGGAGAGGGGGAAGAAAAGAGTTACTCTCACGGATTTAAAATGTATTCGCAAAGCGTATTTATCTAATCAGAAATGCGCAAATAATTCTGTACCGCAGAGCCAGAAGGACATAAGTCACATTGCGGTAATTTTTCAGGAGAGAGGAAAAACTTTTTCTGGGGCATGCAAAGGATGGGGCGCACGTTCTTTTAACACTGGTAAAAAATTGAAAAGGATTTTTTTTTTTTACGAACTACGTTCACATGGCTCGATGCGAGAGACCATGCCAAACTATTCAGAAACTAGGGTGTTCGGCTCTTGGAAGGGCCCCGTTCGAATCACAGAATTATAAATTTTACATGTTTTCTAAGAGATGGTTGCGTTCGTAAGAACAAGCTTTCATTTTCAAAGCAAAAACATGTTTTTTTTTTTTTTTTTTTTTTAAAAGAAAGTGTCAGAACGCATTCTAATTATCCGAAATAACTGAACACGAATTATAAAACTACATTCTTAGTTACTACTTCAGTTTAGGAGAAAAATTTGCTTTATCATATTCTTCAAGTAATCAGTTACAATAATTTATTGAGTATGATAAATTCCAAAAGGCAAGTGCTTCACTAAGCGTGCCATTTTCGAAAATCTTCTAGTATTACTCTAGGGAGATGCAATGAGCGCCTGAAGTATGAAATAACTTTTCGACCAGTGTATGTATAACTTTCAAATCCCATGTGGTCTAGTGTTAAAAGAGTTCTATTTCGCCAGCTGGCTCTTTACACAGCTCCTTTCGAATTTGCAGTGAAGAAAGAATATACTACTACATCTATTCTAAATAACAATTTACGGCTTATCGCAGAAAGCAAGTTGTTGCAGAAAAATCTGTTACATTTCCAAATAGAAAAATGTCTTTCCTTCGCAAGATTGAGATTCTAAATGGAAAATGCACAAACAATCCGATAACAAATCTCAATCAACGACTTGTATTCAAAAATGAGCAAATTTGTTGCATGGGAAACTATTATCTTTATCTGGGTTGATAATAAATCTGAACAATATATTTGATTTCCTTTATTGATACGTGTTTGTTTTCTTGTTCAATAGAGTTCGTAATATCAATATTTAATACTAAAATAGACACTGATGGTTTTCTTCCGTGCAGAGTCGGAGAAGAAAAGTCGATAAATCCGTTGTGTTCTTGTCTACGTGTATATCGCTGTTAGGGGTGCCCCAGTGGGAGGTTACGGGAGGTCACCGTGACCTTCCGAAAATTTCCTTCATCGGCAAAATTTTGGGTGACGATTCGGCAAAATTTGGAGTCTTATTTGGCAAAATTATTATCATTCGGCAAAATTTTCAGTTCTTTTCGGGAAAATTATCATTATTCGACGAAATTTTGAGTTCCATTTGGCAATTTGAGAATCTGTCCTCACAAAAATTTTAACTCGGGGTGCCTCTAAGCACGGTTTTTATAAGTACGCAATTTTTTGGAAAATTTCTGGTAGAAGATAGAAAGAAGATACCTCTAGACTACCTGGTAGAAATCATGGTTTAATAACACAATTTTCACTGGCCAATGACATTTATTTTTTTTCTCCTAAATACTTACGGAAAAAAAATTCTTAAAAAAGAGGGTTTATTTGGATAATAGGAATAAAGGGATAAATGGAAACAAACTCTACACCGTAAAAACAATTAAGAAATGTTCCTGGAAAAAAATGGAGAGCTAATGTGCCCAAATCGTGACAAAAACATATCTTGCAAAAACAGGAAGGTTTTTCGCTAAAAGTCAGTAACTTTGATAAAATTATTATTGAATCTTTTTAAATGATGCAGAAGTATCTTCGGTTAATGTCAGTCATGAACCTGGAGAGTACAATTAAAACTAAAGTACGTTTCAAGTAATAGTTTGGCGCCTTCCTAATTTACCAAGAAAGCCCCAAAAGCATTGCTGCACCCTTCACGAAAGCTAAGCCAGATGTGCAAGTAAGTACCAATCATACCACTAGTCAGCTTTTTTCGTTTAATAAGAATTTACTAATAGATCTAAGTATTGACAATACATTCAAATCTGTCTACAACGATACTGTTGGGACCTAAAAAAATATCGTAATAGACAGGTTTTCGTTATAGACAGTTTGATTATTCATGCTGACATTTTGCTGGGGCAAAAAAAAATATAGTTATAGACAGGTTATCGTTATAGACAGTATCGTAATACACAGGTTTCACTGTATATGATTCTAGTGCTAAATTTAATAATCACTCGATGATGGTTGCCGAAGGAAGGGGGGGGGGTCTGGGGGTTTTCCCATGTGAACATTTTCAAATTTGTAGTCTTAAAAATGCATTTTAGATGAGCGATGAAAATATTTAGTGTAATGGGGCGAAGATGGTTGTCATGGTGATGCAACTGCCTTTGATAGAGTAAATATATTTTTAAATATTTGGGGAACCTTTCTGAATATTTAGTTTTTATATTTTTCAAAAAATTGCAATTCTACTTTGGGTGTAACCCCCCAGACGGGTGACACCCCAGGTGGACCGCCCCCTCCGTCCGCCGGTAGCGACGCCACTGCCCTATATGAAATGATGTACTTTATGGCGAGAGTATACAAACTAAACTTTTTTTTCTTTTTAGCCTACTTTCCCGTAAAAGTAAAAAAAGAATAAAAAAGCATGAAAGAAAGTTTAATGCATCCTTACGCCTTCGCTAAAAACAAATAAAAAAGTCAAAAATAAATAAAATAACTTAACAAATATCTAAAATGAAAAATTGAAAAGTAAGGACATGAGATGGGGAATATGATATGGTTAAGGATATAATAGGGGGTTTTGTTCGTCGGTCTGTCTACTCCTCACCCCTCGCCTACCTTAAGAACTTTTCAGTGAATTCTCCAATTTGAACGAACTTGTTTCTGTTCGGAAAATCACGGCAAGGACGCTTTATTCTCACATTTTATTTTTTTTGATTTGAAAAATTTTTCACTCAATTTTAACAGTTAAAAAAATACATTTACGTTTTCGCGGAAATTCATTTTAAATGAATCTTGAACTTAAAGGCAGATTTTTTTCAAACAAACTATGTTGGAAAAACTCTAGATGAAGATGCTTAGAAAAGATTTTTTTAGATTTAGTTATTTTCAGGGTATTTTTTGAACGAGATGCAATTTTTTTTATATAAAGTTTTAATTCATTTATTTCTGGCAAGGGAAATAAAAGCAAATTCTGAGTGCTTTATTTTTCAACAGAAAGAAAGTTCTATGCAAACAATTTAATTTTTTGGCATAAATTATTTATTTAAGAGGAACAATAATTTTTATTTACTTGTACTTAAAAAAATGGCAGCGGGGGAAAATAAAACCATAGGAGCTTTATTTTTACCTCAAGGAAAGACCAACAAACGATTTGTATATGTTTCTTTTTTTTCCGATAAAATGCATTAATTTTTATGTGCTATCTATTTTACTTCCTCTTCTTCTTCTTTTTTTTTGAAAAAAAAAAGATTAAATAATTTTTATTAAAAACTTAATTTAATTGCATTATTTAACATTAGCTACTTTGTTTATTCATTTCTTTCGTACCTTTCATAAGATGAGAGAGGCATGTTCGTTTTTAGAAATCAGCTTAATGTTAAAAAGGTATGTTTGACACAATTTGCAGTCTGAGCTCATTAAGAAAATGTTCATCAGATGATAGAAAGACGATGTTGGTGTACGGGAAAGTAGGCTCGTTTAGTTCTGGACGTAACTTTTTGTTTAAATTTATTAACACAGCTGCCACATGGATAGTCACTATTCATAGCCAAAATTTAACAGACCAGTATAATCACTCTAAGTAGTAGTTCCTTTCCTTAAAAAAGTTTCTCTTTGTTTTCCTTTTTGAAAAAATGTTTGTTTGCTAGAATATGTATCAGCAACGAGTAAGCAATAACAAAATTTATAACAGAATCCTTTTCTTTGGAGATATGATATCGATTTAAAGTAATCAATATTTGAAAAGATTGATGTTTGAAGCAAAAACATCGATGATATATCATTCAAAGAGCATCGTTGTTTTGAAATATCAATGTTCTGAAGTATCGATTTTTTGAAAAAATATATACCGTATACGTATATACGGAAATTTAAAAATTGATTTTATGGGAAAACTAAATCACTTGAGAAGTGATTGTAATAAACTGAAATGTCAATACAAATCAATGTAAATTTATTCGCAACATATTTTTTACTTTGCACCGAAATATAACAAAACTGAAAATGCATGTATTCAACAATGAAAACAAAGTGACAGGAGTAACGATGGTGCTATTTTTAAATTAATATAAGTCATTGTTTAAAAAACTGAATTGCCATTTAGTACTAGGTATAGACCATGTCAATCTAGGCTGGAGGGTTACCTCCATAGTTTTCGAAGTTTTTAATTTAACAAATGGTACAATTTTAAAAAAGAAAAACCTGGGCGCTATTTGCCCCCTGCGTTTTTTTGACAAAATGTTTAAACTGTTTTATCTCTAGAACGATTCACGATATTGAAATATGTTTTTTTTTTTTTGAAAGGTATTTTTTTCTTTCCTTTAAAACAAAATGGGATAAAAGACTTGTTTTGCTCTGGAAGGAACTTCTTGTTAACATTTAGAATGTTTGACAATTTTTGAATTTTTGGAAAAATCATAACATTCAAATGCAATACATATTTCAAAATTTTCAATTGCTTTTTTTTCTTTTGGCCAATGCTAAATTTTCATTTACAACACAAAGCAAGAAAATACGCGTAAATATTTTTTCAGACGCATTTCTAATTTTTCAATGCGTGAAATACGTTTGAAGAGGCGTTAAAAATATGTCTGACCCTCACTAAGTCTTCTCACCCATTGGTGCATCGTAAGAAAATTATTTCTATAAGTACATTAAATTATCAGCTTCTTATGACAATTTTTTGCTCAAATATCAAACAAACACATATAAAATGTTGCAGGAAAGTTAAAGATGTTTACTGTTTTGATTTTCAACGTTTAGAATGTTTGACAAGTTTTTAAGTTTAAGAAAAAAAAATAATAGCATTTAACTATAGTACTTGAAAATTTGTACTCCAATTGCTTTTACCCCTTTTTCTCAAAGCTAAATTTTCATTTAAAATACAAAATGCAAAAATAAGTTTGAATAAACTTTTAAGGCGCATTTCAACTTTTCAATGCGGGAAATACGCTTGTAGAGGAGTTTAGAAATGTGTCGTGCCATCAAGCCTTTTCATTCATTAGAGCAGTCGCAAGAACTTTATTTTCGTAAGTATATTAAATTACTAGTTTCTTATGACACTTTTTGGTCAAATATCGAATCCTGACTTCCAGAAAAAACATCGAAAGCAAAGCATGAATCTTAAAAAAGGCATTGACCGTAAATAGTGATGCCAGAAACATCGGTATTTAGCTATCATCGCATCCCTTCTTTCCTTCTAAGCCCTTCCCAAGAGCTATGCAATGATTCTAATTACATCTACTCTGATATGTTAACGTCAATGAGGCAATTACTTTTATTTGCAACACTGTGTTGAGGATTAAGAAAACATGAGGTCAGAAAAATAAGTTATTCCCTAATTTGTCTTGTAATACTTAACTTTAAGCTATTTTCTGAACTGCAGATTTTCTTAAACTATATGAGAAAGATTTATTTATTGGAATTAAGCCTATTAGTTTACGTATAGAAATATTTGTTAGAGTTAATCTTGGTTTATTTATAGAATCACCAAAACCTAAGTTTTGACTCTGATTATGCTCAAATTCTTGTTATTTGTTGAAAATATTATGAATATATTTATTAATAACGAATCCTTTAACAGAAGACGTAGGAAGGAAGGGTGGGGGAGGCAAAAAAGGGTTTCTCATCCATTTGAAGAGGAATAATAGGCTATATATACCCGGGTTGCTAGAAAAGTAGCCGACCGCATTTTTTGTGTGTAAAACCTGATGGGTATGACTAAAACGCTCTTGCATGAGCCAACATTTCAACGTCTCAACGTTTTAACGTTTCAGCGCATTCTGCGATGTTTTCCAGTCAGTCAATAAGGTCAGTCGCTGGCAAATAGTTGGACTGACGTTACGTGGAGTGCCGTCGTCGAATATTTTAATTTTAAATTAAATAACGAAATGACTGGAACAGTACTAAACTTTCAATCGCCTCTTGAGTTTTGGGAAACGGCCAGAAGTCGCAATGGGGCATATCAGGAGATTAACGAGCCTATTGCACAACAGGAGTTTGGTCTTTTGCCAAAAACGTTGAAATCAAGTGCCAGAAATGTGCTGAAAAATCATCACCGAAAGCATCTTTTGAATGTTTATCCCAAATTCTGACAATGTTTGATGCAGTAGTGCTGCTCCAATCACTCCGTTATGTTTCTTGCAATTAAAAAAATCCGAGGAGAGCTCTATGCACTGACTCAGTCAAACTCTGTTTGCCGGCGACTGACGCTATATTGAGCTGAGATTGTCCGTAACTGAAACATCACACGGTGTACGCCCTGTGACTAAAGATTCCCACATGGAACATCTTTATGAAATGCAATTAATGGATAACAGGTTTTGTTATAGTTTATAGTATACTATGTTAAGCAGAGTTTGTCAGGAACTGGACCTTCACGATGATGTTCACCCTGCATCTAAAGATTCACTCATGGAACACCTGTAAGATATGCAATTGAAACTTGAATGCTTTCTGTATTTTTTCAAATGTTTTTCTTAGTTATATCCTTCTTAGTTTTCTTTTTATGCGGCTTTGAAAGCCCAGCTGAATTATGAGTAACGAAATTACTGGAACAATACTAAACTTTCGAACTGCTCAATTAAGTATCACTTTTCAACGATTCTTAAATGCAGGATTTTTTTTTTTTAATCTAACTTAAAAAAACTAGTGAATTTACTAAAAAGCAAGAGTACTGCATGTCTAAAATGGAATGAACATACGTATCTATTCGGTCTTTAAAATATAAACACCGATCAAAATTCACATTCCAAGCTAAATGTACTTTTCATGTTTCTTTCAGAAACAAGTTAGATTCATATAAAATTGATTTATTTTGTTTTATTTTTACAAATGTAAGGAAAAACGTGCTGATGTATGCATCACATGACTTCCTTTTACTCCAATTTAATGTCATTTCCCCATTATTGGCAATTTTAATGGCTCTCTAAACATCACCAACAATGGCCAAATTGAAACCAAATTAAAAAAAAATACACCAAACTTTTCGCCAAGTTGGCGACAAAAAGACTGGCGATATATCACCAAGTGTCCGCCAAAATATAATACCACTTGAGTTTACATCGAAATAAACAATGACCCCCCCCCCCCCAAAAAAAAAAAAAAACTGCAAAAGACTCTTTTAGAAACACTCGAATGCAACCAAAAGGAGAGGTGCTCAACTAGAACTCACTAGGAGTCTACGTACCAAATTTCAATTCTCTAGGACATACCGTTCTTGAGTTATGCGACATACATACTCACATACGTATATACAGACGTCAGGAGAAAAATCGTTATACATAATTAACTCGGGAATCGTCAAGATGGATATTTTTCGTGTCTATACGTTCTTAGGCACTTATCCAGGTATGTTCGAGTCGAAAAGAAAAATCTCAACATTCATTCTGGATCGAGCAAAATGGAAATTAAGGTCGATTTTTGAGTGAAATTTTTTTTCGCGAATACAATACTTCCTTTCTACTTCCTTTTATGGAAAAGGAAGTATGTTTTTTTCAACCCGACCACACGCGGATAAGTGCCTAAGAACGTATAGATACGCGAAATATACATTTTGACATTCCTCGAGTTAATTACAACGACTTTTCTCGTGACGTCCGTATGTATGTATGTGCGTATGTGCGTATGTATGTCGCATAACTCAAAAACGATATTTTTAGAAAGGAGAAATTTGGTACGTAGACTCCTCGTAGGGTCTAGTTGTGCACCTTCCCTTTTGGTTGCATTCGGATGTTCCTAAGGCAATCTTTTACACATTTTTTGGGGGAAATCATTGTTAATTTCAAAGCTAACTCAAGTGGTGTTATAATCTGTCAAACACTTGGCGATATATCGCCAAGCTTTTGGCCGCAAAGTTTAGTCGCCAACTAGGCGAAAAATTTGGCGTTTTTTTTTTAATTTTTTTAAAAAAAATTTTAAGTCTGGTTTTAATTTGGCCAATGTTGGTGATATTTAAAGAGTTAACCACTGAATCACTTTAAAATTGCCAATAATGGGGAAATAAATCTGTAAAACGTTTTTTTTTGCCTCGATTCGCAAGAAACTAGAGGTGAAAATATTTTGTGTGTGCTTCTTTACTCCAAGGCGCTATTATCATTAAATTGGCGTAAAAGGAAGTAATGTGATGAACACATCAGCTCATTTGTGAAAGGAAGTAAAAACGTAAAACTGTAAAATTTGTAATACATCAAAAACTGACCCAGTAACATACGTTGTCTGAATTTAATGAGAAATGTTATTGAGTAGACGTCCTTTTACAAAAAAAGGAGGTATTGTATTCGCGAAAAAATTTTCACTCAAATATCAGACTTAATTTCCATTTTGGTCACCTCCGAATGAATTTTGAGTTTATTTTTCAACCCGGTTACACGTGGATGTATGCCTAGGAATGTAAAAACACACGAAATATCCATTTTGACGATCCCCGAGATAATTACAACGAATTTTCTCATGACGTCTGTATATACGTATGTATGTGCGTATGTGTGTATGTGTGTATGTATGTCGCCATTACTCAAGAACGGAATGTCCTAGAAAGTTGAAATTTGGTACGTAGACTCCTACTGGGGTCTAGTTGGGCACCTTCCTTTTTGGTTGCATTCGGATGCTCCAAAGGAGATCTTTTGCCCCATTTTTTGGGGGGGGGGGAAATCATTGTTAATTTCGATGTAAACTCAAGTGGTGTTATAATTCGGCGAACACTTGGCGATATATCGCCAGTCTTTTGGTCGCGAACTTTTGTCGCTAACTTGACGATATATTTGGCGATTTTTTTTTGAAACCTGGTTTCAATTTAGCCATTGTTGGTGATATTTAGAGAGTAAACTATTGAATCACACTGAAAATGCCAATAATGGGGAAATGACATTAAATTGGATTAAAAGGAAGTCATGTGGTGCACACATCAGCTTTTTTTTTCAGCGAAGTATAATTTATTTGAAAACTTCTTGAAAGTACTTTTCTTCTACTTAGGTTTTTTTTTTTTTTTTTTGTCAATTTGGGATATTTTGTTGGTTTATTTGCTATTGAAAAATCGATGTTTTTATAACTTCTATAACCGTGTTTTACAAAACGTTTAAAGAAGTCCAAGACACAAAAATCGTCAATTTTTTTTTTTTTTTTTTTTTTTTTTTTTTTTTTTTTTTTTTTTTTTTTTAGCATGTGAAAAATTACTCCGTTTTTTCCTGCTTAAAAGGACGTTTGAATCTTGTTTCTAGTTTCTATCTTAAATAGATTTTTCTCCATGATGCAATTTTCCCGATTTCTTGCATTCAAACTCTTATAAGTCAGGAACCGATAAAGATAAAGTAATGAATCTTGGAGCATATCTTTTTCAAACAGTTTACTTTAATTTTTATTCAGCGAATTTGAAAAAAACGTTTACTGCGAAAATTATGATTTTTTTAAAAAAAAGTATCTCCGAATTTTTCGAAATTTTTCTTCAAACATTTCTTTTTTTTTATTGAATCAATATTTTTAAAACCGCCGAATAAAAATTAAAGCTTAGATAATTGTGTGTAATTTATTTTTAAAAAAATTGAAAATTGATCAAGAATATTTTGAGTTATAGCAATTTAAAGCAACCCCATTTTTTTTTAAAAACTAATTGAATTTAAATTAAAAAACTTTTTTTTTTCATATTTATGTTATGATTTTGCTTATTAAATAAATGGTGAATCAGTGCAAAAAATTTCAAAATGTGTCCCCCTTAAGAGATTTCGAATAATTAGAACATCAAAGCTTAGATCAGGTCTATCTGATATTTCTTGCCTTCTTTTTTATATAAAAAATGTCCTAGAGCGAAAAGCTCTTCTGTGCCTAACTGAACAACTGAACTGTAACCCTAAAATTGTGAAAAATATTTTTTAAAACAATGAGGTAATAATTTACTGTATTCCTGAAATTTTCCTAAACAAGACGTAGTTTGTTTATGTCTTTTGCATCATTGAAATGCTTTGATGTATTTCTGAAATAATACTAATCAAGTTTTTAAGATTAAATAGGCTATAGCTACGAATATCAAACTAGCAGCCATGTTTTATCTGCGTGAAATAACCTCGTATCGCAGTAAAAACATCGGACAGTGTAAAATAAAATGTTTCAAGCAAGGCCGTTTTTTACACTTTTTTCACTGTTCCAGCTCGTTTAAGATGGAATTACTCACTAGATCGAACTAAGATCATTATATAGACGAGCCGATGCATCGGTTTAAGTTTAAGCCATTTTGGATCGCATCGCTTGTTTGAGTGGTTGTCTTTTTTCGCAAATTACCGCGTATTGGTAATTTTTCAATGCGA